>NC_143134.1:113568611-113898888 GCF_059928025.1 Delphinapterus leucas
AATATGAGATGGCCTTGGATTTCAAGCAGAGGCTCTACCATTTCTTAGTTGTGTCATGGTGGGTAAGTCACTAAACCCCTCTGAGCTTCAATTTTCTAACCTATACAATGGAGCTAGTATTTACCTTACAGTTTGATTTTAAAGATTTGCAATCATGTTTATAAAGAGCTTGACTTGCACGCTGTACTCGATAGATGGTGATTATTATTATGAAAGGGAACACTGATTTTCATCAGCAAGTTAATCCTTTTGTCCCAGAAATGGGAAAGTTCTTCCAACACTGGCCAAGGTCAGGGCTGCCATCAGCCAAGGTAGGGAACATTCTCATTTTCACTTTCAAAATCAAGAGAATGGCACAGATCTAAGTAGAAAGGAACCAGCAGCACATGTTTTTAAATATTCATAAGGGCTGGAAATGTCTTACTCCTTTCGTTTTCTCTGCCATCTGCTTTTGTTTCTTTTCTTTTCATTCTTATGCCACAGCTGCAAATGAAAACAACCATACAATAACCCAAGTTAAATAAAAAAAAAATCAAAATAAAAACAATCTGATGGGTAAAAAGAGAAGATGAATTATAAAGTTTTCCCTTGAGTTCACAAGGCAGCAGAAGCAAGAAGAACGTTTGATGTGAGTTAGACCTTCTGGAAACCAAAATCCATGCCCCATGTTTATAATAACCATAGTAAGAGCAACCACCATTTATTAAATGGCCCCTATGTGCCACTTGATGATCAGTATCTCTAATTCCTAAAGCCACTCTTCAAAGTAGGTAAAGCGAACCCATTTCACAGAAAACGAAATGGCAGATCAGAGAGGTAAAACAGACTTTTAATGGTTACACAGCTAGTAAGAGATGAAACAGATTTGAACTTCGGTGTGTCTGAATACAAAGCCCAGGCACTTTCTTGACCACCCTCTCCAAAAATGGGAAGGAACATGAAAAACAATTAATTTGGGAAATATTCAGGGCAGACTATTTGTATTTAATGGATTTATTCAGATAGTTAAAATCTGTGATTATAGCTCTAATTAAAGTTAACTTAAATAATTGGTTGTTGTATTTGTGAATGTGCAATTAGTCTTCCACATAATTGCAGGGTTTCAGCATCATACTTTCTATTTATTCACTGCATCCCAGAGCTTTGCTACACTGACTTCTGTTCTACCAAAGGCCACATTACAGCTCTCGGGGTCTCTGGGTCCAAGGACTACGACCTATGATACCAATAGTAGGGTCTAGGCTCAGCCCCATTTAGCATGTCTTTGTCCAAAAGTCAATGAATACCTCATCTTCAATTGCAATGTAAAAAGCTCTTACAACCTACACTGTTGTCCTGAAAACTCCTAGCACCATGTACCTGAAGAAAAACTGGCAGCAGTGGTCTTCATGTGTTAATTACACTTGCGAAGTCTATTATGCATAGGAAGGGCACCTGCTGGCAGTGAAAATGACTAGAATCTGCCCTTCCTGTGCAGTGAGTAAATTGAGAGTTCATTTCTACAGGAGATAATAGTTTTCAGATTCCATTTCGTGTATCCCCTGCATGGGGACGTACTTAACATTTAAATCATCTGCAGAGGAACAAAGCTCCTTCAAACCTACATGTTTCAGGCTCCTAGCACATTATTTAAAATGCTAGTTATCCCTGCTGGCTCTTACCACCAAAGATTAAACTCAACGGTGGTGAAAGTCACCGAGCACAACAGAATAAAGTTATTAGCATTGACTCAAATTTCATGACATTTGTAGTTTCTGACCAAAGCAGTGGTAGTAGGCTGAAGGTGATCAAATCAAGCCTTGAACAGGGGATCTGTTTTTTCTCTTGGGGTCTTTTATTTCATCATTCCTACAACTTGCAGTTAATAAACAGATACCAATCTCCACAGGCCTGTAATCATCCTTATGTCAGATGTCAAAAAGTCCTTTCATGAAAACAAGAGATCAGGAGAGAGACTGCTATCACACAAACAGAAACTTCCAATATGGAGCCTAATCACAAACCCCACTCACGCTCCAAAAATTACCAGCCTTAACTCTGAGTTTCTGGAGTGAAAGTTTGGGGTGACAAGGGCTTCGCAGCCGTCCTTGCCAAGTCTCCCCTTCTCGGTTAGAGCTGTCAGCACCGTTGCTCTCGGTCAGGCTGGTGACAGTTCTTGAAAGGGTTAGAGTTTGAGAGGAAGTTGAAAAGAGGATCTTGGGTCAGCTTTCACGGGAAAGAGTGAAACAGCTAATAAATCCTCTAAGCAAACAAGAAAGGAGGGCTGAGACCTGAGATGGCAGCTGGAAAGAACAACTGGCCAGAATAAACACTGATTTTTTTCTTAAATGAAACTTTTCAATTATAAAAAAACTATACTTTTTCATTGTGTCGATAGAAATATTTGAAAGCATGGAAAATAAAGATCATGCGGAATTCCTCCCCTCCTCCCCAACACAAATCACTGTTAACATTTTGGTGTATTTCCTTTCAGATTTCTGCCTCTCTATATGTATGTATGTATGTGTGTGTGTGTGTATCTAATTTTTGTGTCATATATACACATAATTTTTGTTTGTTTTTGTAAAAATGGAATCATACATATATAACATCTATTTTAGGGTAAGTTATTAAGCCTCTAGGGGCCTTGGTTTACTGATCTATGAAATGGAACTAATAATACCTGCCTTACAGGGTTGCTGGAAAAATTAAATGAGATCACAGATGTAAGGAGATGGTCCAACGAGTGGGGGCCAAAGGAGAGATTCAGCAGTGGCAACTATTGTTATCACTGATGTTACTGACAGAGCATTTTCTTCTCCATAGTTTTGGGGCTCTAAGCTGCTGGTTTTCAACTAGCTAACAATTTGGCAACTGAAACCTTCCAAATAATGGAAAGTGAAAGCTGTACCATTAGGGAGGCAGAGGGACTCCAATGACTTTCTCAGCTCCACCAATCCCTGCACACAAAAGCCCCTGGGTGTTCCTACCTGAAGCATCGAGACACACAGGTGAGTCTCTTCCAGGGAGAACTCTAAGGTTTCCCTGTAGAGCACATGTCTGGGGTGAGGTGTGTGGGGGACCCTGAGGCACATGTCTGCAGGGAAGGGACCTCTGTCTGTGTGTGTAAGTATGGGGCCATGTATTGCGGGGGGGGGGTGCCTGTGAAGGGTGCTGTATGTCAGGGCTGGGGCACTGTGTCAGCAGATCCTCTGTGCTTAAGGGGACTGGGTGTCACTGTGTGAGTCTGTCTTAGGGGACATATGTCCCCTTTCCCACCTCTTCTTTCTATCTCCCTTCCACCTTCCCTGGGTATGCTTGTTCTTTCTCTCCCCTTGCCTCTTTCCTCCTCTCTGGCGGCTGTGTCTGCCTCTGCCCAGCCCCCCAATCTTTCATTCAAACAGAGAACTGGATAGAGAACACGGTCCTTTCCTTTGAGATACGTGACAGCAGAAAAAACCAATAGAGTTGGTTCAGAAGCTCAAAAGAAGCAACAAATCTATACAGAGAAATTGCCCTTTAATCTCATGAGAGGTAGGAGAAAGGCATGGATAAAGGGACCCACCTTGATAAGAAAGATACACACTAAAGAGAGAAATGAGCCAATTCACTTAGTGCTATGCACTAGAGAGGGCCGCTGATCTTCACTTCACGGCCCTGAGCTACAACCTTGCTGAACCCATGGCTTCTTGGGATGAGGATGAGCCCAACACATAACATGAGAAGGACTCTTGAATACCTTTAAATTCCCAGGATAATTTGGCTGCCTGGGTGAACCTTTTCACTGAGAGGACTGCAAAACGGGCTGGAGATCCTGGCAAAAATTATGCCTGACCTGGACTCAATCTCTCTGAACCAATGGTAAATGTCCTGAATCATCTGTTCTTAAGTAACAGGGCTGTGACCCCTCAAAGGGGGCCCTTTCTCCTGAAGCTCTCAATTTCTGGCAGACAGTGCAGAGCCTTTTCTATACATGTGTATCGCTCCCTTATCAACTTCTGCTGGCTTGAGCTGTATGGAGATAACGTCTTTGATCATAATACACTGGGGAAAGGAATTATTTATAAGGACATTAGATCACACAGTCTTTTTTGTTAATCTATTGGAGACAGATAGTGATGAAGATGATTCTGCAGAAACATTTACTGAGCATCTACTACGAGACAGCTTTTCTACATGGTATCCTTTCACGTTACTTCATTTCATCTTCACATAATTATGTATAGAACAACTTTATTTTGCAGATGAGAAAACAAAGCTTTTAGCCAAGTGACTTGCCCAAGTGGTTAGCTGACTCTAAAGCAAGTCAGCCTCCCTCCCTCCCTCCTCCCCTCTCTCCTTCCACTAAAACACATTTCACTGAATAGTGAAATTCGCCTCAAAAGACTTCAGAGAGTTTTGAAGGCTGGTTTGTGCTCTCAAAGCACAGCTGAGGGCAAGTCTTACAACACGTGCCACGGCACGGCTGAAACTTGAAGACCTTGGGGATCTCAATTGTTCCTGACACCAGTTTCCAATGTGTCTTAGGAAAAAAAAGAATCACACAACTCCTTGGTGCTTTGGTTTCCCTACACTGAGGAATGCAGAAGGTATTATCTATCCACTTGAACTCTTAAGAATGCCATGACATATATGAAAAGCTGTTTGGAAACAAAGAGGCCATGCAATCAGGTGATCTAAAATTCAGATCACTTTGAAGTTAGTATTTTTAATTTAGAGTCACCAACTGCCTTACAAGTTATAGACCTAACTTGCCTGGTCATTCTCTGGAGAAGGAAAAGCAGAGGACAGGGTAAGCAGTGGCCTTACCAGCAGTAGTCCAGCAGATGTGGAGGCAGGACGGGGATGTACACGTGCTGCCAGAACATGGGGTAGAGCATCGCAGCAGACCCATGGATGCAGGCAGTCAACTGCAACGGAAACAAATTAGAGATTCAGAGCTCAACAATTAAAGTCAGGAGACACTGTCATTTGAGTTCAGCAATAAAACTAAATATATACTTATCAATATATTTAAAATTATAAGTTAACTCAATGACCCTAATTCAAATTTAATAAGAGCTTCCTTTTCCAAAAAATGTATTTTTTTCATGATTATGAAGCTAATCCACAATGACGGTAGAAAAATCTAGAAAATGGAGAAAGGGATAAAAGGAAAGTCTTCACCATCTGAAAATAATTTAACATTTTGGGGTATTACATGCATATGGATTTTTCTAATAAAAATCAGGATTACTGTAAAGACAGTGTTGATTTGCCCTTAAGTTAACATTATTTGCCAGCATTTTCCCCATATCTTTAAACATTCTTAGAAAACATGTTTTCATGCCACTCAATGAATTTCCCATACTATATTTAACCACTCTTCCATCATTAATTCATATAATCGGATCAGGTCAATAATTTTTATATATGGTTCCTAGATGCAGAATTTAAAGACAAAGGTTATAAATATTTTAAGGCACTTAATAAATATAATAATTGTATTAATATAATAAATAGAGAAGGATTGAGGCTCTTTCTACCCCCCCACCCATGTACTGGAATGCTGGCCTCCCTGTACCTCACTGTACCTATCTTCATTTTATTTTTATTTCTCTGATCATGACTGAAGCTGAACATCTTGTTATATGTTCTAAACTATATTTCTTAAGTAAATGGTCTGTTCATATTCTTAGTCCACTTTTTCTAATGAGAATTAGCATTTTTTAATTGATTTAAAAGCAAATACTGGATATGCAAAGCATAGTAATCCTTTGCAATGTTTTTGAAAATAATTTATCCTTATTTAATTTTCTTTGAATTTTTGGGTAAAGAGAAGGCTTAAATAATTACATGGGCTCCTTCATGACGGTGTCCACTGCTTTTATACTAAGAAAGTCCTCCAAATTTTTCCTCAGCATTTAACTCTTTAATCCAGCTGGAATTAACTTAGGTTTAAGGACTGAGGTGAGAATTTATTTTTTCCACTTAGTTAATCAAGTGCTCCAGCACTGTTTACTGACTAATCCTTCCACTCCCTCCTCTTTTGACTTGTCCCTATTTCATATTTCTTTTTTTTCTTAAGAGCTAGACACTTCATACAATCAGTATTTTATATAACAGAAAAATTAGGAAACAAAGATACAATGGAATAAAATTGCTACAAAATTCAATATAGTGAAAGAAGGAAAAAAACCAACACCTTTGGAGATAGGACTATGAAGTGACAAAAGTCAACAGCAAATGTTTCTTTCTGCCTTTTTTCTTTAATGTTTCTTTGGTTTCTGGGAAGCCTGTTCCCCTGAGGACTTTGCTTCTTTTGGAAGCTGTTAACTGGCCTTTGCTGACAGAAGGACATTTACGTGGCAAAAGAGTGACGCGCCAAGGCCCAGTTAAAAGAATCCCAGAGGTTAGTGTAACATGAACAGCTTTAAACTGGATATTCTGCTGATGGTTCACAGTTGTGAGAGCTGTGTATTAAATCCAGGGCCTAAATTTCCCCCTCCTTTTCCCTCCAGACCCTGTTCTTTAAATCAGGTACATGCCATGAACAGGAGCTTATCCAACAAGCTCGCGAGAGCAGTTCCCAGTGACTCTGCCAAGGCTTGTAGGTTTAATACATTTTTTCTCAACCCATTTCGGTAGGTTACAACATAACGGAGGCTGTCTGTCATAGTATACATGACTAATCTCTTTGGGCTTAGAAGAGATAAAAAATCTTTGCTGGTATTGAGTGAATGGAAAATGAACCAACTTTACTCCAACTCCACCCTCAAGTCAGGCTGGAGGGTTACCCTGGCCTTTGGCCCCAGCTCTTCCTCCCCATCCATTAACCAACTGCCAAAGTACTCTTACTAAAGTGCAGGTCCAGTCATGTAACATCCTGCTCGGAAATGTACTTGGGGGCACACCTGGAACAGGCATGTCTTCATGTCTTCACCAGTTCCCTGTCTACCTGTAGAGAAGCATCTCCAGCCACAATCTCTACTACTTCCTCCAAGTTTATCCTTGGAATAAATCATTTGCAGATTTAGGAGTAGTTATGTACTCCTTTTCCTCCCTTCTGTATTCCCACTGGCCCAGATCTGTGCCCCTAGCAAACTCCTCCTGCCCCGGGTCTCTGTGCACTACCTTCCTCTGCAAAGCCTTGCATGGCTCCACTGGGCATGTGCCCCCATTATTAATGGGACTATGACTGTATGTTTGTCCTCTCACTATAAAGTACAGAAAGACCCTGTCTCTCTTTTGCTCAGTGGCACAATATATATATACATATGCATGTAAGTATATGTGCTAGATAATGCAATGTTTCTTGAGTAAATAAAAAACAATTCACACTTAGAATATATTCACAATATAAAGATAGTCAGTGGCTTGGCTTTTCATAGTACTGGACCAACATTTTCATCGAGTCTCACAGAGTAGGGTATATATATATATATATATATATGACTCAAATTCCAAAACGATAACAGCAAGCTTAGAAATACAAATATGCCACTTCTGGAAAATGAAGTCAACGGATTCATCCATCCATTTATTCAATAATATGCCTACTCTGTAACTCTACAACACAATAAATAAATAAATAAAAGCACTTAAAAATCTATATGGTGCCATACAAATGTAAGGTATCATCATCGCATGTATTCATTGGTAATTCTCATTGAAAAAGTCATTCAATAGAATGTTCCTGGTTGAGAGAGAACTTGAATACCTGCCTCTTTTTAGCTTAAATTGGTTTGAGTCAAAATCCTATTTCAAGCGACACAGTGGCAGAGATCTTACCTTCAGACAATGTTCTTTTCATGTCTCCTTAGCCTCAAAAAAAAACCCTAGCAAGCTAAATGACAAGGTTTTAAAATTACTTATCCCTCATAAAAATCAAACTTTTAAGATGACTGATCATCATTTCCATTGTGGGGTTTTCTGAGGGCCAAAGCTCTGCAATTGGAGTAAAATGCTTTTACCCATTTGATTAAGAAAACAAACAAGGAGTTGTTTGGCTCTTTTCCAAAATACTGAACAGCACAAACAATGTGCATCATTTCTTGGAAATAGTGGCTAAGTGGACCACAGAAAAGTGTTACGACATACCTATGCTTAATCAGAAATAACATACATCCCATAAATTATCATTAGCCACTTACTTAAAAAAAACACAACAAAACTCTAAAACCAACCCCATTAAGAAAAAAGAAGGCTCCTAAAGGCCTATGCTCATTCCTTACAGAATTCAAAATTTAAAAGTAATGAAAGTATACAGTTTGGATTGTAGTCAACAAAGGAGTATTGTGAATATTTAATTGAAGTGCAAGTTGAGGAAAATGATCCTATCAAAATCTCACTCAGTGGGAGAATAGAAAGATAGTATGTGTAAAATTTGCCCAAAGTCATTAGTCACGATGAATATTCATCAGAAGCCAATTATCAACCCCACTTAATGACACCCCAAAAGATTTCGCCCTGAAGCAGCTGAATAGTCTAAGACTCCAGACAAAACTAGACAAATTACACAGCCAACAGCCAGTCTAGCCAGGACACAAATTGTAAAGTAAACCACTGGTGGGTTTTTGGACTCACTTTTCGCAAATTCTGTCCTCAATTAAAGGTACATAAGGTCAGTCTGATTTTGGAACTTTCTATATGGCTCCATAGTTTCCTTTGAGGCAAAGGGAGAGAAAGGAGAAGGCAGTGGAGGTAGGACATGAATGGAGAGCCATCAATGATAGGGTTTGAAAAATCACAAAGACACATTTTTTTTTTCAGTTTGAGGTATTACTTAGGGATAATGCCCAGACTGTCACAATCTTAGATACCAATTCAGCTGATTCCTCAGAGTAACTCTGCAATTAACATGGGGAAAAAAAAAAAAAAAAAAAAGGAATTTCAACAGAGCATGTGCCACGCACCATGCTGGGGGTTTAGGATCTTGCAAAGTACTATTTTAGAGATAGGCGTGTGTGTGTGTGTGTGTGTGTGTGTGTACACACATATACACTCAACACCACATTTCACAGATAAGGAAACAGTTTCAGAGGTGAAATAACTTGCCCAAGGCCACACAGCTAGTAAGTGACAGAACTGGGACTCATATCCAGGTCTATCAGACTATAATGGCCATCTCCACAATGCATAAGTTAACTATTGTGTTGAGTGCCTATGCTGTGCCAATACATTATGCCCAGGATTCTGAGCTAGGTGAAATACTGTCCCTGTTGGCATGGCCAAATTATGTAGAAAATTATGTAGAATTTGCCTTGCTGTTAGATGACCAAATATCTAAAGCAAAATGCCAATTAACAGAAAATAATCATTTTAAAACAAACACAGAGCTGATCACTTCCTGAGGATTAGTTACATTTAAGTAAGGTGGTATAGTATCTTTAATCCATAGGAAATTCTAGACAATGAGGTAACGAGTGTTAAAAGGTTTAGATTCCAATGTGGGCGCACCTACTGGAAAGTCTGGCTTTCTGTCATGTTCCTTTTCACATACTTTCATGGAGCTTCCACTAAATCTCTTTTTTTTTTTTTTTGCGGTATGTGGGCCTCTCACTGTTGTGGCCTCTCCCGTTGCGGAGCACAGGCTCCGGATGCGCAGGCTCAGCGGCCATGGCTCATGGGCCCAGCCGCTCCGTGGCACGTGGGATCTTTGATCTTCCCTGACCGGGGCACGAACCCGTGTCCCCTGCTTCGGCAGGCGGACTCTCAACCACTGAGCCACCAGGGAAGCCCTAAATCTCTTTTTGATCTGAGCAGGTCACTTCCTCTCCTGGGTCTCAATATGGAAAACAAGAGGCTGGACTACATGATCCCTGTCCCCCCTTCCAGCTTTGACAACTTTGATCTAGAGCAATTGCCATCCTTTGACATAAAGAATTCTCCTCCCCTGCCCCAGCTCCCTTCCTCAGCCATACTTGACTAAGCGTAAGTACAACAGACTCAGTCTCAAAGTTGGTCTTGCTTTCTCATCTCTGCAGTCACAGGAGTGCACCTGAAATTCATGTACTATTCAGGAACCACCACTGTTCAGCCACCCCATCTCCATCACCTGACTGTGGAGAGCACAGCCTTCCTCCATGCTTGGTCCCTGACACTCTAAGGATCTCAGAGGTAGATAATCTCAGGAGACCAAGGGCATGAGACTAAAGATGTGAGCTCCACAAGGACAGAGACCACATTTGATTCTCTCCTTATCTCTAACTATGCTTGACACAAAGCAGGTGCCGAGTAAATGTTTGGGGAATGCTAGAATGCCTCCAGCCTAACATCATGAGGAATGGTAGACAAGATTATCAGACATTTAACAAATCGCAATTGCTTAACAGATCACAACTAGAAGCTGTAAATTCCGAAGAGGTATGAGATTCCAGGTTCCAAAAGTTGAAAGAGGAAAAAAGAAAAAAATCAGAGGTCAGAGTCACTATTCACATCCAAGAACTCAGAATGTTAGAAGATTAAACTGACACCTGCTTCATCACAGGGTTAGAGCCATTTGGATTTCTCCTCTGAAAATAAACATCAGGAAACTGATAAAACAAAGAATATAGAAAGAGTACCACACTATTAACCCTAAAGACGGGTCACTTTTCAATCTACCTATTTCAACAAAAAATAATCCTATGTAGAACAATTGTAGAAAACCATATGTGTCTTAGAGAAGTTGTTAGCTTTCTCAATTTGAGAACTAGATTCTTCTATTTAATCATAAACCACCCTTGTAGTCATAAGGAAATAAATGGTGCCATGATTCAGACAAGTGATTCAAACAGTGTTTTGATTTTTATTTATTCGTACATGTAAAACCCACTATAAGATCAGCAAAAAGTTTTAAGTAAAACCTTCAGGGACTCTGAAAGTTAATGTACTTAACCCTTCGAAGAGTATGAGAAAAACCTTTAATTATAAATGGTTAAAATTGTGTTTACTATAGTTAGTGAGGGAAGAGTTGGCTTTTTAAGAAACTACCAAAGATGCTTTAGCAGAAAGAGAAATTAGAAAGCCTCAGAAATCAAAGGCCTTCAGCTCTTCTAGACAGATGCTGGACATGTGAGTAGAAAGAAGGAATGTCCTGCTTTTTTTAGAAGTTGAAATGTAATGCTTTCTGTATTTATTTTTTGTAGGGTGGGAAGGGCAATCTATCTTCAAGTAGTTTTTCACTCAGTTGGGTGGAACTCATCATACCTCTTGCTTCTCCACTATTCTCCGGGGAAAGGGAAGGAAAAAATTCCCACAAAAACCAACACAGCAACATGGAGTCAAGTCGAGTGCCCTACACTAAGAGAAAGGTCATCCAGGCAAGAAGGAAGCTTTTCCAGGCAATCACCTGCCTACTCAATCACTTCTCTTTCCGCCTTCTCTTCTTTTTTCTTAAAGCTGCCTACTAACTAGAGTAATCAGAGTAAGTTATTAACAAGGGTAACAAGTTTCGTGCCAAGATCTGACACTTCAAAACATCAAAGCAAACAAAACTGCCAGAGAAAAGCTTTAGCTACCAAAGCAGAGGCAGATACTATGGTATAGTAAACTACAGTGTAAATAAGCCTATAGCACCATACGTGAGGAAGCTGCAGACTTTTTTTTTTAAGATGAAAAAGAAAAAGGTAAAATTACATTGGGATTGATAACAATTCATTTAAATACATGGACAGCTACTTCTCCATTCTGTGCCTATGACAGATACTCTGACTGTGGAGTGAGGACATGGCCTGCGGATCCCTCTGAAAGTGCAACCATTGGCAGTGGATCCAAGCTGGCACTCAAGAAGAAATCTATTTTCATCCCCAAGTCTAGTATAAGTGGATATTTACATTTCTTTGAAAATATTTCTAAGATCATAATTTATGTTTAGCTAATTTATATATTGCTTTAATAAAGAATCTCATTTTTTAAAAGAAAGCAAGCATAACTGAACATAGAATCATGAGAACCTATCTGTCAGGCATCCACATGTGAAAAAGAAACTAAGAAACCTTCAGGTGGTAGGAGTTACTAGATTTGAAGGCATAGGGAAAAAAAAAATTTCCCATGCATAGTTTTGTCAGACAAATCCAACCTCAGAAAGTGACAGTAAATTCAGAAAGATTGAAGCTATAAACAGACACCACCATGACCACTTACTCAGCATTTACTATCTGCCAAGCACTGTTCTAAGTGCTTTACATGTACTATTTAACTCGCTTAATCTTCACAGCAACCCTATAAGGTAGGTAGCATTATTGTTCCCATTTACAGATGAGGAAACTAAGATTCCCAGATGTTAAGGACTTTGTGTAAGGTCACAGTAGTGGCAGAAGTAGGCTCTAAACCTAGGGAGTCTAGCTCTGGAGTTCGTGCTCTTAGCTCATAGGAAACTGCCTCAGTGCTATGATCTGTATTAATCCGACAATTACTGAGTATCCACTACGTGTATATGCCACGCCCTCAAGCAATTTAAAATAGAAAAAGATCAAAATGCGAATAATCAACTTCAACACAAACGCATTAGGAAAGAGGTGCTGTAACAGAGGTTCAACTATGCTAGTATATAAAGAAGGAATCGTTAATTCTGCCTGGGGCAAGAATCAGGCCTGCTTCCCAGAGAGAGAGAGGCAGGAGAGCAGAGCCTGGAAAGATGAGAAGACAGGAAGCGGTTAGTCCTCCTCCCTGGGAGGCTGGTCAGGTGGTAATGCTAGGTCAAGTGAACATAGCAGCTTCTTAGGCCACTCCAGCTCTACGTAGTGATGACTGGAGACTTGAAGAAGAAATGACAATTTAGTCAATGACTATGTGACTAGTGAGAAGTGGGTGGATATGGAAAATCTCATACGAGTTGCCATGACTATTCTCTGTTTTTTGGATTCATTCACCATCCACTCTCACCAGTTGTACTAATTAAATCTTCAGAGCTCTTCCAGGATCTCTATTGCCTTCTTTGCTTCTGAAAGTCAAATCAGACCTTATTGCCCTGAAAAGGTAGGATTCAGAGTCAACATTTACTAAATGAGTAGTATGTGCCAGCAATGGGCTACCTGCTTTCATATCTATGACCACTGAATCCTTTCAACAACCCTGAGGCGGGTATTACTACTAACCTCTTTTTACAGAAGAGGACAGAGAGTCTCAGAAGGATTAAGTAAATTGCCCAAGGCGACATGGCTAGGGAGGATTAAGTTACACAGGTAGAAATTGAACAAAACCATCCTGACTTGAAGTCTGGTGCTCTCTCCCTTCAGTCCTGCTGTCCTTTTTCTTGGGAAAACACAGCAGAAGCGGGGCTGTCTGAATCATCTAGCTGGGAGAACACATAGATATCGAGATAGCAGAAGAGAAAAAATGTGAACTTTCACAAGGTCTATACTAGCCCCTAACTACCTAGTCTAACCTCACATCACACGACACTTGCTCACCAGTGACCACACTTTCAGCTTGCAGAAGCCATAGGAAATTATGAGTTCTTGTTCTCACTGACTCAGCACATAGTATGTGCTCCAATTCCTTTAACAAAATCCACACAGATGCCTGCCAATGTGAGTGCCATTTAGGGCTTTTGCAAGTATATTAAGATGTCAGTGACTTGAATATTACCTGTTAGTGTTTTTTAGTAGAGATTTGATTCATAAGAGTCATATAAAAAAGCTATCAGTCTTATAATCTAAAGAACATACCATTTGTTTCACAAATTGACCACACTACTAAAATAATAAACAAGATACCCTGCCAATGTTCTCAATGCAATGGCTAAAAAGAAACATCACCTCTCTAGATCTATTTATACACATGTATCTAAAATTACACTGGTGGACTACATCAGCACCCAACATTACTGAGACCTTAAATAGGATATACTTAGCTCTGTCCTGTTCTAGACCTGCCAATGTCAAAACCAGAGGTCTCTCAAAGAGAAATATGGAAACAAAGGATTTTTTAGTGCTAATCTGTGCTCACAAATATTTTCTAAACAAACTTAATCAGCCTCTATTACATAGTCTCAAAATGAAAAGAACTCTAATGATGCAAAATAATCAAAGAATAAATACTGTCTTAGAGAACTGTCTATTCACTGGTTCTGAATCTGCTTGTGTATCAATCATTTGGGGAACCTTAAAAAAATAGACATCCCACGGTCCCATGTTAGATCTTTTGAATCAAAATGTCTGGAGGTGGTGCCCAAGAACTTGAATTTTTAACAAATTCTCTGAGTGATTTCTAACACAACTAGTCCATGGATCAGAACTTGGGAATCACTAACAATCTGAATCCTCTGGCTAGTCCAAAACATGTGCTCAATGTGTTGAAGCAAGAGGCAGGAGAGGAAGGTAAGAACTAGTAGGGAGACCATGGCTGGCTGATGTCACAACAATTTTTAAAGTATTGCAAATTAAACTGTTGTTACTCTATATATTACATAGTTTATATAGTCTCCATAACATCAAGGTTCTTCATTCTAGTTACAGTTCAACATGAACAAGAGAAAACGAACTCACACATGATTACATGGAGAACATAGTTCAAAAAGCAGTTAATTGTATTTACATTTAAAAACCAGAGAAAAACCACATAAATAAAACATACCAATCTTTACTCCTATTTCCTGCCAATGGAAGTTCCTTTCATCCATTTCTAAGTTTTTAATATTCTCTGAGCCACAATAAAATTTTATGTGATGGAGATTAGACAGGCTATGCTATTTGAAAGTTTGGCTGCAGAGTCTGTGTTTCATGCCACTTCATTACATTTTGTTAAGGATTTCCCTCTTCACCAAAAGGGATTAGTTTTCTTCTCACTTCTTTGAATACTCTTCTTAGGTTGTTAGTGTGAACTAGGTTAATCTCTCTCTTTTTTAACATATAAAAGATGAACAGACAAAATGTTCGATTTATTTTATTTTTTAAATGGAACACTAAATTTAGTCTTAGAATTCTCTGTTTGGTAAGTTTCCAGTTACAAGGTCTTGGCTTCCCTTGAGCACAGTTTGAAACAAAATAATGCAGTTTGTTCCTACGGCTGGAACATGCAGAGTGGAGTGCGCAGGCAAAGAGGCCCTGGCTCTAGTCCAGTATTTCAAACCTTCTTAAACTGCCACTCTCATCTAGGCTTCAAGGGCTGCAGATAAGCAAACAGGATTAGTTACTTCTAGCCCAGAAGAGCTAGGAAAGCCTTACACACATCATTTAGATACCCAACCCACTACACAGGCTGGGGTAGTCACGGCCAGGTGGAGTTCATCAGGAAAGAAGTAAAGATGAAGCTAAATCTGAAAAACTCCCTAGTCCACAAATTGGCCCTTCTTAGGTCACAAGACCAGGTGGTGATAAGATAGTGGATGCTGTCAGTGGAAGTGGATGGAACAGGACTGGAGCAAGGCTGGGAAGTTACCCATCCCTTCACGCCAACACTGAAGTGTCTACTAAGGGTCAGACCTGAGGGCGCGGAGGGTGGGGTGGGTGGGGGAGAGACAAGTATCACCCACCACTCTCCAGGCCACCAATGTCCAAGACCTGCCCAAAGCCCACATTCTCTCGGACTAACAGGAAGACACTGACAGGGAGAAGATATTAGGTTTGTTTTTGTTTTTTTTCTTTTTCCTTCTCTACATGACGTACTATCAGAAAAGTAGTAATTATTTTCACAGTTATGGGTACCACACAAATAATTAGGTGTGGAGGCTCAATTAATTAGGTAACAGTCTTGCCACTAAACTGTGCTTCCTTCCTAAGAACTTGTTTTAAAAAGCACCTGCTGAATAAAACAAATACACATTCCTTTGTAAAGTAAATATGCTTTTGTCATCATTTAACTGGATATTCTTAGTTTTCACTTCTTGCAGCACCCCTATGTCATAGAGGGAGCGATTAGGGCTAAGACACACAGGGGCTGAAAGGAACTGCAGCACACAAAACCTGAAGCCACAGTGAGATGGGGGAGACATGCCCCAGGGACGCACCAACGCTGGGCTCACAGCAGAGGAGCGGCACAGGTGGGGCTGGGAGAGTCTAACAACATGCAGACAGAGTGGACTGAATCTGAATGGTGCTCATGGAAATGGGGCTTTGGCCAATAGGGTCAGTATGCCAGTTAGAAATTCACATATTGGCCTTCTGCTTCCCTGGTGCCAGGCACACAGAAAATGTTCACTAAATCTGAAGTGAAAAGCTTAGGTGTGCATTCCAAGGCAATATCCAGACTGAAATTCTTCCTGTGATTTCAGATCCATGGTCAACAGAATCATACCAAAAATGTTTCTCTGGGTACAAGTGCCAAAGGGAACTCATGACAAACGAGCTACCAAGGGGGCAGTGTGAGATAGTAAGAAGGGGGTTGGCTTGGAGCCAAGAGAAGGGGGTTTTAATCCCATCTCCGCTGCTCATCTTAGACAAGGCACTTCAACTTTCCAACTGCCAATATTCTCATCTGAAAAAGGAAAATAAAACCAACTAGTTCTTAGGGTTCCTGCAAGAACAAATGGGGGAAAAAAAAAAAAGATTAGCACAGTAACTGGCACATAGCAGGTGGCTCAAAAAGGTGAAGAGAATTTTTAAAGAGTGTGGGGGATAATTGGGGACCTGCCGTATAAAATATAGAGCAAATCTAAAGAAGGGTGTCCTACATGCTTAATCTACGGATGCTGTCAATACGCCTTTGGTAGTCTTGGAGTTATGTACAGGCTACATAAGAAGCTTCCCTAAATACTACACAATCAGGATATACCTTTTACCCAAACCAGCCTTACCAGCTCCACCAGCCACATTATCCACCAGCTTTGACTCAGAGTATCTTTTTGGCTGTTTATGAGAACTTTCAGATTCCCTCAAGTGTGACAGATATTCTTAACAATGTGTCTCTGGTTCTTGTGACAGTTCCCACACAAGGATTCTGATGTTCGTTTGAGAGGTGGCACCTGATAAACATAACCTGGTCTCCACAGCAAGCACTTTGAAGGGGCTAAGAGTCATTTGTACATGTAATTATTGCTTGCTTCTCCCTTTCCTGAAGCCGAAGGCTCCCTTCCCCTGACACTGCATCGTAATGACCCACCTGCATATCTGTCTCTTCTATGACTAGGACGTGACCTTGGGCAAGTTAACCCATCTCTCTGAGTGGATGGGCCAGTCTGTAAAATGGGATAATACTGCTCTTCTAGGACTTCTGTTGCAATTAGATGATATTATCGCTATAAAGGTCTTATTTTAGACCTACTTGCTATCCAGAAGAGTTATCAAAAAAGCAATGAGCTAAACTCAGATATGAAAATCTGTAAGAAAAATAGGGCCTTTGTGTTAGAAGAAATCTCACTGAAGTATTTACATTAGAGAACAAGATGTAGTTAAGCCTTCCCTATTTATCATTTATAAAGGAAAACGATCAATATACATTAACTGCACAAAAAGAACAAAAACTTAACATTTTTCTTATACAGAATATGACAACATTATTGACCGAGAAAGCCTGAAATGAATATTACCTGACTCTGGACTAAATATGGCTGGGTTTGTCTCTATTGACGCACAGTCATTTTTATGGAAGACGGCACTCTGGGGTGTTCAACAGCTTTTATCTTTCAGATTCTTGATGGCTCTGAGAAGCATTAAGCCTACATCTTATCAAACAAAATTGAGAAAAATCTGGTTTGTCAAGGTATGACAGGCCACATCTGGATCTGTCAAGAGAGGGTCATCAGAAACTTCAGGCTAAAGTAGCCTTTGCATTCTCCTTCATCGAGAAGATAATAAAAAGCCACTATTAAGGAAGTAAAAGACAACAATTAGAAAACTTCTTAATTCTGAAGTTGAAGGGGTCCAGAGGCTTGGATAAAACTGACGTCTGAAAAAAACCAAAAAAAAACCACAACAACAACAAAAAAACCCTGATGTCTGCTCAGCTACTTATCCCCAGAGAAACTGCACGTAACTGGTCAGGATGCTAATGATCCCATGTGAGGTACAAGGAGACCCCTCCCCTTCCCTAAAGAGATTTCTACCATCAATTAGTAAAACTCAGAACTCAGTTAAGAATCAACTGTTTGTTAAAAAAAATTTTTTTGAGTCAAAGTAGTGTGCTTATAGTCTGAAAAACAAAACAAAAACTGCTAAAGGCTTATACTACTGGCAAATAGCAGTCCATCTCATGATTTCTTGATTTAAAATTTTAAACATTAGGGCTTCCCTGGTGGCACAGTGGTTAAGAATCTGCCTGCCAATGCAGGGGACACGGGTTCGGGCCCTGGTCCGGGAATATCCCACATGCCGCGGAGCAGCTACGCCTGTGTGCCACGACTACTGAAGCCCGCGCGCCTAGAGCCTGTGCTCCGCAACAAGAGAAGCCACGGCAATGAGAAGTCCGCGCACTGCAACAAAGAGTAGCCCCCGCCTGCCGCCACTAGACAAAGCCGCGGGCAGCAATTAAGACCCAATGCAGCCAAAAATAAATAAATTTATTACAAAAAAATTTTTACACATTAACATTTGACTTCCCATTACAGATGTTAATAATTTATCAAAAACATACACATACACCTTATGCCAGACTCTGTTCTAAGAGTTTTGCATGTATTAATATCAACTCGTTTTATTTGACATGAGGTCACTGGTGACTGAACAAAAGCCGTTTCAGTGCAGGTGGGGGCTAAATCCTAACACAAGACAGAGGAAAGAATGAGAGGAGAGGAATTAGACAGGAAACAGAAGTATCTCTCGAGGAATTTTGTTCTGAAAGGAAGAAAACAAATGGGATAAAAGGAATGTGGTTAAGGATGTTTTGTTTTGAAGTTTGGGAGACACTATACCGTGTTAGCAAGTGCCTAAGAATGTACCAGTAGAGAAGAAAAAAATAATGATGCAGGAGAGAAGAGCTCAGTGCTGGAGGAATTTCCGTTAAGGTAACAGGAAGGACGCTGAAGTGTTACTTTCTCTATGAGGCACTCCTTGGCCATCTGTCTGAACTGCAATCCCTGCCACCTCACCAGTCCCTGTCCACTCTCCTCCTCTGCTTTACTGTACTCCTTGTACTTAGAACTATAGCTACTGTACCATATATTTAATTCACCTCAGCTACTGAAGATCTACCCTACTAGAATGTAAGCTTCATATGAGGACAGGGATTTTTGCCTATTTTGTTCACTGTTGCATCACCAGTACCTATGAAAGTGCCACAAAAAATATTTGTTGAATGAAGTCAGGTGGACAAGCGGAGGGGCTGGCCTAGAAAGGATGGACAGTACATCCACAATAGAGAAGGTGAGTGGAGGACTAGTGACGACAGGAGGTTGACAGGTGTGGTAGGGGCTGGTCCCACTCTCTCCTGAGCACTTCCATTAGATAAGGATAGAATTTCAGGTTAGAAATCATTTTCCCTTAGAAGTTTAGACACTGCTTCACTATCTTCTGGTTTCTACAATTGCCATTGCAAAATCTTGTGCAAGTTTGATTCTTAACCTTTGTACAAGAACTATTTTGTCTCTATCCCTGTATTGTAAAATTTCATGATAAAATGGCTTGGTTGGGCTTCCCTGGTGGCGCAGTGGTTGAGCGGCCGCCTGCTGATGTAGGGGACACGGGTTCATGCCCTGGTCCGGGAAGATCCTACATGCCGCGGAGCGGCTAGGCCCGTGAGCCATGGCCGCTGAGCCTGCGCGTCCGGAGCCTGTGCTCCGCAATGGGAGAGGCCACAACAGTGAGAGGCCCGCGTACCGCAAAAAAAAAAAAAAAAAAAAAAAAGGGCTTGGTATCTTCTTTTTTAACTTTTCAAGAATTCTAAAAACTATATACATATAAAAGTATGTAGATCATATAAGTGACATTTAAAGGAGAAAAAGTTAACATGCCAAAACCCAGCACCTAGTTCAGGGTTGGCCAACTACAGCCCGAAGGCTAAGTCTGGTGTGCCTCCTATTTTTGTAAATAAAGCTTCTTGGAACACAGTCACACTCACTAGTTTACTGATTGTAAATTACAAGGTCAGAGTCCAGTAGTTGCAATGTTGGACCCTTTACAAAAAGGTTTGCTGATCCCTAACCTAGCTCAAGACAGAAAATAATACTTCTGATGTCCCACATATGCCTCTTCCCAACTATACTCCTTTCACTCCCTTTGAGGAAACTACTACCTAAATTTTCTGTTAATCATTTCCCCCCTCCGTAGTTTGTATGTATCCCTAAATAATATACCATTTAGTTTTTCTTACTTGAATTTTATATTAATGAATCATACTGTATATTCTTCTGTAGCTTGTTTCTTTTACTCAGAATTCTGTATTAGAGACCCCACCATGCTGACAGTGTAGTTCATCTTCACTGACACAGTGTTCTACTGTATGACTATGCAACAATTTATGAGTTCTCTGTTGATGGGCATGTGGGCTCTTTCCAGGTTTAAAAAACAAAACCCAAAACAATGCTGCTATGAACATGCTTGCACATGTATCCCACTATACATGACCAAAAAGAGCGTGTAGGTATGTGTATGTACACACACACACACACAATTCCACCCAGGAGTGGAACTGCTGAGTGTTGGGCATATGCAAATAGTTCTATGCCACATACTCTTCAAAGAGTAGTACACGAAATTCTCCAATACATCTGCAATATAACACTTGGCTTTATCAGACATCTAATTTTTGCAAGCCTAGTGTTTTAATTACTGTAGTTTTAATTTGCTTTTCTGTGGTTACTAATGTGGTTGAGCATCTTTTTCCATATATTTATTAGCCATTTAGGTTTCTTCTGTGAAATGCCTATTTGTGCTTTTTGCCAATGTTTCTATTGATAGATTTGTCTTCTGCTTTTTTTTTTTTTTTTTACTGTAGTAGTTCTTTATATATTTCAGATATTAATCCTCTGTCAGTTTTATATATAGCAAATACCTCATCTCAGCCTGTGCCTTGTCTTTCCATTCTCTGAATGGTTTTTTTTTTTTTTTAAGATGTTGGGGGTAGGAGTTTATTAATTAATTAATTTATTTTTGCTGTGTTGGGTCTTCATTTCTGTGCCAGGGCTTTCTCTAGTTGTGGCAAGTGGGGGCCACTCTTCATCGCGGTGCACGGGCCTCTCACTATCGCGGTCTCTCGTTGCGGAGCACAGGCTCCAGACGCGCAGGCTCAGTAGTTGTGGCTCTGTTGCTAGTTGGGGGCCTAGTTGCTCCGCGGCATATGGAATCCTCCCAGACCAGGGCTCGAACCCGTGTCCCCTGCATTAGCAGGCAGATTCTCAACCACTGCACCACCAGGGAAGCCCCTGAATGGTATCTTTTAATGAACAAAATTCACAATTTTAATCTTTTCCTTTATATGATGCATATTTTGGATTATTTAACTGAATCCATTTCTACTCCAAGATCACAGAGATTATTCTATTTTGTCTTCTAAAGTTTAAAAATTTTGCCTTTGACATTTAAGTCCTTGATCCATTTGGAATTCAGTTTTGCAAGTTGTGTAAGATATAAATTATCTCCCTTTTCTTCCCCATGTGGATTATCAATTATTGAAAAGCCCATCCGTTCCCCCAGATTTTACAATGCCACCTCTGTTGTATATGAAGAACCCACACACATGGTCCCTTTTTGCAATCTCTGTTCCGTTCCATCAGTCTATTTGTGTATCCCTATGCCGTTACTAGCATCTTAGTTACTAGAGGTCTATAAAAAGTCTTGATGTCTGGTAAAGCAAGCTTTATCACCCATTCTTTTTCTTCAAGTATATCTTGGCTCTCCCTTTGGCTTTCCATAGTAATTTTAGAATCAGGTTGCCAAGTACTATGTAAAATCCTACTGGGATTTTGAATGGAATTATATGTAATCTATAATATACATCATTTATACCTTTAATATAATGTCTTCCTATTCATGAACATGGTCATGCTTTTTCTCTATTGAAAATTCATATTGAACATTTGAATTTTCCCTTTCAATATGTTAATGTGGTGAGCTATAGTACCAGATTTTCTAGTATTATCAGCCTTACATTTCTGGAATAAAGTCAACTCAGTTATTATGAATTATATTTTTTATGTATTTGCTACTGTTCTGTTTAAGATTTTTACAGCTATGTTACTGAGTGAGATTGGCTGATAACTTTTCTTTCTTGTAGTGTCTCTTTGTGTAGTTGAATGTCAAAATTATACAAGTGTCACAAGAAAAGCTCAGGGGGTGTTCCTTCTTTTTTCTAGACTCTTAAGGAGTTTGTCTAAGATTGAAATTACCTGTTCCTTGAGATATTTGATAAAACATACCTATAAAACCATCCGGGCTGAATGTTTTGGAAAAAAAAATTATATATTGATTCAATTTCTATAAATTAAATGACCTATTCAATTTTTATATTTCTTCTTAATTCAATTTTGGTAAATTGTATTTTTCTGTTCATTTCACCTTAGTTTTTGAATGTTGGCATAACATTGATAACAGCATTTTCTTAATATCTAAGATTTCTGCTACATCTGCTCTTTGTGCTTGTTGATTTACTCCTTTATTTCATTTTTGTTTTGGGAAGGAGCAGAAATAACTGTGTGTGTTTAATCCCCTACATTTATCTAAACAAAATCACGCAGAAGATACATTCTTCCTTATCTATCACATGGAGAAATAACAGAACCTACTACAAACTGTTGTAGTGACAATTAAATGAGTTAATAGATGAAGAGGGCTTAGCACAGTGCCTGGCACATATTAAAGGCTCAAAAACACCACGGGAATTCAATTCCACTGTTATGATGTCCTACTTTTGTTCTACTTAAGTTTAATTCTTCAAAGCAACAGTAACTGGTTAGGGACTAGACTCTTTCAAATGTACTCTTAATCTATCCAGCCTCATAAAGAGGCAATGATAAATCTGGTTGGCAATATTCTCATTCTGAACCTCAGTCTGGGTGTTCAGGCCCTGAGATTACCAACTACACTTCCGAGTTTAAAACCAAATGCAAAACAAAGCAAGAGGTCTATTATGGGCTGTTTTTCCCTGGAGGGCAAGGGCCATGCTTTTATCACCTAGTATGCGTTGTAAGCCTAGCACCTAGCAGGCAATTAAAAAATTGTGCATTCTTGACAAGCAAACAATACCAAAAAAATAATAAAATTACAATGAAAACCATAAAGAAAACTCTAATGGTCTCACTAAGTTTGCATTATTAGGTGCCTTGAATTCATAGGTAAACACATCGGTAAATCATAGGCCTATGATTCTATCCATAGGAACTTCAATAGGGAAATTTCCACCATAAGAAGGTCTTTCTACCCTCTCAAACAGTCAACTTCTCCTAGTCAATATCTTTATGTAAGTTTTACCTCAAAAAGAAAAAAAAATACTGTAAACAGATATTGAACTTTAGTTAATAACAAGTTAATAACAAACATATGCAATTATTGGGGGGAAGCATAGTGATGTCTGTGATTTACTTTGAAATGCATCAAAAAATAAAATGGCTTGATGGATGGTATGAGGGATGGATAGATGGATAAAGATGTGCCAAAGCAAGCGTAGAAATATGTTAATGGCAGAATCTAGATGGAATTACGTGGATGTTCACTACAAACTGATTTCAGTTTTCTGTGTTTGAGAATTTTCATAATAGATACTGGGGAAAATATAAACTCCTATACTTAGCAAGTTAAAAAAACTAACATAAAAAGAATAAGAAAAGTATTTATATTATATAGTAAAAGTTTTTACAATATAAAAAGAGCTCATCCCAATTTATTTTTTTTAAATCAAGAGCCCTATAAGATAAATGAGAAAAGACATTAACAAAATGCAAATGGGGGGGGGAAACGCATGGAAAATGTTGTTACCTTTAACCAAAGAAATTAAAAATAAAGCAAACCTGCAATACCATTTTATGCCTATTTTATTAGGTAAATTAAAGCACATGTCCAAGAGCACACACACAATTCTGGCAAGGCTGCAGTGCAAATGGTACACTCATGCACAGCTGGCAGCATCCACTATAAAAAAGCACAGCCTGTTTGGGAAGCAATTTGGCATCCATAAGTCATAGCACTTATTCAGTCCTTTGACCCAGTGGTCCCAATGCTTAGAATACAAACTGTATCAGTCAAATGCAGCCGAAAGATGTTCACTGCAGTGTTAGCTACTAAAGGATTAAACTACGAACTACCTAAATGGCCATGGAGAGAAAAAAGATTTAGCAAGCGATGACACATCAGTATAATGGAATATGATACAGACATATAACAAGTGACAATAATGGAAGAATGTGGAAATATGTAAAGTGTTCATAACACACGATCAAATGGGAAACTATTTATAATTGACCGTGAAACTACAAGAATAAATGAAATGTGCATTGACACTGTGAAGGAACATGAATAATTAATGAAAATGACGTGTTACTACCTGAGGGGATTGTGGCTGATTTCTTCTTCTAAACTCTCCTTTAATCTTTACGAAACATCTTTCAATTAAAGTAAAATTCAAAAGCCCGCCCCGACCGTCTACTCACAGTGCTGAGCTTGCTGCAGATGACGAGGATGCGGCGCTCGCAGAGCATGCTCGCGTACAGATGCAGCATGTTGTTTACATCCACAGCCACAAAGTACTCTGTCAGATTTCTCTAGGAGAAAGAAGAAGGGAGGTTTGGGGATTACTTTGTTTGTTCTTATTAAAAACGGTATCTAACAGAAGCACCCGAAACAGAAAATGATCAGAAAGTATACTCCCCTCTTCCCCACTCCTGTGTTTTCTCCCTGGGAGGCCAAATCTCACTCACATGTAAATCATGAAATGTAAAGTTGGAAGAGACCTTAGAGATGAAGGAGTCTGAGCAATCACACCTCTGGGTGGTGATTACAGTTTGCAACGTGAAGTCACATGCAGCACTGTGCTTGCTCTTCAGGTCAGCTCCGAAAGGTGAGCTGGACAAGAAGTCTGCAATCTTAAAAATGAGGAAATCAAGGCAAGAGAGAGATGCCAAGATCAAAAAACCTAATAAGCAGTGAAGATGAGACCGCAGCTCATATCCTCTGACCCTGGGTCCTAGAACTTTCCCAATGCACTGTGCCATACGTCTAAGCAAAAGAAAGTACCCAGGGACCAAAATGCTTCTGGCACAGAGCCTGTTTCTGTCCAACAGGTCCCACCTGCAAAGGCCAGGCATGCTCCTCTCCTGTCATCACTGCTGGGGTCCCCTCCTCCACAGTTTACATTCTCTAAAATGCCTCGGCTGGAAGTAAAGCAATTTCCAAGATCTACAATTTCCAGGTATTTCACTCAAAAGGGGGAAAAGCCATTGAAGACAAGCAGTAGCAAGTTGTGACAAAGCAGTGTTTTTAACTAGCTTTTGTGTGTAGCCTGGGCTTCATTCCTTTTATTAGTACTGTAGATCGGTAGTCTTCAGATTTCAGAAAAAATGTAATGTGTTTCATTTCTGCAACCTTTTCTATACCCACCTGACTTTAATAATACACATGAATATGCTAATTTCTTCAATGTTACAGGTTTTCAATGCCATACAATATAATCCTCTGAAAATGAAGGGGGTTGGAGAGGGAAGGATGGCTATCGCCAGGGGTTGCAGTTTATAATGATGAAAGATCCATAACCCATAAATTCAAGTAAACCAGGTGGATTTTATATGCAAAGTAGCATAAAGTGCTTTTTGACAATATTATGGGTTGGGAATAAGAATGAGCACTTATGATTTATTATTGTTTGATTTGAGTACCAGGTTAACTATCGACCTTTATAAATAAAGCATGCGTGAATTAATAGGTCTGCATACTGACTACCTACCAAGTCCCAGGCACTGGACCAGGTACTCTTAAACGTGTAATTTTAAGCAATCTTCACAAAAATCCAATGAGGTATTATTCTTTCCAACATATAGGTAAACTACGTCTGGGAGAGATTCAGTAACTGGTATAGTCAGATTTTGGACACAGATGCAACACCATAGCCCTATACTTTCCCTTATATTACATTCTCCCTCTTAAATACTTTTAAATATCTACAATTTATGAGGCTTTACATATATTATTTCACTCATCTTGAAGCCACTCCTTGAACAAACATTATCATCTCTATATACAGATAAGAAAACAGAGGCACAGAGAAGTAACTTGACCAAGGTCATATAGTAAGCGGATAAGGCATTGCTCAGTCTTGGGTGGGTTTGTCTTTAAACCTGTGTTGTTGTTGTTGTTGTTTTTCTTTTAACCACCACTAAAAATAGTAGATAAAACTTGTATTTGGAAAGAACATGCAGGATCAAAGTATGGCAAAAGAAAAAGTGTTTCTGTTAAAAATTGTTATTCCATTTATTGAGTAATCCTTGTGGGCCAGAAAATAGGTACTTTACCTGCGTTCTCTCTAATCTTCTCAACAACCCTGAGGAAGGCATTATCATCTCCATCTTATAGATGGGAAAACTGAGGCTCAGGAAGGTTAAACAGTCTTCCAAAGGTCACCCAGCTGGACAGGGCCAAGTTTCAAAACCAGGTTTCCTGAACCCCAAACTCTTGCTCTAACCGCCACACAAACTTGAAAAACAAAACTGAGCAAACAAGAAAGGCAGTATAAATTAGTCAACAAGTGTACCTCTGGCCCAGTGGACTGAGGAGTGCTGAGCTAATGAAGTCAGGGTGGGGTTTGTTCTGAAGACAGTGACATGGCAGAGTTATTCTCGCAAACAAAAATACAAGGCCCTCAGCTGAGCATTTCAGTAAAATGCTTAACTGCTGATGAATTACATGAATTTTTCTTTTAGGAGAGGATGGAAGTAAAAAGAAAATAGAAATGAGGAGCTTAAAGAAGGCCAGAAAGCCCATTAGCACTTTTGACAGATCCAAAGATAACTCTGAAGCCACCAAAACGTGGCCTCAAGAGTCTGCCAAGAAGCTTCACGCTGGGTAGAAATATGTTACACAGCTTGCCGTCCAAATAGGGAGACACAGCGTCAGAGACAAATCCTGCGCCTTATTTTGGTGGGAGAAAAAAAAATCACAAGGATACTTTTGTGGATGGGAAAGGGAACATTTCTGAAATAAAAACACCACTTGGTTGAGGCATAACCTCCAGGCCAACCAGGTTCTGAAGGATTCAGGTGCTTGGTCCAAAAACTCTACACAGGTATGTTAAAAATATGTAACATTTAACCAAATTCTCTCTAAACTGTCATGTACTTTTTTTGGTATTTCTCATCCCATCTGTGCTGATTACCAAGATATTTGTGTCTAAACAGAAGCTGTCTTTCTTATCTGCTTCCTCCCTGCCTCTTTCCTTCTGGGACGCCACCCGCCTAGGCAGTGGGAGTGGGTGGGAATGGACTGGAAACCTCGATCAGCCACAGGAGCACCTGTGGGGCAGAACGGACCTTGGGAACACCTGGAGGGAGCCCTTGCAGCTCCCATCAAGCCTTATCTCAGAAGAAAAGCCCTCAGAGAGAGGGGCCTCCTTCCCCCTGCCTTTAAGAATCCGGTAGCTTAAGCTACAACCACCCTCAATTTCTCAGACCTGCCATGCTTTTCACACCCCCAGGCCTTTACTTCCTCTGTTTCCTCTGCCTAGAAGGCTCTTCTCTTCCTTAAGGACACCCATTTACTTTTCATGACTCAGCTCAAATGTCACCTTCTCCTGAAAGGCTTCCTCAACTCCTCATTTGTCAAGCTGCCCTTTATGATTCCATGACAATTTGTCTCTATCTTATAATCACTCAGTTACAAGTATGTTTTTGCCACCAGACTGAGATCCCTTTGGGTAAAATGATGTATCCCATCATCTTAGCAGTTTGATGAAAGAGAGAATCAATGAGTGGAGAAAGCAACTGACTGAAGACTACTGCTCGTTAGCTCAGGCGTGAGCAGGGTGGTATAAGAGAAACACGAGGGCCTCGAAGGGGGACAATGTGGTATGTTAGGAAGAATGGACCACTTGACTTCAGAAAACCTGGGTCTGAGTTGGATGAAGTGATCAATTACTTAGTAATTACTTAGTAATGATGAAGGGCCCACAGGAAAAAAACTGACATTGGAGACTCACAAAGTCAGGTAAGGTAGCTGGAGGAGGGAGAGCTTTTAAAGGTATCATTTTTGTTTGTTTGTTTATTTATTTATTTATTTGGTTGTGTTGGGTCTTAGTTGCAGCAAGCGGGCTCCTTAGTTGCAGCATTCAAACTCTCAGTTGTGGCATGCATATGGGATCTAGTTCCTGGACCAGGGATCGAACCCGGGCCCCCTGCATTGGGAGTGCAGAGTCTTAACCACTGTGCCACCAGGGAAGTCCCTACATTCATTAAAATGTAAAGAAATAGGTGGTTTGTTCTTCAGGTAACTGGGGCAGGGGGGCAGGGAGAACTGTACACAGAGGCAGGTGTACATTACACAGAGAGGTCAGGGGACGAGGAATAAGAAGAGAAGGCTTCCATGGCAAGTTGTCCTAAGTTAAGACTGTAGCCAGAACACACTGTGAGCTTATTATTTGTTAAAAAACACAGATATGCCACTTTCTCCCAGCACTTGGCTTCAGTGGAACTAAGTCTTCAATCTTCCATTTCTGTCTCCTATAATCAGCCAGTCAACAAACACCTGTTTGAGTCCTACTAAGTGCTTAGTACCACCCTGGGAGCTAGGCCTGCAGAGATTAACTAAACATGATCCCCATTTTCTAGGAGCAGCGTTAGACCCAGAAACCTCATATGCCAAGAACTGTGATCCAGGCTAGACATGCGCCAGGGCTGGCTGAGAAGGGAAGATTCAACTCTGCCAGATGGATATGGGGGGAAGGCTGGGGAAGACTTGACAGAGGAGAAGATACTTCTCTGGGCCTCCCAACAGGGGGTTCACTTAGGGGACAGGGGGAGAAGCGTGTTCCAGCCAGAGGCAAGGCGGAGAGAGCAGCTCTATGCAGGTCAGTGGAGTGAAGGGCAGGGTGCAGGGCAGGGAGCGTGCTGGGGCAGGGGAGCTGAGTTCAGATCCTGTGGGAGCCTAGACTTGATAATAACAGGGAGGTAACAAGGAGCTGCTGAAGAATCAGGATGGTCCTATCGTGTTGCGGAAAGATCTTCCTAGAGGTCCTGTAGAGGATGCACAAGAGAGGGCAAGCAGGAGGCAGGGCAAGCAGCTAATAGGCTACTGCCACATTCAGGGAAAGAATGAGTACAAGCTATTCAGATAAAAGCTTTGAATATGAATGTCACAGATCTCTGTAAAGTGGAATCACAGGACTTGACAATGGATCAGACTCTGAAAGGGGGCAGGAAGCATCTGGGACAAGGCCCAGACTTCCAGGTTCCTGTGCTCCACATCTGTCCACCTGCCCAACAAGTTTTTTTTAAAGGGAGAGTCCAGTCTTTTAATGAAGGATCAATCCTCCTTCTAAAGAACCATCAATCCTGTCAAACATGGTATTGCTGTCCACCTAGTCTTAGGCCCAGTGTCCTGGGTTATAATGCCATCATGGCGAAGCCTAAATAACCACCCCCTTTATTCCCTGACAATTACTCCTCCATGTGACTCACTTGCTAAAAAGGAAAACCTTGCTTAGACGGACTACTTCCCAGTGTCCATGCTCAAAAGGGCTCAGTTTTCTCAGTGCTAGTAAGTTTTTAGGCTTAAGGAAGAACATTCCTTTTCTATTCATAGAGTTTAAGCATATTTTCAGTTACATATAGTTATGTGCCTCTGAGCATCCTCCTATATGCCTAGTAATTATTATTTGGGCCCACTCTGTAGGGCTGGGTAGCAGGGACACAAAGCTGACCACTTTCCAGGCCGAACAGGGCTCAAGTCCGAGAAAGGTCTCTGGTTAACAGAGAAAGAGCAGCCCGGAAATTGAGCTTCAGAAGAGGCACGTACAAGGCTCTCCAGGCTTTTCATTTCTACAAAAGCAACAGCGCGGAAGAACACTTCCAGCTCTAACTCTCTGTGGCTCTAAATCCAGACAAAGAAGAAAGGAAGACACTTGGCAAAACCCCATTTCCCCCAGGAGAAGCCCCATAATGGCTGCTCCCTTTTAGTTGTCCCTGCTGGCTCCTGTGCCGATCCAGGTGGCTGGGGACTTCAGGCTCACTGCGATCCACGCCCCGGGTGAGGAAGCAGGTGGGGGTGGGGGTGGTGATGGGAGGTGGAATGGGCCTTGGAAGGGAGGGGATACAGTGGGGCTCAGAGAAAAAGGGTCTTAGGTTCAGTACCTTAGGGAAATGAGATAATCCCCAAACTAAAGAACTGACTCTAAGCTGGGTACTCCTTGGAGCCTTCGAAACAGATGCTAGTCCGCCCCACGGTCTGTCATTTTATTAGTCTTTGTCACTCTCAGCTTTATACACAGTATAGATGATAAAGACTTACTGTACTGTGTCTGGAGGAGGTTTCTAAGGCAAGAGGCTGGTTTTGTCCATGGGCCTTATTTCCTGAAATAACTCTTGCTCAGATTATTTTACCATAATGTAAACCTTTAAAATCCTCAATTAATTTTTTAAAATAAGAATTTAGGTCATTTTAGTTGTGTAGGATTCTTAAAAAGAAATTATAAATTTGGATTCTAAAATAATCTGTTTGAGAAAGAATCCCACAAACTCACATAAGCAATCAAATCAGAGAAGTATCTTATAGGAAAGAAAGCAGAGTTTACCCGGAGGTCAACTTCTATCCCTCTGTATGAATGGAAAAACCATTAGAATAAACAATTACCTGACAACTCTTAACAGCAACAATGGAATTCTCTATAATCTCAGTACTTGAAAATAGGTCTTCTACTGCCACTTCAACTTTGTTTATTTTTGAAAGTCATGATGAGTTCATAAATCTTTTCTATATCATGGTGCATCTTTTGACAAAGTGGAGTCTGGGCAATGTTATATGTAACTGTCCATTCTAAATGCTTTCTTCGCATCATTAACCACTTGGTATGACACAGGCCAGATAATTAAGACAGGTTTGTTTAATATTCTAAAAGAAGGTCTATATGATTATCCATTAATCAAAAGTAAACTTCAAACCCTGGACACTAAAAAAAATTCCTTATAGAGCCAGTTTACAATGTAATTATGAATACATATCTGTTCATGATCTGTGACTTTTTTTTTAAATGCAGGTCAACTGTTTATAAAGATTTATGCTCATTTAATTATTGCCTGTATAAAATTCACTCCTACATGTGTTAACTTGATAGACAGAAAAAACCCTGAAGAGCAATTACATAGTGATAGTTTTTCAGTGAAAAAGAAGAAAATATTTTTACACAGAAATTGTAGAAATAATAAGAATTAAGTTCAACAGGGATCTGAAAGTGGAAAGACTTAATTTTCTCCATTTGCTTTTCATTAACATCTTGCAGACGCACTGGCTCAAAAGCCAAGTGAAAGGAACTGTTATTTTTCCTTCTCCTGAGAGTGACTGCATTGCTAATTCATTCATTCATTCATTCATTCATTCAATCATTCAGTCATTCCGTAAATACATACTGAACATCTACTCTGTTCTAGGTACAGTGCTAATTACGGAGATGCAGTGATGAAAAAATCTGATCCCTATCCTTATGGAAGGAGAACTGATAAAAACGGTCACACAATTAATTCTATAATTTACACTTAGGATGAGTGATTTCTTAGGAAGGTACTGGGAGCCAAGGAGCAGAGGGCCAGGACCCAGCAGCGTCTTGGTGATGGAATCAGACTGACCTGAGCGTGAATGCTGGTTTACAATTTACTGGCTGGGTGGCTAGGGGTAAGTTACTTCATGTCTCTGGGCTCTATCTCCTCTTCAGATCAGGGATAACAACCATACTGTAAGGCTGCTGTGAAGATTTCATGATATAGCAAATAGTGCCTGATCTGATCCACGGTGGGTGTTCAATCAATACTACCTCCTTTCTCTCTCCCACATTAACCCTTCTCTGAAGCTGTCCAGAAGAATATAATTATCTGCTGACAGAATCAAGTTCCATATCCCAAAGTCCTTTTACCCTTTTCTTTGCTTATTCTCTTAGTTCAGAAGTCCTTAAGAGGAGATAATCAATAAATGTGTACACAACATCTCCCACATGACAGGCACTAGAGTCCTGGACTCTATTTCTTGTACCATTTCCAGTCAATGGTGGCTGCTAAGAGACTTTTGTGGCCAAACATACACTCCATGAAAAGTGTTGCTCTTCACAACCAAAAATGTCAGCAAAAACCAAGAAAAGATAAGCTCCAAGAAGTAATGCTCCCTAGCCCTTGGCCACAACTCAAGAGAGGTTAAGACTAGAATTTTAGGAAAGCTGAAGGACAAAGCGAAAGAAAGGACCATCAAAAGCAGTATCTCTGTGGCACCAGGCATTGAACTTGGAACTTTACATGTAATAGTTCACTTGTTCCTCCCACTTTCCTTTATTAGATAAGGAGGCTTGAGAATATAAGTAAGTGTCCCAAGGTCCCAGAGTGGTGGAGCCCAGTGTCTGGCTGTCTCCAAAACTCATGTTCTTTCCACTACAGCAGACTATATCATATTAACAACCCCTTCGTTATTGCTTGTTTCAATTTGCAATGCAGCAATTTAGTCATTTTAAATTAATCCTTGAAAAACTGCCAAGAGATTAAAATGCAAATTTCAACATGGCTGGAGCTCAATAGTGATTCTATGTCAAAAATCACACAAATTGGTCCTACAAAAGTTCAGATTCTCCTTAGAGGAAAAGCTTTCCTGCTTCATTTCATACTTGAAATATGAAAAATCATTTCTTTTCCTTTTTCCATTCCTCATGAATATCAAAAGTCAACTGTAGGGACGCAGGGGGTTATAATGGAAACAAAATGTTTTGGTTCCTTACAAACCTGGGTCACTACACCCCATTTGGAAGCAGACCTTGTGCTATAACCTCAGGCCTGTGAGCCCTGGGTCCCAACATGTAAAATGAGGCTCACGTCTACCTCTCACAGAATAGCTGTAAGGATTTAAATGGAACCATGTATGTTAGGAGTCTGGCAGATTGTTTTTATTATTCTCACTTAGAAACAAACAAGGCCAGCCTTTTACTGGTCTGCAAAGGAAGATTTAGGGGACAATGGGTCATACACAGGGAATTGGTTCATTAGTGGCAAAACCAGCAGAGGGAATGCAGATTTTTTTTAAATGGCGGGGGCAGGGGAGGTGGCTTACAGTGCAAACAGGAATTGGAGGTGGGGTTATGAAGAAGATAAATTTTTTTTTCCTACACTATTTCTAATCTCAGTAATTGTGGTTTTGAAAATTGAGAAACTGTCAGGACTTTCAGGTACCTTAAAGTTCTTGAGTAATTCTCAGTCCTTAAAATTAAAAAATAGAAAGATGAACTTAACCTAGGCAATAATTGTTATTATAACATTATTATAATAGCAAAACATTAGAGACAATCTAAATGTCTGTTAGTAGGTGAAACACAGTTAAAGTATGTGGGGATTTCCAGTAAAATATGGTGGATTAAACATATGTATTTGTTTAATACATATTTTCTCTCTCCTGATACCATGCAATCCTCACCATCCCCTGCCAGGAAAAGTCACAATGAAATAATTTTAAAAGATGTAAACCTCAAAGAACAGGAGAAAAGATAGTAATGGCAGAGAGATGTCAAATTTTTTGGAAGCCAGATGTTATTAAAGAAATGGTTCTCAACCTGGGTCATTCGCCCCAGTGGACTTCTGGCAATGTCTGAAGAGATTTTTGGTTGTCACGCCTGGCGGGGGGGGGGGGGGGGCCGGTACCATCTTACAGTGGGTAGAGAGAGCCCAGGGATGCTGTTAAACACCCCACAACATACAAAACGATCCTGCACAACAAAGAATGATCTGGTCCCAGGTATCAAGAGTGTCAACCGAAACTTTAGTTGAGAAACTAAAGAAGAATGACTTGGCAGCCCAGAAAAGGCTGGGCCCAGGGCACAGGGCAGCAAGCATCCAACCCAACTCATACCACAGAACTCCAAAAAAGTTCAGGAACTGGAGACACCGAGCACCTCTAAAGGCTAGGGGAAGGGTGCTAATAAAAAGAAGAGTAATTCGATCCCAAGATTCTCCTCTCCCAGCTCACTCAGCTAGTCAACTGGCCTTTTGGCACCCCTCCTGAGGAAAAACTGTTTACTTTCTAGTAACCAGAAAGGTTTGGGAACACTAGGTACAGCTGAGGGCAGGGGATAAAGAATTAAACAAAAAATGGGAGGGGAGCTTAAAGTATACATGCTAAATGTTCATGTCCTATAACTTACCAGCCACTCAGCTTCCAGAACACGTGTTATGAAGCTTACAGTCACTGGCAAGAGAAAATTGACTAATCCAAAAGAAAAGATTCTGATATTGACATTTAAAATCCTCCCCTCATCGCCAGTAGCCAGGCCTGTAAGCCATGATCTACAGTAAAGCCCACCAGGTAACAAGCCCCATTCATGAACACAGAGCTTCCAATTAGCTTTTTAAGGCCTCACGCAGATAGGATTGGGCAGCTATTTGAGGAAAGGCCTCTACAATCAAAGATACAGAACAAAACAAACAGAAGAGAGGACCTCTAAGGAAGAAAACAATGCAAAGAGAAGAAAAAATTTTAAATTTATGAATAACAGTGTCAAAGAAATAAGAAGAAATGTTGCACCCATGAAACAAGATGCCATTAAAAAATGAATAATCTACTGTACAACACCAAAAAGCTCTTGGATATTAACAGTGATGGCAGAAGTAAAGAATTCAAAAGGGTGGAAAGATTAGTTGAAGAAAGTAGAAAGAAGACCAAAAGAGACATGGAAAATACAAAAGTTATGAAAATTAAAGGATCAACACTAGGAAGCTTAACATGCCACCATAGAGACCCCAGAGAAAGAAAAGAGAAAAAAATAAAGAAGAATTTTTTCAAAGAAATAATGTGAGAACACTTCCCAGCTCTAAAGGACATGAATTTTCAGACTGTACGGGTCCACCAAATATCCAGCAGAGTAGATGAAAATGGACCCATAGCAAGGCAAATCACTGTACAATTTCAAGATACTAGAGACAAATAAAGGATCCAAAAAAAACCCCACCCAAAATAAAAAACAAAAAAAGACCCCAGCAATCAGAATGGATCAAGACTTCTAAGCTTCAACGTGAAATCTAGAAGTCAATGGAGCTATGTCTTCAAAGCTCTGAGGGTAATGCCCAACCCTATCAAGAGTAGAATAAAGTCATTCGCAGTCATGCAAGGTCTAAACATGTTGCCCCCAACACTGTCAGGAAACTACTGGAAAATGTTTCACCAAAATAAAGGAATAAGATAAGCAGTAAGATGTGAAATCCAGGAACTCTTATTTGATAAATGTATAAGAAAGAAAACATATCATAATCTATCGTATGATTCAGCTTGCTCATTGAAATGTAAACATTAACTTTTGATTTAAATTTTTCCTGAAGACAGAGAAAGGATGGCGGAGGGGAAACGTGAGTGAGAAAAGGATACTTTATGTATATGTGTGTTTCTGGGGGAGAGGGGATCAGAGGTAATAAAGACCTAAATTCATCTTCCATAAGAAAGTCAATAACTGTTATCTGAAACAGAAAAATTAAGAACAGCAATATGAGCATGTCAGGAAAAAACATGGAGAGAAATACTACAACTGCTAAAAACCTGAAGGTAGCTGCCTCTGGGGAAGGGGAATAAAGGAGAATTTGGAAATTTCATCAACAATTATGTGATATTACATGTTTGTTTAAGCCATTAATATGTATTACTTTCATAAGAATAAAATACCATTAAACAAAAATATCACTTAACATAGATGAAAGATATGAACAGTTTTGAGAGTACAGTAAAACAATAAGTTGCCAAACAGTATGAACAGTACTGTTTTATGTCTAAAAAATGTCTACAACACACAAGGATTCATACATTTAACATGTAAATTCACAGAGAAAGGTCTGAAATGACACTCATCAAACTCTGGATGGAGAATGGGATTAGGGGTGGGGGAGGGATGGTGGGGCTGGGATGGTGGTAATGTGGGACCTTTCACTTTTTTTAATATGTACTTCTGAATTGTTTGATTTTTTTTTACAACAAAGATATTTGTAAAGAATTTTTCATAACACAGGTAAATGTTCATAATACATTGTCATAGGAAAAGCAGGTATAAAGGTATATAATTGATATGATCCTCCCCCATTGTGTTTTTTAAAATGCAGCTTCCAAGCTTTAAAAAAATCAAAAGAACCCTTTTATCTCAAACAAAATATTACCGAATTCCCAATTTAAGTAGATAGAAATGAACCTGCTCTGAATAAAGCAGAAGCATCCATGCCCTGGTGGGTCAGCCGTTTAGCTCCCTCAGTCCTTCCCATGTCCCAAAGAACCTCAGGCAGGGCTCCAGGCAGAACAATTTGAAAACTACTACTATCACAGAAATGAAGAAAAGAAAAACTCAGAACATGACTTTCTCAGGGATTACAATGATTTTTTCTTTTGCTTCTTTTTTTTTTTTTTGCGGTACGCGGGTCTCTCACTGCTGTGGCCTCTCCCGTTGCGGAGCACAGGCTCCGGACGCGCAGGCCCAGTGGCCATCGCTCACGGGCCCAGCCACTCCGCAGCACATGGGATCCTCCCGGACCGGGGCACGAACCCGCATCCCCTTCATCGGCAGGCGGACTCTCAACCACTGCGCCACCAGGGAAGCCCCATAATCAATTTTTATAAATGTTCCATGCCACAGCCCTGGCTTCTGCTCTTTCTGCAGGACTTTTCCAGTTCTTTTTGGGTTCCTTCATTGTCTACACCTTCTTGACTGCTCAATAACCATCTCCTTTACGTTGCAGAAATTCCTCAAATTTTCTAGCTCATGGTGGCTCCTTCTGCCATTACGTGGACATTTTTCTCCTTAATTTTATAGTTCTCTTATCATTTCAGTGGAATTTTTTGAGAGATGAAAGGTAAAATTATGGGCTCAAAGTGTAGCACAATATATGAGAACTCAGTTTCTAGTATCAGAAAGATCAATGTTTGAATTCCAGTTCTACCATTTCTGTGCTGTAGGACCTTGAATATGTTACTTAAGTTTTCAGGACCTCTGTTTCCTTATATAAAATAATAATTAGGGTACTGACTACCTAAGCTTATTACGAGAGGTAAATGAGAAAATACAGTTAAAGCACTGAATACCTTATTTGAAAAGCACTAGTACTCAATGAACATTAGCTATTGTTGTTAAAATGGTAACTGTGGTGTGGATTTTTTTATTACTTAATGTCAAACAAAAAAAAAGCAATATTTTCCACCAGAGCCTAATCACGTAGATAGTAAACTTTGTGAATGTCTTCGACAATCCCAGTTTATTAAGACTGTTACCTAATCACAACACTATAGCCTAACTTCATTAATTAAATGTGATTACCTGACTTATTCCAGTACTTTAAAAAAGTAATCAAGTACATACCCAAAAGAATCAAAAGGATTGAACACAAAGTTCAATCTGTACACCAAAGTTCAAAGCAGCATTATTCACAATAGCCTAAAGGTGGAAGCAACCCAAGCGTCCATCGACCGATAAGTGAAATGTAGTATGTTACGTATATATAATGAAATATTATTCAGCCTTAAAAAAAGAAGGAAATTCTGACACATGCTACAACATGGATGAACCACAAAGGCATTATGCTAAGTGAAGTACACCAAACACAAAAGGACAAATATTGTATGATTCTACTTAAATGAGGTGCCTAGAGTAATCAAATTCATAGAGACAGAAAGAATTAGTGGTTGCCAGGTGATGATGGGAGGAGGAGGGAAATGAGTTGTTGTTTAAAGGGTTACTTAATGGCCACAGAGTTTCAGTTGGGAAAGATGAAAAAATGGAGATGGATGTTGCTGACAGTTGCACAACAATGTGAATGTGTTTACCAATGAAATATATACTTAAAGACGGTTAAAACAGTAAATGTTACATTATGTACATTTTGCCACAATTTAAAAAGCAACCAAGTGCCTTAGTGGTGGTGATTCTATATTTAATTCTATGTAGTACTATTTACAATCCGAGTAAAACATTTTGAAAATACGTCTTAAGCCTAGGCTAGATAACGTCATTCGGCTTGTTCAGAGGGCAAATATTACCCTCTGCTCCCTCAGACTCAAGTTCACTGCTAAGTCTTTAAGAGGTGGGGATGGGGGTCCTCACACTTCTACCCACAATTATTTTTACTTTCTTAAAAGTCAATACAGAAATGTAGTAGGAGCATAATTTTACTTGAGTATATCTACCCTAATAAAGAAATCTTTATATGGCAAGCTCTTTACATAGAAGCATTTTATTTACAACAGCAAAAACTAAAAACCCCTAAATTCACAACAGCGAGGAAATAGCTAAATAAGCTACATAGCAAATTGAATATTATGCAGCCAACAAAAATGACTGTGAATGAAATGGCAAAATGCTTTTGTAATAGGTGATTCTAACTATGTAAATAATACATTCTCAAAAGACTACAATCAGACATCAATATGTTAATAGGTGATTACCTTTGAGAAGTATGAATAATGATCTTTCCTTGTCTTTATACTTTCTATATTTTTAAAATATTCTCTATTTGGTTTTACTTTCATAATGCATTATTTTTATAATGGGAAAATATATCCTTTTATTTTCTTTCAAAATTAGTAAAAAAACAAAGAGGAATAAAAATTTAATCCGCCCCTGCCCAAGTACTCACATTCTCCGGGATGCTGGGAAGTTCTCTGGTGTCAGGCACAGTAAAATAAGAATGCTGGAAAAGAAAAACAAAAGCTATTTATTTCTGCAAAAGCATGCAACAAGCACATTATTCAGAAATCAGGTAAATGATCTGAAGATAATTCCTCACTCAGATGAAGAAACAGGGTTTCACTCATAGAGAACAGTCTATGGAATATTTCCTTAGGATAATGTTGGATTAAAGCCAGATGCATTAAATCATTCGTTTGGTAGATGGAGTTCTTTTCTATGAAAGAGGAACTTCTTTGAGATACAAAAGAACAGCTCAAGGAAGTTAAAGGCCAAATTCTTTTACGATGTTTGCAGGTTTCTGAACACACGAAAGCTACAGACTTCATAATTTATTGTTCAGTGAGGCAAGTGGACACTAGGGACCAAATATCACTAGGTTCACTCAGGAATGGTCTTTACCAACCAAACCTGCCATTTCATTTCAGCACCTGAGATTATATCCATCTACAAGCTGCGGGCCAAATCTGCCCCGAAGGCCCAAGGGATGTTAAGGACAGCTCCAGCGGAAGGACTGCTGCCCTGAGACACTGCACATGGCTAAGAGTGGAGAAAGTCTCTCCACTATGCATGCTCTGCAAATAAGCCTCCTGACTTCCAGTGCAAATTCCAGTGAAGGGAGCTGGAGACTCAGTGGAGTCGAAAACCTGACCTGTTCAGAGAACTTTCAAGGAGGCATCTCCATGTTTGTAACAAGCATGTGTCTCTGAGTTAAATGAAAACAGGCTGAACTGATGACACCTCCTCCGTGCTACTAAAGACTCAGAGAACAATGGCAAGCAGGAATGGAAAGAGCCTGGTGCTGCCGAATTAAAGAAGGGATTGTGCAAAGGCCAGGAAGGGTCACATACAGAGAAAGTCAGCTTAGCCATGGCCAAAGTTCAAACCTAGACCCCCAAGTGACATTTCAGGAAGTTCTCCCCACTCCCCATTCTTGGATAATTGCAAAATAAGTAGGTCTCTGGAAAAATGAGTTGTACAGGCTTCCTGAAATGAAAGGCCTGGAGGACAACTGCAATAACGAAAATAGCAACAATAACAGTATAAGCTATTTGTCTAATATTCAGCAGGTATTTATGAACACCTGCTGCATGGAAGGCTTTATATCAGGTACTTTATAAATAGTATCTCTAATTTCCACAGCAAAATTTAAGATAGATATTATGTCCATATTACAAATGGGTAAATTAAGGCTTAGAGAGGTAAAGTGACTTAAGGTCATACAGCTAGTAGGTGACAGAACTAGGACTGAAACCAGGTCTGCATAACTAGAGCTATGCTCTTTCCACGATAACAGACTGTTATACCTGTGCTTTTTAATGAGCAAATTATAGCTAAAGCCATTTGAATTAAACTAATAAAACTGAAAAGTAAAAAGAAAAAAAAATTAAAAGATAACTTAAAAAACACCCCCTGCAGTGCACTATTCCAAAATCTGTGGGTTTGTGTCAAAACATTATCTATGAAGAATTATGACAGAGATTATGTAGCATATTAGTTATGGGAAACTAACTGGAAACTAGTTAATTAATTCAAGTCAACAATGAGGATTAAAATAATAAAAGCAAAATACAGGTTAAATTTGATGCCATGAGATACCAAATTCTATACCAAATGGCTAGAAGGGAGTCCCAGGAAATGTTCAGTAATGGAAGTCCACATGGTGACGGAGTCACAGAATAAGGATCGGCACAGTGAGGGAGAAAGGACAGGGGCCACAGAGTCAGACACTTAATAGTTATGTGATCTTAGGCCACTTCACTTAATAGCTCAGAACCTCAATTTTTTAACCTGTAAATGGGAATTGTAATATCTACTTCAGAACTGTTGTGAAGAATAAATGTTATATATGTGAAGTGCCTAGCATTCCATAAATGGTATTTTAAAAGAAAATTATTATTACTCTCTCAACTGTTAGTTTATATTCCTATTTTTCTCAATCACCTATAGAAGACACACAGAAACATTCTCTCGTGACTCAAGACAGAACGTCCAAGACTGCATTTTATCAATTTTTCAGGCTCTATAATACAGTTGAGACTAACCCTTCAGAAATGCAACATGGAGAGAGGAATTCCTTGTGAAGAGGAAAGAAGAAAATATCTGCCTTTACAAATGCAACAGATTGTAAACAGTGAGCCTACTCAATTCCAAAACCAACTACTCCCCAGGCTGTCCTTTGAGATTCTGTCTTGCTCCATCGCCCATGAAATGCTGGGACCAGAGGAGGTCAGAAACATTCCTAGAAACCACTGGCATGAAACAGCTGCACATCCCTCCCCGCCCCCCCAACAGTTCTTCCTGCCCCTGCGATGGCTTGTCCTTGAGGTCTGGCAGCCACTCAAAGGAAGGAGAGGCCCTTCCTCCCCAGTAGCTGGTGACCCACCCAGGCTACTCCCCAGCTACCTGTCAGATGTCATTACAGACTGAAACGGTGAGATCAAGCTGCTTAGGAAAAGGGACAGAGACAAAGGCAAAGTTGCTTCGCTATGAGGCAATGACTGGGGCAGGTTTAAAGCTCATTTCTTCATCTTTTCCAGACACTCTTCCTTACACAAATTTCTAGAAAAAGGTTTCTTTCCTTCCTATGCTCCATTAAAATGAGCAAAAACCTCTACCAGTTCCTTCTTTCCTCCCTTTCTTTCAACACTCATGGCCTAGTGGAAAGAACATAGGCTTGGAAGTCAGCCCTGGGTTTAAAAGCCCCGATCTCACTTATTAACCACACGACCTTGGATGGGCAAGAATCTTTTTCTCTCTAAGCCTCAACTATGAAATGAGAATGCTAATATCTATTTGTAGAGTTGTTTTGAACACTAGAAATGCATACTTGGCATAAATTAGGAACTTAGTATATAACAGATCTATTATTAGTTATTGGCAGTAATATTGCTTTCAATGTGATCATCATGAAAAAAAACCCCTATATGTTCATTTTCTTTAAGAGGGAAAATACCAAGTTAATTACCACTGAATACCAACACTGTACCTGGTTCTACTGAAGCTGAAAGACAAAACTTCTTAAACATTCAGACCCCACAACATGGGGGAAATAGCCCCTGGATAATCAATAGCTGGTCAAAGGGGATCCATCTGAGAATTCTGATGACGGTGGTGACAAGGGTTTGACCTAGAGAATTGCAGTAACTGAAATATGGAAAAGAACTCCTTATCTGATGCCTTATCTGACAGATGAGGAAATTGAGACCCACGAAGTTAAAGGTTTTGATTAAGATCACTCAGGTCATTGGCAAAACTATGACTTGGGGATTGAAATCTCCCAATTTGTAATTCAGAGGCTTTTCCACCCTGGCACACTACAGACCACATAGCATGTACATAGAAGAGTTCAAGGAAACGATCTGGCCAAGAACTGTGCTAGACAGTCTCTATCCCTGTCCTTGAGGGCGTACAGTCCAGTGGCGGAGACAGGAAAACAGGTTGTTCCAACATGTTTTGTGACTAAGTACTGCAAAGTGTACAAGCTGCTTGGGGCAAAAAAAAAAAAACCTTAGCTAAGGGGGGTTACCCTGGTAAACAGGGGAAAGGCGGTGTTGAAGGTTCGGGGGTGGCAGGATGGGCTTCAGTGAAGGGGCAGACACAGCAGTGCTAGGGGGCAAAGCATGAGGCAAGGAGCCCCACAGGGGCTGAGGAGGCAGGGGTCAGCCATCCCATTCCAAGCCCAGCATCTGCCATTCAGGAGATGATAGCGATGGGATGACAGCCAGGAAGAGAGGAGCCTGGGGGCATTTGGGATCCATTTCTCATGGAATCCCAGAGAAAGAAAGAAATACATCTCCCTGGCCTGTCTTGAGGTCTCAGAGTACTTGGAGGTGGGGAAGGTGCGGATGACAGAAGACAATCCCATTTGGCTCTTTCTTACTGTTAATAATGGAAAGGTTTCTCAGTGATTGCTAATATTCTGCCGCCACTTACCACGCTGAGATGAACAGATACTCCTGGGTCAGGGATAGGAAGTTTGTGCAGAGTTTCAAGAAGCTCATTCCACTGACTCTCCTGAAAGAAATAAAAGGCCTAAGTAACAAAGGCAGGGCTGAGCCCTTAGTCAGAGACCTGCAGGGAGGTCTGGGCACACAACAGAAATAGGTTTGATATTCAAGTAGGGTTGGACAAAAGACACCGCTTAGGCTCAATAAAAGAGCCAAACAGATCCGCCCACACCAAGTTTGACATTTTCTACCTAGTGAGACACCTACCATGACTGCCTTTTATGGATCATATACCATAAGCTCTCAGCAAATCTATCCTCTCAACTCCATAGCAACAACTTTTAAATGCAAACAACCCCAGCTTACAGGGCGGGGGTGGTAGGGAGAAATAACGATGACACTATAGATCTTGTCTTCATCATCATTACCCTCAATTAATTTTATTGAGTGTTCACTGGATACACAGCAACCTCCAATTATGGAAAGTTAAAAATGAACTACTACAACAGCATGGAATACAGGATGATGGCTGTGCATTTTAATTAGTGAAACTGAGCCACAAAGTGAAATGCAAAGCAGTACAAATTCTTCGACTGAAAACAGGTTCACCTTTAAAATGCTCAAAAGAACACTGTTTACGGAATTATCCAAAAGCTATTTCTCCCACCCTGTGGAATTCTCTGTGCTGATAAAGGAGTAATAAGCTTACATTTGTACCCATTTGGTAGGTGTTTGAGCCTCACAACTACCTCACTTTACAGGTTGAAAACTAAGGCTCCGAAGGGTAAAGGAACTTGACTCAAATCATCCAGCTGGTAAGTTGCACAGCCAGGAGCTAATCACAGGTTTTCTGTGTTCAAACCCAGAGCCCTCTCAGCTGTTCCACAGCTGTCTTTGTTAGTGAATTTAAAGGAGAGGGAAAAGAGGATGGGCCCAAAGTAAAATCCTGTTTCAATCTGAATTCATAAGTTACTCAAATTTCTCAAGGGGTAGAAATGAACGTGTGCAGGTACACAAGTTTAATTTTGCTCTGAAACAATCTCAAATTTACAGAATAATCACACGACAGTACAAAAAAACTTTTATTTCCATTTGAGAGTGAGTTACCAACATTATGTCCCAACATCCATAAATAAAAAGGACATTCTCCTACATAACAACAATTAATCATCAAAATCAGGAAATTAACACTGAAACAACATTACCATCTAATCCTCAGATCCCACCAAGTGTTGCCAACTGTGCCAATAATGTCCTTGAATAGCAAAATTATCCAGTTCAGAATCACATGTTGCCTTCAAATGCTGTGACTCTCTAGTTTTCATCAGTCAGGAACAGTTCCTAAGTCTTTCCTGGATTTGTATGAACCTGACAGTGAGACCAACCATTTTGTAAAATAACACTCACTTCCTTGATGTTTTCTATTGATTCAGATTTCAATTCATCCCATTTCTGATGATGTTCACTTTAATCATTTGATTAATTCACCTGAGGTCTCTATTGTGCGGTCACTCATTCTCCCTAAAGTGAATCAGCTATACATATACATATATCCCCTCTTTTTTGGATTTCCCTCCCATTTAGGTCACCACAGAGCATTGAGTAGAGTTCCCTGTGCATAGGTTCTCATTAGTTATCTATTTTATACACAGTAGTGTATATATGTCAATCCCAATCTCTCAGTTCATCCCACCATCCCTTCCCCCGCTGGTATCCATTTGTTTGTTCTCTACATCTGTGTATCTATATTTGCTTTACAAATAAGTTTATCTGTACCATTTTTCTAGATTCCACATATAAGTGATATTATATAATATTTGTTTTTCTATTTCTGACTTACTTCACTCTGTATGAGTCCCTAGGTCCATCCACGTCTCTGCAAATGGCACGATTTCATTCCTTTTTATGGCTAATATTCCACTGTATAAATGTGCCACATCTTCTTTATCCATTCCTCTGTTGATGAACATTTAGGTTGCTTCCATGTCCTGGCTATTGTAAATAGTGCTGCAATGAACACGGGGGTGCATGTATCTATTTTTAGTTTTTTAAGGAACCTTCATACTGTTCTCCATAGTGGCTGTACCAATTTACATTCCCAACAACACTGTAGGAGAGTCCCCTTTTCTCCAAACCCTCTCCAGCATTTACTGTTTGTAGATTTTTTGATGATGGCCATTCTGAATGGTGTGAGGTGATACCTCATTGTAGTATGTATGTATGTATGTATGTATTTATGGCCGTGTTGGGTCTTCGTTGCTGTGCGCGGGCTTTCTCTAGTTGCGGCGAGCAGGGGCTACTCTTCGTTGCGGTGTGCGGACTTCTCGCGGTGGCTTCTCTTGTTGTGGAGCATGGGCTCTAGGTGCCCGGGCTTCAGCAGCTGTGGCTCAAAGGCTCTAGAGGGCAGGCTCAGTAGTTGTGGTGCATGGGCTTAGTTGCTCTGTGGCATGTGGGATCTTCTCGGACCAGGGCTCGAACCCATGTCTCCTGCATTGGCAGGGGGATTCTTAACCACTGCGCCACCAGGGAAGCCCCCTCATTGTAGTTTTGACTTGCATTTCTCTAATAATTAGTGATGTCGAGCATCTTTTCATGTGTTTGTTGGCCATCTCTATATCTTCTTTGGAGAAATGTCTATTTAGTTAGGTCTTCTGCCTATTTTTTGATTGGGTTGTTTGTTTTTTTGATATTGAGCTGCATGAGCTGTTTGTAAATTTTGGAGATTAATCCCTGTCAGCTGATTCATTGGCAAATATCTTCTCCTATTCTGAGGGTTGTCTTTTCGTCTTGTTCATAGTTTTGTGTACTGTGCAAAAGCTTTTAAGTTTAATTAGGTCCCATTTGTTTATTATTGTTTTTATTTTCATTACTCTAGGAGGGGGGTCGAGAAAGATCTTGCTGTGATTTATGTCAGTGTTCTGCCTATGTTTTCCTCTAAAAGTTTTATAGTTTCTGGCCTTACATTTAGGTCTTTAATCCATTTTGGGTTTACTTTTGTGTATGGAGTTAGGGATCGTTCTAATTACATTCTTTTACATGTAGCTGTCCAGTTTTCCCAGCACCACTTATTGAAGAGGCTGCCTTTGCTCCTTTGTTTATTCTGGCCTCCTCTGTCATAGATTGGGTGACCATAAGTATGTGAGTTTATCTCTGGGCTTTCTATCCTGTTCCATTGATCTTTCTTTCTGTTTTTGTGCCAGTTCCATACTGTCTTGATTACTGTAGCTTTGTAGTATGAAGTCGGGGAGCCTGATTCCTCCAGCTCCATTTTTCTTTCTCAAGATTGCTTTAGCTATTCAGGGTCTTTTGTGTTTCCATACAAATTGTAAAATTTTTTGTTCTAATTCTGTAAAAAATGGCCTTGGTAATTTGATAGGGATGGTACTGAATCTGTAGATTGCTTTGGGTAGTATAGTCATTTTCACAATATTGATCGTTCCAATCCAAGAACATGGTATATCTCTCCATCTGTTGGTATCATCTTTAATTTCTTTCACAGTGTCTTATACTTTTCTGCATACAGGTCTTTTGTCTCCCTAGGTAGGCTTATTCCTAGGTATTTTATTCTTTTTGTTGCAGTGGAAAATGGGAGTGTTTCCTTAACTTCTCTTTCAGATTTTTCATCATTAGTGGATAGGAATGCAAGAGATTTCTGTGCATTAATTTTGTATCCTGCAACTTTACCTAATTCATTGATTAGCTCTAGTAATTTTCTGGTGGCATGTTGAGGATTCTCTATGTATAGTATCATGTCATCTGCAAACAGTGACAGTTTTACTTCTTCTTTTCCAATTTGTAATCCTTTTATTTCTTTTTCTTCCCTGATTGCTGTGGCTAGGACTTCCAAAACTATACTGAATAAGAGTGGCAAGAGTGGACATCCTTGTCTTGTTCCTGATCTAAGAGGAAATGCTTTCAGTTTTTCACCACTGAGAATGATGTTTGCTATGGGTTTGTCATATACGGCCTTTATTATGCTGAGGTAGGTTCCCTTTATGCCCACTTTCTGGAGAGTTTTTATCATAAATGGGTGTTGAATTTTGGCAAAAGATTTTTCTGTATCTATTGAGATGATCATATGGTTTTTATTCTTCACTTTAATATGATGTATCACACTGATTTGTGTATATTGAAGAATCCTTGCATCCCTTGGATAAATCTCACTTGATCATGGTGCACGATCCTTTTAATGAGTTATTGGATTCTGTTTGCTAGCATTGTGTTGAGGATTTTTGCCTCTATGTTCACCAGAAAATTATGGTCTGTGATTTTCTTTTTGTGTGTGTAATATCTTTGTCTGGTTTTGGTATCAGGGTGATGGTGGCCTCATAGAATGAGCTTGGGAGTGTTCCTCCCTCTGCAATTGTTTGAAAGAGTTTGAGAAGGAAAGGTGTCAGCTCTTTAAATGTTTGATAGAATTCGCCAGTGAAGCCATATGGTCCTGGACTTTTGTTTGTTGGAAGATTTTTAAATCACAGTTTCAATTTCATTACTTGTGATTGGTCTGTTCATATTTTCTATTTTGTCCTGGTTCAGCCTTGGAAAGTTGTACCTTTCTAAAAATTTGTCTATTTCTTCCAGGTTATCCATTTCATTGGCGTAGAGTTGCTTGTAGTACTCTCTTATGATACTTTGTATTTCTGTGTTGTCAGTTGTAACTTCTCCTTTTTCACTTCTAATTTTACTGATTTGAGTCCTCTCCCTGTTTTGCTTGATGAGTCTGGCTAATGGTTTATCAATTTTGTTTATCTTCTCAAAGAACAGCTTTTAGTTTCATTGATCTTTGCTATTGCTTTCTTCGTTTCCATTTCATTTATTTCTGTTCTGATCTTTATGATTTCTTTCCTTCTACTACCTTTGGGTTTTGTTTGTTCTTCTTTCTCTAGTTGCTTTAGGTGTAAGGTTAGGTTGTTTGAGATGTTTCTTGTTTCTTGAGGTGGTATTGTATTGCTATAAACTTCCCTCTTAGAACTGCTTTTCCTGCATCCCATAGGTTTTGGGTCATCATGTTTTCACTGTCATTTGTTTCTTTATTTCCTCTTTGATTTCAACAGTGATCCACTGGTTATTTAGTAGCATGTTGTTTAGCATCCATGTGTTTGTATTTTTTACAGTTTTTCTTTTTCCTGTAACTGATTTCTGATCTCACAGTGTTGTGGTCAGAAAAGATGCTTGATACAATTTCAATTTTCTTAAATTTACTGAGGCTTGATTTGTGACCCAAGATGTGATGGATCCTTGAGAATGTCCCATGTGCACTTGAGAAGAATGTGTATTCTGTTGCTTTTGGATGGAATGTGCTATAAATATCAAGTAAGTCTATCTTAATTGGTCTACTGTGTCATTTAAGGCTTGTGTTTCCTTATTAATTTTCTGTCTGGATGATCTGTCCATTGGTGTTAAGTGGGGTGTTAAAGTCCCCCACTATTACTGAGTTACTGTCGATTTCACCTTTTATGACTGTTAGCATCTGCCTTATGTATTGAGGTGCTCCTATGTTGGGTGCATTAATATTTACAATTGTTATATCTTCTTGGATTGATCCCTTAATCACTGCGGAGTGTCCTGCCTCGTCTCTTGTAACAGTCTTTATTTTAAAGTCTATTTTGTCAGATATGAGTATTGCTACTCCAGCTTTCTTTTGATTTCCATGTGCATGGAATATCTTTTTCCATCCCCTCACTTTGTCTGTATGTGTCCCTAGGTCTGAAGTGGGTCTCTTGTAGACAACATATATATGCATCTTGTATTTTTTATCCATTCAGCCAGTCTGTGTCTTTCGGTTGGAGCATTTAATCCATTTACATAATTATCAATATGTACGTTCCTGTTGCCATTTTCTTAATTGTTTTGGGTTTGTTTTTGTAGGTCTTTTTCTTCTCTTGTGTTTCCTGCCTAGAGAAGTTCCTTTAGCATTTGTTGTAAAGCTGGTTTGGTGGTGCTGAATTCTTGTAGCTTTTGCTTGTCTGTAAAGCTTTTGATTTCTCTGTCGAATCTGAATGAGAACCTTGCTGGGTAGAGTCATCTTGGTTGTAGGTTTTTCCCTTTCATCACTTTAAATATATCCTGCCACTCCCTTCTGGCCTGCAGAGCTTCTGCTGAAAAATCAGCTGATAACCTTATGGGGATTCCCTTGTACATTATTTTTTGCTTTTCCCTTGTTGCTTTTAGTTTTTCTTTGTATTTAATTTTCGTTAGTTTGAATAATATGTGTCTTGGCGTGCTTCTTCTTGGGTTTATCCTGTTTGGGACTCTCCGTGCTTCCTGGATTTGGGTGACTATTTCCCTTCCCATGTTAGGGAAGTTTTCAACTATAATCTCTTCAAATATTTTCTCAGACCCTCTCTCTTTCTCTTCTTCTTCTGGGACACGTATAATTTGAATGTTCGTTTGTTTAATGTTGTCTCAGAGATCTCTGAGACTGTCCTCATTTCTTTTCATTCTTTTTTCTTTATTCTGCTCCGTGGCAGTTATTTTCACTATTCTATCTTCCAGTTCACTTACCCATTCTTCTGCCTCAGTTATTCTGCTACTGATTCCTTGTAGTCTGTTTTTCATTTTAGTTATTGTGCTGTTCATCACTGTTTGTTTGTTCTTTAGTTTTTCTAGGTACTTGTTAAGTATTTCTTGTATCATCTCGATCTCTGCCTCCATTCTATTTCTGAGATCTTGGATCATCTTTACTATCATCACTCTGAATTCTTTTTCCGATAGATTGCCTATTTCCTCTTCATTTATTTGGTCCTGTGGGTTTTTACCTTGCTCCTTTGTCTGAAACATATTTCTCTGTCGTCTCATTTTGTCTAACTTACTATGTTTGTGGTCTGCTTTCTACAGGCTGCAGGGTCTTAGCTCTTCTTGTTTCTGTTGTCTGCCCTCTGGTGGGTGAGGTTGGTCCAGGGGCTTGTATAGGCTTCCTCAAGGGAGGGACTGGTGCCTGAGCTCTGGTGGGTGGAGCTGAGTCTTGTCCCTCTGATGGGCAGGGCTGCGTCAGGGGGTATTTTTTGGGGTGTCTGTGAGCTTAGTACGACTTTAAGCATGCTGTCTGCTGATGGGTGGGGCTGTGTTCCTGTCTTGGTGGTTGTTTGGCCTGAGGCATCCAGCAGTGGAGCCTGCAGGCAGTTGTGAGATCTTAGATCTTGGTGGAGACCTCGTGAGAGCTCACCCCAATTAATAGTCCCTGGGGCCGGGAATTTTCTGGCAGTCCTGGACTTGGCGCTCCCACCCTAGGGGCTCAGGCCTGACCCCTGGCAGGGAAACTAAGACCCTGCAAGTTGCATGGCATGGCCCCCCCCCCAAAAAAAAGGAAAGAAAAAAAGGAAAAGAAGAGAAACAGACAAACAAAACCCAAGACAAATGATAAGCACAAAACCAAACAAAAACAAGCAAAAAAAAAAGGCCAAAAAACCCCCCAAAACAAGAAAACAAACAACTGAACCCCAAAATGAAAACAATGAAAAAAAAACTAATAAAAACAGAAAACAAAGAAAAACAAAACCAAAGAAACACAAAAGAGTAAAATAAAGATAGAAAAATAAAAAATATATTTTAAAACATTTTTCTTAAAGAACATATAAAAATAAAAACAGGGAGAGACCTTCAAGATGGCAGAGGTGTAAGAGTGGAGATCACCTTCCTCCCCACAAATACAACAGAAATACATCTACATGTGGAACAACTCCTATGGAACACGTACTGAACGCTGGCAGAACACCTCAGACTTCCCAAAAGGCAAGAAACTCTCCACGTATCTGGGTAGGGCAAAAGAAAAAAGAAAAAACAGAGACAGAAGAATAGAGACAGGACCTGCAACTCTGGGAGGGAGCTGTGAAGGAGGAAAAGTTTCCATACACTGGGAAGGCCCTTCACTGGCAGAGACAGGTGGTGGACAGGGGGGAAGCTTCAGAGCCACAGGGGAGAGTGCAGCAATAGGTGTGCACAGGGCAAAGCAAGAAATTCCTGCACAGAGGATTGGTGCTGACCAGCACTCATCAGCCAGACAGGCTTGTCTGCTCACTGGCCAGGGCGGGCGGGGGCTGGGAGCTGAGGCTCTGGCTTCAAAGATCAGATCCCAGGGAGAGGACTGGGGTTGGCTACATGAACACAGCCTGAAGGGGGCTAGTGTGCCACAGCTAGCTCGGAAGGAGTCCGGGAAAAAGTCTGGAACTCCCTAAGAGGCAAGAGACCATTGTTTTGGGGTGGGCTAGGAGAGGGGATACAAAGCACCGCCTAAATGAGCTCCAGAAATGGGCGCGAGCTGCGGCTATCAGCGCAGACACCAGAGACAGGCATGAAACGCTAAGGCTAGTGCTGCAGCCACCAAGAAGCCTGTGTGCAAGCACAGGTCTCTATACACACCTCCCCGCCCAGAAGCCTGTGCTCCCTGCCACTGCCAGGGTCGCATGATCCGGGGACAAGTTCCCCGGGAAAACACATAGCATGCCTCAGGCTGTTGCAACATCACATCGGCCTCTGCTGCCGCACGCTCACCGCGTGTTCCATACCCCTCCCTCCCTCTGGCCTGAGTGAGCCAGAGCCCCCTAATCGGCTGCTACTTTAACCCTCGCCTGTCTGAGCAAAGAACAGATATGCCCTCAGGTGACCTACATGCAGAGGTGGGGCCAAATCCAAAACTGAACCCCAGAAGCTGTGTGAACAAAGAAGAGAAAGCGAAATTTCTCCCAGAAGCCTCAGGAGCATCAGATTAAATCTCCACAATCAACTTGATGTACCCTGCATCTCTGGAATACTTGAATAGACAAAGAATCATCCCCAAATTGAGGTGGTGGATATTGAGAGCAAATGTAGACTTGGGGTTTGCTTTCTGCATCTAATTTATTGCTGGTTTTATTTTTATCTTAGTTTAGTATTTAGAGTTTATTATCATTGGTAGATTTGTTTATTGATTTGGTTGCTCTCTTCCTTTTTTTTTTATATATATATATTTTTTCCTTTTTCTCTTTTTGTGAGTATGTGTATGCTTCTTTGTGTGATTTTGTCTGTATCGCTTTGCTTTTAACATTTGTCCTAGAGTTTTTTTTCTGTTTTTTTTTAGTATAGTTTTTAGCGCTTGTTATCATTGGTGGATTTACTTTTTGATTTGGTTGCTCTCTTCTTTCTGTTTTCTCTTTTCTTTTTTATTACTTCTTAATTTATTACTTTTTAATAATTTTTTTAATTTTAATAATTTTATTTTAATTTTTTCTTTCTTTCTTTCTCCCTTTTCTTCAGAGCCATGTGGCTGACAGGGTCTTGGTGCTCCAGCCAGGTGTCAGGCCTGTGCCTCTGAGCTGGGAGAGCCGAGTTCAGGACACTGGTCCACCAGAGACCTCCCGGCTCCACATAATATCAAATGGCGAAAGCTCTCCCAGAGATCTCCATCTCAACGCTAAGACCCAGCTCCACTCAAAAACCAGCAAGCTACAGTGCTGGACACCCTATGCCAAACAACTAGCAAGACAGGAACACAACCCCACCTATTAGCAGAGAGACTGCCTAAAATCATAATAAGGTCACAGACACCCCCAGAACACACCACCGGACACGGTCCTGCCCACCAAAAAGACAAGATCCAGCCTCATCCACCAGAACACAGGCACCAGTCCCCTCCACCAGGAAGCCTACACAACCCACTGAACCAACCTTAGCCACTGGGGGCAGACACCAAAAACAACAGGAACTATGAACCTGCAGCCTGCTAAAAGGAGACCCCAAACACAGTAAGTTAAGCAAAATGAGAAGACAGAGAAACACACAGCAGATGAAGGAGCAAGGTAAAAACCCAGACCAAAGAAATGAAGAGGAAATAGGCAGTCTACCTGAAAAAGAATTTAGAGTAATGATAGTAAAAATGCTCCAAAATCTTGGAAACAGAATGGAGAAAATAGACGAAACGTTTAACAAGGACCTAGAAGAACTAAAGAGCAAACAAACAATGATGAATAACATAATAAATGAAATTTAAAATTCTCTAGAAGGAATCAATAGCAGAATAACTGAGTCAGAACGGATAAGTGACCTGGAAGATAAAATAGTGGAAATAAGTACTGCAGAGCAGAATAAAGAAAAAACAATGAAAAGAATTGAGGACAATCTCAGAGACCTCTAGGACAATATTAAATGCACCAACATTCAAATTATAAGGGTCCCAGAAGAAGAAGAGAAAAAGAAAGGGACTGAGAAAATATTTCAACAGATTATAGTTCAAAACTTCCCTAATATGGGAAAGGAAATAGTCAGTCAAGTCCAGGAAGTGTAGCGTCCCATACAGGATAAATCCAAGGAGAAACAGACCAAAACAGATATTAATCAAACTATCAAAAATTAAATTCAAAGAAAAAATATTAAAAGTAGCAAGGGAAAAACAACAAGTAACATACAAGGGAATCCCCATAAGGTTAAAAGCTGATCTTTCAGAGGAAACTCTGCAAGCCAGAAGGGAGTAGCAGGACATATTTAAAGTGACGAAAGGGAAAAACCTACAACCAAGATGACTCTACCCAGCAAGGATCTCATTCATATTCAACGGATAAATCAAAACCTTTACAGACAAGCAAAGGCTAAGAGAATTCAGCACTACCAAACCAGCTTTACATCAAATGCTAAAGGAACTTCTCTAGGCAGGAAACACAAGAGGAGGAAATGACCTACAATAACAAACCCAAAACAATTAAGAAAATGGTAATAGGAACATACATATCGATAACTACCTTAAATGTGAATGGATTAAACGCTCCAACCAAGAGCCACAGACTGGCTGAATGGATCAAAAACAAGACCCGTATATATGCTGTCTACAAGAGACCCACTGCAGACCTAGGGACACACACAGACTGAAAGTGAGGGGATGGAAAAAGATATTCCATGCACATGAAAATCAAAAGAAAGCTGGAGTAGCAATTCTCATATCAGACAATATAGGTTTTAAAATAAAGACTATCACAAGAGACAAAGAAGGACACTACATATTGATCAAGGGATCAATCCAAGAAGAAAATATAACAATTGTAAATATTTATGCACCGAACATAGGAGCACCTCAATACATAAGGCAAATGCTAACAGCCATAAAAGGGGAAATTGATAGTAACACAATCATTGTAGGGGACTTTAACACCCCACTTTCACCAATGGACAGATCATGCAAAATGAAAATAAATAAGGAAACACAAGCTTTAAATGATGCATTAAACAAGATGGACTTAACTGATATTTATAGGACATTCCGTCCAAAAGCAACAGAATACACTTTCTTCTCAAGTGCTCATGGAACATTCTCCAGTATAGATCATATCTTGGGTCACAAATCAAGCCTTGGTAAATTTAAGAAAATTGAAACCGTATCAAGTATCTTTTCCGACCACAATGCTATGAGAGTAGACATCAACTACAGGAAAAAAGGAATCTGTAAAAAATACAAACACATGGAGGCTAAACAATACACTACTAAATAACCAAGAGATCACTGAAGAAATCAAAGAGGAAATCAAAAAATACCTAGAAACAAATGACAGTGGAAACATGATGACCCAAAACCTATGGGATGCAGCAAAAGCAGTTCTAAGAGGGAAGTTTATAGCAATATAATCCTACCTCAAGAAACAAGAAACCTCTCAAATAAACAACCTAACCTTAAACCTAAAGCAATTAGAGAAAGAAGAAAAAACCCCAAAGTTAGTAGAAGGAAAGAGATCATAAAGATCAGATCAGAAATAAATGAAAAAGAAATGAAGGAAACAATAGCAAAGATCAATAAAACTAAAAGATGGTTCTTTGAGAAGATAAACAAAATTGATAAACCATTAGCCAGGCTCATCAAGAAAAAAAGGGAGAAGACTCAAATCAATAGAATTAGAAATGAAGAAGGAAAAGTAACAACTGATACTGCAGAAATACAAAGGATCATGAGAGATTACTACACGTAACTATATGGAGAACGTGGAAGAAATGGACAAATTCTTAGAAAAGCACAACCTTCTGAGACTGAACCAGTAAGAAATAGAAAATGTGAACAGACCAATCACAAGCACTGAAATTGAGACTGTGATTAAAAATCTTCCAACAAACAAAAGCCCAGGACCAGATGGCTTCACAGGCGAATTCTATCAAACCTTTAGAAAAGAGCTAACACCCATTCTTCTCAAACTCTTGCAAAATATAGTAGAGGGAGGAACACTCCCAAACTCATTCTACGAGGCCACCATCACCCTGATACCAAAACCAGGCAAAGATGTCACAAAGAAAGAAAACTACAGGCCAATATCACTGATGAACATAGATGCAAAAATCCTCAACAAAATACTAGCAAACAGAATCCAAGGGCACATTAAAAGGATCATATACCGTGATCAAGTGGAGTTTATCCCAGGAATGAAAGGATTCTTCAATATATGCAAATCAATCAATGTGATAAACCATATTAACAAATTGAAAGAAAAACCATATGATCATCCCAATAGATGCAGAAAAAGCTTTCGACAAAATTCAACACCAATTTATGATAAAAACCCTCCAGAAAGTAGGCACAGAGGGAACTCGCCTCAACATAATAAAGGCCATATATGACAAACCCACAGCCAACATCATTCTCAATGGTGAAAAACTGAAACCATTTCCTCAGAAACAGGACAAGGTTGTCCACTCTCACCACTATTATTCAACATAGTTTTGGAAGTTTTAGCCACAGCAATCAGAGAAGAAAAAGAAATAAAAGGAATCCAAATTGGAAAAGAAGGTAAAGCTATCACTGTTTGCAGATGACATGATACTATACATAGAGAATCCTAAAGATGCCACCAGAAAACTACTAGAGCTAATCAATGAATTTGGTAAAGTAACAGGATACAAAATTGATGCACAGAAATCTCTGGCATTCCTATACACTAATGATGAAAAATCTGAAAGAGAAATTAAGGCAACAATTCTATTTACCACTGCAACAAAAAGAATAAAATACCAGGAATAAACCTACCTAAGGAGACAAAAGACCTGTATGCAGAAAACTGTAAGACACTAATGAAAGAAATTAAAGATAATACAAACAGATGGAGAGATATACCATGTTCTTGGATTGCAAGAATCAACATTGTGAAAATGACTCTACTACCCAAAGCAATCTACAGATTCAATGCAATCCCTATCAAACTACCAATGGCATTTTTCACAGAACTAGAACAAAAAATTTCACAATTTGTATGGAAACACAAAAGCCCCCGAATAGCCAAAGCAGTCTTGAGAAAGAAAAATGGAGCTGGAGGAATCAGGCTCCCTGACTTCAGACTATACTACAAAGCTACAGTAATCAAGACAGTATTGTACTGGCACAAAAACAGAAATATAGATCAATGGAACAGGATAGAAAGCCCAGAAATAAACCCACGCACATATGGTCACCTTATTTTTGATAAAGGAGGCAAAAATATACAATGGAGAAAAGACAGCCTCTTCAGTAAGTGGTGCTGGGAAAACTGGACAGCTACATGTAAAAGAATGAAATTAGAACACTCCCTAACACCATACACAAAGATAAACTCAAAATGGATTAAAGACCTAAATGTAAAGCCAGACACTATAAAACTCTTGGAGGAAAACATAGGCAGAACATGCTATGACATAAATCACAGCAAGAACCTTTTTGACCCACCTCCTAGAGAAATGGAAATAAAAACAAAAATAAACAAATGGGACCTAATGAAACTTAAAAGCTTTTTGCACAGCACACGAAACCATAAACAAGACGAAAAGACAGCCCTCAGAATGGGAGAAAATATTTGCAAATGAAGCAACTGACAAAGGACTAATCTCCAAATTTACAAGCAGCTCATGCAGCTCAATATCAAAAAAAACAAACAACCCAATCCAAAAATGGGCAGAAGACCTAAATAGACATTTTTCCAAAGAAGATATACAGATTGCCAACAAACACATGAAAGGATGCTCAACATCATTAATCATTAGAGAAATGCAAATCAAAACTACAATGAGGTATCACCTCACACCAGTCAGAATGGCCATCATCAAAAAATCTACAAACAATAAATGCTGGAGAGGGTGTGGAGAAAAGGGAACCCTCCTGCACTGTTGGTGGGAATGTACATTGATACTGCCACTATGGAGAACAATATGGAGGTTCCTTAAAAAACTAAAAATAGAACTACCATATGACCCATCAATCCCACTACTGAGCATATACCCTGAGAAAACCATAATTCAAAAAGAGTCATGTACCAAAATGTTCATTGCAGCTCTATTTACAATAGCCAGGACATGGAAGCAACCTAACTGTCCACCGACAGATGAATGGATTTGGCACATATATACAATGGAATATTACTCAGCCATAAAAAGAAACAAAATTGAGTTATCTGTAGTGAGGTGGATGGACCTAGTGTCTGTCATACAGAGTGAAGTAAGTCAAAAAGAGAAAAACAAATACCGTATGCTAACACATATAAATGGAATCTAAAAAAAAAAAAAAGGTTCTGACTAATCTAGGGGCAGGACAAGAATAAAGACGCAGACCTACTAGAGAATGGACTTGAGGACACGGGCAGGGGGAAGGGTAAGCTGGGACAAAGTGAGAGAGTGGCATGGACATATATACACTACCAAATGTAAAATAGATAGCTAGTGGGAAGCAGCCGCATAGCACAGGGAGATCAGCTCGGTGCTTTGCGACCACCTAGAGGTGTGGGATAGGCAGGGTGGGAGGGAGACGCAAGAGGGAGGTGATATGGGGATATATGTATAAGTATAGCTGATACACTTTGTTATAAAGCAGAAACTAACACACCACTGTAAAGCATTTATACTCCAATAAAGATGTTAAAAAGATAAAAATAAATAAAATAACAGAACAAAATGAAACCAAAACCACGTATTTTCCTGGGGCCTCCCCGGTGTCTTTGCCCCCACAGTGAGCCACAGTACCCCGCGCCTCTACAGGAGGCCCTCCAATACCTTTAGGCAGGTCTCTGGGCCCGCTTTGGGCACAGTGGGGGCAGCTGAGACTCTGACCTGGTCCAACTCCCGCGTGTACTTGCCCCCAAAGTCCACAGCTGCTAAAGCTGGACCAGTCTTAGCTGTGGGAGCACTCGTTGTCCCTTCAGATATTCCACAGACGCAGGGTATACCAAGCCGATCGCGGGGATTTAATCTGCAGCTTGTGCACTTGCAGAGAGAGATTTCTGTTTCTCTGCCTTCGTTGCACAGCCCCTGGGAGTCAGCTTTGGTTTTGGTCCCACCTGTGGCTCTGCATGTGGGCTACCCTCAGTCATCTGGTCCTCGCCCAGGTGAGAGGGGGAAAAAGCGGCAGCTGACTGAGGCACAATTGCTTGGCTCAGGCCGCGGAGGGATAAGGCGGCCACAAGTGGGATGCATGCGCTTCCTCCAATGGGATCCTCTTCTAGTGCCTGCAGGGGCGGGACTGGCAGGAAGTTGCAACAGACTGGGGCGTGCTTGCTCCGGTGGGAGTCCCTCCCAGTTTCTGCAGAGGCAGGGGCTGCCGTGTGGGGAGAGAGTCCGAAGATGGCGGCGCCGCCCATTGTGTGCCACTCAACAATGGCGCCTCGCTTCCAAGGCAGCCCACTCTTCCTCCAGAAGTGCTCCTGGCCGCGGAGCCCCTCACTGCCATCCCCTCAGGTTGTCTCCGCACAGCTGAGCTCCTCACTCCAGTCCCTTCCGCCTGTCTCCACGCAGCCAATAGCCGTTCTCACCCTGGGTCCGCTCTCCTAACCCCACGCTTTAGCACTCAGCCCCTGCCTGCCTTGGCCGATTCCTGTCTCAGGCTGGGGCGCCCAGGGCTGATTCCCGAGGAGGCTTTGGTGGGGGCAGCGCTCAGGATCCCGGAGCCTGCGCAAGCAGAGGTGACCTTGGCTTGAAGGAAGGGCAATCCTGCTCAGATGGGTGACCCTCCCAGTGCCCGTGGAGGCAGGGGCCGATGGGTGGGGAAGGGGGTTGCCCTGGCCGCCCCGCCCCTTGTGCACCACTCAACAATGGCGCCTTGCTTCTACGGTGGCCTGGGCTTCCGCGAACTTGCCCGGTTGTGGAGTTCCTTACTCCCGTCCCTTCAGGCTGTCTCTTCACAGACAACAGCTGATCCCTCCGTGGGTCCGCTCTCCAAACCCCACCTTCCAGCACCCAGCACCCTCCATACCAGGAGACACACGACTCAGGCTGGGGTGCGCAGGGCCGCAGCACAGACCACGCACGCACATCTTACTCTCTCCTGCCTTCCACAGACCGGTTGCTGCATTCCCCTCCGATGCCCTGAAGCTCCTTCTCTGTCCCAGCTGATTTACCTCCCTGAGGGAGTTTCTCTGAGTGCAGGAACCTCTCCTCACCTTCAGCTCCCCACCAGGGGTGCTGGTCCCTTTCTGTTTCCTCTTTTCTTTTTTTCTTTCTTTGGTCCTACCCGGTTGTGTGGGGATTTTTCTGGTCCTTTTAGGTGTCCGAAGTCTTCCACTAGTGTTTAGCAGGTGCTCTGTGAGAACTGCTCCATCTGTAGATGTATTCTTGATGTCCTTATGAGGAGAGGTGAATCTACGTCCTCCTCTTGCGCTATCTTGATTCCTCCCCTCTCTCCATCATGTTTTGAGCACTACATTACTTTTGGCACAGAAAGATATTACAGACTCATACTTTTCCCTGCCTCAGCTCTGGAACTAGACATTTCTTCAGGGAGTCCTGGCTCCTTTTAGTAGGAAATGAATTTAGAAACCAAGATTTGGGCACTTTGGTGTGCTCATTGCTACTTGTGTATAGTTGACCCCAGACCCTTTCCGTGGATAGAGACAGGGAATATATCACACACACACACACACACACACACACACACACACACAGACCTACAATACACAGTTACATCTCCGTTTTCTATATCACATATGTTGAAAGCCATGGGTTCATACCCATGGCTCTAATTCTAATCCAACATGGGAATCATTCTAGTTTCCTCCCTTCACATATTTGTAACAATAATCTAACAAAAGTGAAAAATCCTGCCCCTGTTTTCTTAATATATTTACTTGCTTGTATGTAAGCAATCTTTTTTCATTGCCCCTACCTCCCTCTCCATCTAGATGCCCTCCTTGCCCTGCTCGAACATTGACATGCAATGCTAGGCCACCAATGTCTGCCTCCCTCCCTCAGACCTCCCACCAATAAAAAATGCCCTCCTCACCCCAGGCTCCAACACCCTAGTGCTGGGCCACTGCTGCTGTCCTCTTTCCCACGTGGCTCATCTAGATCCCATTGAAGTTCTGATATCTGGTGCCCAGATGATGCCAAGCCACTGACACCACTGTTCCACAAAAATAAATGCCTCACTCCTCAGCCTCCAACACCCTCAGCCAGGTTGCTCTCTGGCTTAGATGCCCTCCTCACCCTCTGCCATCCCTTCCACAGGGATGCCATCATTGCCCTACTCAGGGCCTGATAACCCTGTGTGTCAGTGAATTAAACAGACACTCTCATAATGTAGCTTAGGCTCAGGCACTCCATGCTGAGCCATCATGGTCACTCCCCACGCCTCCAGCTGAAGCCTACCTACCCTGCCCAACTTTCCCAATGACTTCTGGACTTGGGGAAGGGATTCTGTTTTTTTTAATGAAAGCTCTTTCCTCATGTTCTAATCTGATAACCCACACCTTGCAAACAATTAAGCCAGTTGTAGGCAGACTACCTATCATGTGTGTCATAATTCCTTTAACCAGAAGAAATTTAATAAAAAGAGTCCTTTGTATAAGGGAAACAGACTTCACTAAAACACATCACTAATCTCAGTCTTTAACACTCCAACAGGCAGGGTCCTCATCTGGGGCAACAGCACAGAGGATGGATACACCAATTTTACAGGGTAATAATCCTATCTCTCCTATGCATAGTTTGTACCTACCCAATCTTTCCTGTACCCCAAGACATGTTTTCCAAAGTCTAGTAAGTCTGTTTTTTTTTTTAACTGACTGGAGCTTATATATGGGAGAAAAAAAATGTGAGTTAACTTCCAATTCTAAGACTGTTAAGAGCCTACATGCTATATAATTTTATTTACTAAAGACCTCTTTTAATTTTGAATGAAAAACTGAATGTTTGACAAAAGTGAACTGTGAATCAGCAATCAATGGACAGACCCAAGGTGGCCTCTTAACTCATTCATCAAAGAGTACATCACTTCTTTTAGGACAGAATTCCCTGATATCTAAGCATCCTTTCAGAGTGAGTGTAGTGATCTAGGGAGCCATTTCTATTAGTTATTCCTCACATTTACTGTGGTCTCTGGAATACATTTGCCAGTAAGTCAATCTAACTTAAAGATTTATCCATTATTCACACAATTTCCACCTTTTCTCCAAAATTAGCATTTCCCAAAGTGTGTTCCAGGAAACACTGGCATCTCAGAATGTTAATACTTGTCATGGAATTAAAAGCATATGGGGCCAAATAAGTTGGGAATATTTGGGTGACACAGATTTCTCCACTGTAGGACTTTTCAGAGCCTATATTACATGAATCTTAAGGAGACAAAGATGAGACACAGCTTTCCCTTTCCCTGACCCAATATCACTCAACTATAGTAACCTTTTTTTTGTGTGTGGTACGCAGGCCTCTCACTGTTGTGGCCTCTCCCATTGCGGAGCACAGGCTCCGGACACGCAGGCTCAGCGGCCATGGCTCACGGGCCCAGCCGCTCTGCGGCACGTGGGATCTTCCTGGACCGGGGCACGAACCTGTGTCCCTTACATTGGCAGGCGGACTCTCAACCACTGTGCCACCAGGGAAGCCCTGGTAACCCTTTTTGAGTGGAGCATTTCTTAGAACTAATGTTCTGTAGAAAATATGATGAAAAAAATTCTCTAACAGTTAATAATAATATATCTCTTTAATTAAAAATCTTAGGCCATTTACAAAAAAGGAAAATATAAGAAGTTAGATATATGGACAAATATTCAACTTACTAATAATCAAAGAAATGCAATTAAAACAATGAGAACTGTTCACTTGTCAAGAACACAATGAATTCAACAAATGATACTGGTGAGAGTATGGTGACCTGGGCACTCTTGTACATTGCCAGTTAAGGGTATCTGTCTTTTAAGAAAACAGTACAATTCTTTTGGAAAGCAGTTTGGCAAATGTTTATGTCCACTAACCTTAAAATGGCCCATCTGAGATTCTCTTCTTAAGGAAACATTCCAAAATGAAGAAAATGTTTTATGCTCAAAGATGCTAATAGCTATACTTATAATAGTGAAAAAAAATCCCAAATAATGAAAATTTCCAGTAATAGGAAATGTCTCAGTAAACCAAGGTACATGGTATGCAGCTGTGAAAAAGATTTACAGCGTTTTTATTAGCATGGGGGAAATGCTTCTATTATTATGGTACCTAAAAACTGTGGGTGTCAAAAGTCTAAATACAGATCCAGTTGCCCCTTGACGCCCATGGAGGGTACTTCAACATACCATTTCTTCCAAAAGTACAGTGAGGTAGAGCTGAACTTTTAAAGTGATTTTCAGACCCTTAAAAAAATTACTGTAAAAGCACAAGAAAGCCCTACTGAAATGGGAAGTGGGACAGCTGGTTAGGTCACTTGCCAGTTAAGTGTTTTACTCACAAATTCCAGCAATTCAAATTTGTGCCTCAGCAAAATTATTATTTAATACATACGATGAACTTGTGGAGCTGCTTGGGAATGTAAGATGGTGACTATTAACTCCGAATGCGAAGGGTCTATTTATTGCTTATTTAATTCAAAAAGTAAAGGAAGAAAACATCCCAAAATGCTAGCAATATTTATTTGGTGGGGGGGAGGGGGCGGGGGAGGGACACGTATTAGGAGTGATTTTTCTCTTCCTTCCTACTGCTTTCTGAATTTCCCAAATTTTCTGTAACGGGAATGCATTACTTTTTTAGTAAATGTTTTAGTGAAATACAAGGCATGAAAGTTAAAGTTTAGTTGTTAAAAAGAATAAAATAAAAGGCAAATACCTGTCCTTTTGTCCTGTAATCTGCCAAGATGTTAAGCAGCTTATAAAATACTTCGAACCAGGGGAGATAGCTGGGGGAAGAAGAGGAAACACATGGAACATTAGTACGCAGGTCAAAAACTTTAACCAGGAGCTAATTGAAGATGGTACATTTTGGTTTCTCTCTACATCGTGAAGAGCCTTCCTGCCGTAGGCTGTGCTGGAAACGCAGACTGGTAAAATGTTAATTATTTCTGAGATTTTAAAAAATTGCCTGTGTAAGGCAGGAGATTAAATGTCCATTATAAATTATTCCCATGCCTCAGAGCTAGAACAGGTTCACAGAGAAGAAATTCAAAGCAGACTCTGCAATCAGGAACCATCTCTGAATAGCCCCCCAGGCCCCACACCCACCCCTTCCAGGAAAGCGTCTGTTCAAGTTTCTCATCATTGGATACACACAGCCACACACACATACAGCACTTCCACTGCTGCCATGTGCAAGGTGTCCCAAAGGCCCCATGAGCCTGTAACCACTCATTAAACCTTCTATTACAATGCACCCTTCCCTGTACTTACTGCAGAAAGAGCTCTAACTCTGCACCCCACCCTGCCCTCCACCGGGTTCTGACCATCATGTCCCTTAACTCTGATGACAGCCTGGTCCTGACCTTACTCCACCCTCTGTGTGGCTCATAGAATGGTCTTTCTAAAGCGCGAATCTAAGCGGCACATTGGATTAAATTCCTGCAGTGGTGCCCCATCACTACGGGACTTCTTAGGACAGTGTTCAAGGCTCCTCTGTCAGGTCCTTGACTGTGTCTCCGGCTGTCCTCGCCCTGCAGCCCCACATACGTACTCCTCTCACTGCAGCCACGCTCCGAGGAATGTCCAGGCATCCTCAAGCCTGCCAGAGCTTGCACTGCATACACTCGGCACTTTTCTCCCTCTGACCTTCATGATCTAGTCTAGCTGATTTCTATTCATCCTCCTAACAGTTCCCCACCCCCTCCCCATCCCCACCTCTCATGCCCCAATTCCCTTTTTTCTGTGCTGCCCTGTCACGTGCAAACTCCTGTTAGAACAGTCCACACACCATGTGGCCCTCAATGGCGTGTCTGTCTTCCCAGCAGACTGAGCATGACGAAGAGGAAGGATCACATCTTTCTTTACTTTGTCTTCCTAGGACCAAGCATGGAGCCTAGCAGACCCTCAGTGCTCAGTGTTGATAGAACAAACAAAACCAAAGGCTAACAACGAAGGCGCATTGTTGCTATAGAATTATTGTTGAAACATACCCCTACTCCCAAGAAGTTTTTTCACTTAAAATTTAAATGGCTTTGTTCTCCATAAGAAACTTTTCCAAAGCAATATCAAATACTCATGTGGGAAGAGCGTCATACCAAGCGCCTGCCGACCTGCTCACATCTGCCCTGATGCGCTAACAGTATCCGTTACTGATAGAGTGGAGCACTGACTCCATCCTGCCAAGCAGAGGGAAATCAGCGCCCTGGACAGATTACCAGCTGTACCGTTGAGGGTAATAAATGAAGTGAGAGGCAATAGAGAGGACAGATAAAGCGCACAGTTCTCTGTCATTAATGTCTGTCTGAAGCCAGCACATGCTACTGTAAAATTTAAGTAGCTTATCACAATATACTGATAAGCAACTTAACTTTTCACTTCTATGACAGTATTATCACTTATGTTAATATGTTTCAATCAGCTCTGGCAGCTGCATATTGATTATTACAGAGCAAAGGACTGCTGCCACTTTACACAGCATTTACTTTGGCAAAGTAATGTAAACATTCAAGAGGGATTAGGGAGGAGATAAGTTTCTCCCTTCCTATTCTGTTAAATAAACCTCGGCTGAGTTAAAAGCCATTATAGAAGGAACAGTAAATCCCCTCAGAAGAAAACTCCTGCCCAGATTAGAGGACTGGTAGCAAACAAATTCAACCAAGGATTACAAATATCTTTTTTCTTTCCCTGAAAGAAAAAAATACCACTAGTTAAATCCAGCAGGAAGGGGTCGAGGGGAAGCAAGAAGAGAAAATATTTTCTTGTAAGGAAACCATGGCTTCAAGTAAATGAGAGAAAACCTGAAGTTATTTTAGGAAGTCCTGATCAAGTGACTTGGGACAGGCTGGCTTCTCTGATAACTTAGGACTGTGGTATATAGGAAGCAGTTTTGGCCACTAGGTTCAACTGACCAACATAGTTTGGGCCCACAACCTCACACCTCCGCGTCCTGCCAGGCTGTGAGGATGCAGGAGGTTGACATGGTACGGCCACCCAGCCCACAGCAGACTGTGCCCAGGTTCTCACACTCAGCCTCGACCTCACCAAATCGATTCTTTTTGGCTACGCTAAGCAGAACCCTCAGCCATGGGCGGTTTTGTAGTTACCCTGGAAATCAGCCATCTCTTTCTTCCTTCAGCCTGACTGGACACAACTGTTCCCCACATGTTGTCCCCTGTGCACTGACAGATGAATATCTAGTGATGGCAGTGTTAAGGTCTTGAAACCAAAACCCAGCTGTCTTCTTCAAAGGATCCCTCTTTTCCCCTGTTGGGAGGCCAGGGTTCACAGCTGAACTTTATCCAGTGGCGTTTCCTGTACTGTTTCATTAGTGCGGACACAACAGCTTCACGCTGCCTGCAAGGGTGCAGGTGAGGATATGGAGACCCTCCACTCCATTTTGTACTTGTCTGTCAGCATGGAGTAAACACTACTTCCCAATCCAGAGACAGGAAACAAACACTCCATTACACTGCTCCTCCCGGGACGGCTAAAGGACGGCGCCTGCTCCACTTGCTACCTTAATGCAACTGCTCGAGTTTGCAATGCAAAGCATCAATACGTGGTGGGCTCAGTCCAAGGCTGGGGCCAAAAATCCCAATCACAAAGCGTCCCTGCACTCAAGAAGGCCACGGTCCTACGTGGGAAAAAGACATATACAACAAGGAGTAATAGTTTAGGTGGGGGGTTGGAACTCTTTCCCAAGCGTTTTATTTAGCGTAGGCTTTTGCATCAAATTATTAAACCAAAAGGAGCATTATCATGACCCAATCAGCAGAGCCTTGATGGGAAAAAGCCAAAATGGGAAAAGTCTGCTTCCCAGGCACCGGCCTTGATCCAAGCTTCTCTTGCCAAATCATAGGTCAGGTAACTTTGTCCCAGGGTCTGTCCTTACTCCCTGACCTGACAGTCAAATGAAGAGGCTTTTGTTTTGTGTGAGGCAATATAAATTCTTAAACTTGAGAAGAGCTCAGGCAGCACTCAAGTATTCCTACACACATGACCTCACTAACGTGGGCTATCACAAGCCTTTGTGTGAAGTGCAGGGGCAGGTCCCAGAGATTGCACATAGAGTCAAATGGCTCACAGTCAAAATCACCTGTAAAATTCCCTTAAGATGACTCCAATGTACAGCAGACTTGGTTTGTATAGAAACAAAGCAGATGGCCCAAGTATAGGGGACCTATTGAATGAAAACTGCCTCTGTTCAAATCTGTCAGCTTGGTGAGCTGCTTACCCTCCAGGTGAACTTAGGAACTGAGTCCAACAGAGGATAGATAGATGACTCGCTTTTCTAATCTCACTCCACTGAATGGACTTTCAGTATAATCATTCCCACACATGTACGAGTGACCTGGAATAGTGTGTATATGATGGGATTCCACTCCAGTGTCTTAAGTACTAAAATAGAAAACCATTACAAATTTTAAAAAGCTCTCCCACTTCACTTGCTAATAGTTCAGTTCAAAGCCATTAAATGAGCCCAAGCAAGGTAGAGGGGGGTGTGTGTGTGTGTGTGTGTGTGTGTGTGTGTGTGTGTGTGTGTGAGAGAGAGAGAGAAAGAGAGACAGAGAGAGAGAGAGATGGGGTGCAATGGTGGCAGAAGCGGACCAAGTTGAGAAAGGTGACCACCTGCAAGAAGAGTAGTCGTGAGCAGGACGTCACAGCACAAGCATGGAGAGGACAATATCCCCCAGATGGAACAAACTGGCACAGAGTTTTGGAGGCCAAGTGGGGTGAGGAGGGTTCCCTGGTAAGGGAAAATCAGGGCTCCAGGAGGATAAGGAGGGTGTCTACACAGGAGGTGGCCTGGCTTGGAGTGTCAGAACTCAAAAGGGGTAAGAAGGGTGTATAAGTAGGGGAAAGGCCTGGCACTGGGTAACGAAAGCATCTATGTCAGTAGAAAGAAGTTGACTAGAGTAGTATTAGAACCCAAGAGGATTAAAAAAGAGCATCTGGAAGGCAGTCCAGTGTGGGATGCCAGAGCCTAAGTGGACAGGAGGGCTTCCATGAAGGATGGCCAGGCAGAGTTCAAGCAGCTGAGAAGGATGTCTATGGCAGGAGGAGACAGCAGTGACTGCCTTGCCTACAATGTCAGAGTTCAAATGGGGTGAGGACGGCAGCCACAGAGGAGGGGGGCTACGAAAGAGGGAGACTGGTTACACACAGGGGAATAGATCAAGACTGATCAAGTAAGTAAATATATAATGAAAACCAAGCTTATTACTATTAGCGAAGAGAGTTACTAATATGAATATGGAGAAAATAAGAATGAACCCTACCACACTGAACTGGAATTAGATGTAACTATGTGAAATCATGGAGAGAGATAAAAGAAATACAAATGTATGTATGTACATTATTACAGATACATATACAGATACATATATTCTCTAGCTCTAGCCACTGAAGGGCCTGGCACAGACATCCCAATTATAATAAGCACACTTAATGCCCAAATCCTGGCTTCTAAGTACCATTCTCCACTAGAAGGAACCAGGGCTCCTGGAAGAAATGTCTGATTCCAGGGCCAGGGCTGGGAAATACCTTGTGCTAGAAAAAAGGCAGTGCTCTACATATGCTTAGGGCATACCAATGGGACACAGAAAAGCTAGTATGGATGGGTTCCTACTGACCGTATCTGTGACAATTTGAGCATCAAAACAAATAAGGAGAGAAAGAGGTCATTTAATAATAACTAAAAAAGGAATTCATGAGTCTTTGCTGGAATAAATAAGCAAATTAAAAGTTTGGTAAGGATAGGATGAGGATATTCCTAGTGTACCTTTTAATTAAAAAGGGAAAAAGAATGGAGAATCCTAGGAGATATGTCCTCAATCAAGTAGTGGGACAAATTGAAATAGTGTACCACCTGGAAGAATGCAATGAAAAGAACGCAGAATACTATTATATTCCTGCCACAGAGTAGAACTTAATTCCTACGGAAACATCAGATAAAATCCAAACTGAAGAAGCTTTTACAAATTAATAGCCTAAGTGTCAAGTTCATAAAAGTCTAGGAAACACTGAGGAGTTATTTCAGAATAAGAAGACTAAAGAGACATGACAACAAAATGCAACATGTGATCCTGAACTATATCCTTTATATACACTCACACTTACACACAAATGGGAGGTCCAAGTATTACATGGTAGTACTGCATCAAAATTAATACTACTTTTCTGATTTTGATGATTGTAATGTAGCTATGTAAAAAAAAAATCTTTTATAACACATACTAAAGTATTCGAGGGTTACTGGGTATTATTTTGGCAACATCTCCCAAATGGGGCATTTGTATTATACTCACACTTTTCTGTATGTTTGTTATTGTTTCAAAATTAAAAATAAAATGGGGAGGAGAGAATCTAAAGAGTCATTCTTCCATAAAAACTACCATAAGTAGGAACTTCCCTGGTGGTTAAGACTCTGCACTCCCAATGCAGGGGGCCTGGGTTTGACCCCTGGTCAGGGAACTAGATCCCACATGCCACAACAAAGATCCCGCATGCTGCAAAAAAAAAAAAAAATTTGCATGCCGCAAAGAAGATCCCACGTGCCACAACTAAGGCCCAGCGCAGCCAAATAAATAAATAAACAGTAGACCAACTAGAGTATACAGAATAATGACATGAGTTGGGAAAATAAAATAAAAAATTTAAAACCATGGCTATAGGGAGGGGCATGCAATGGAGAGAAGAGCTGGTTGCAACTGTGAGTGGGAGTCAATAACGCATCACAGAGAGAAGGTTGGGCTTCAGCTAAGTCTTGAAAGAGGTTGTTCTCTGCCTAAGGGAAGAAGGTTGGAATGGGTGGGGATAAAGAGCATTAGAGGCAGGGAAAACTCATGAGCAAGGGCTTGTAGGCACAAACCACTGGTGCAGTTGGAATAGCCAGAGAGTAGGGTGTGCAGGCTGCAGGAGGACAAAGATGAGGCAGGGGGCAGAAGGGCCAGGCTCTGGAGGGGCTCTCATATGCCAAATGCACGGGCCTCCCTTTTATTCTGGAATCGGTGGGGAACCAAAGGGCCAGTTAAAGAGAAGTAACATTCTGAAGATGAGTATTTAGAGCCAGGCAGAAAGTGATTATCTCCCCCTCACCACAGCCCAGTGGGTCATCTCAGCCTTACCAGAACCACTGTCCACTTTGCTACCCTAAAAAGAAAAACTTCGATAATATGATCTAGTTATGGGCTTCCCTGGTGGCGCAGTGGTTGAGAATCCGCCTGCCAATGGAGGGGACACAGGTTTGGTCCCTGGTCTGGGAAGATCCCACATGCCAAGGAGCAACTAAGCCCATGCGCCACAACTACTGGGCCTGCACTCTAGAGCCCGTGAGCCACAACTTCTGAAGCCCTCATGCCACAACTACTGAAGCCCACGCGCCTAGAGCCTGTGCTCCACAACAAGAGAAGCCACCACAATGAGAAGTCCGCAAGGAAGAGCAGCCCCCGCTTGCCACAACTAGAGAAAGCCCGCGCACAGCAATGAAGACCCAACAAAGCCCCCCCCCCAAAAAATATATATACACACATATATGATCTAGTTATACACATAATTTGAAAAAGATCAACAAAATGCCCTGGCTGTAGTATGAAAGTGAAATGAAAATTACTTTATAACAAAAAGTTTAACATTTAAACACTCAGGCACCATTATATTAGAAGATATAATGAAATAGTACCTCCCTGAGGGCTTGCCACAGATGTGCATCTATTCATGTTTGGAATGATGAGTTTAAACTAAGAAGAGTGACATGCAATACGGTCTTTCAACTTTTCTTTGTGATTTCCACTGCCTAAGAAGCCCTTAAAACTTCATTGCAGGTACTCTAAGAGAGGTATCCCTTCTTTTCTTACTTCCTGCCAGCAGATTTTGCCAAGATTCATTGGATGACAAAGCATCCCTTGGCTAAGGCTACTTGGCATATTACCAGCCCCCAGCCCCCAAATTTAAACAAGCAGAGCAGCATGGGACATCAGGAGAACACAGACTTGAGTCGAATAACCTTGTATGAATCTCAGTTCTGATACTTAGTAGTTGTGACACCTCAGGGAAGCAATCTCTCAAAGACTCAGTTTCCTCTTCTACAAAATGATACACACCATCTAACTAATGTAACTGATGTATACAGAGGCACCCAACCCCGAGCCTGGAATACTCTTCCTGTCCCTCTCTGCCTAACATTCCTGGTGTCTGCTTCAGAGGTTCCTCCAGGACTCTGTATAGGAATTCATCAGGCCCCGCAGTCACCAGAGCATACAGGAAATTACAACCCGTTATAAGAGGAAGATACTCACAAATGATATGACAGCTTAAACCAGTAAGTCCCCACTTAGCCCTTCCAGTTTGACTAGCATCTATACCTACTCCTCTGTCAGTGTCTCGTTGGTCAAATGTCTACAATAAAATGCAAATAAAGGACTTCCCTGGTGGCGCAGTGGTTAAGAATCCTCCTGCCAACGCAGATCGGGACATGGATTCGAGCCCTGGCCCGGGAAGATCCCACATGCCGTGGAGCAACTAAGCCTGTGCACCCCAACTACTGAGCTGCACTCTACAGCCCACGAGCCACAACTACTGAGCCCGTGTGCCACAACTACTGAAGCCTGTGTGCCTAGAGCCTGTGCTGCACAAGAAAAGCCATGACAATGAGAAGCCCGTGCACCATAACAAAGACCCAACAGAGCCAAAAATATAAATAATAAATAAATTTATTTTTTAAAATGCAAATAAAAGTTCAACCTTTGCAACGATGCAGGATTTCATGAAGCCCTTGTTAGAGATGCTGGACAACCGCTCAGAGCTAAGGAAAAGTGACTGATAAATAAAGACCTGGCAGCATTAGACCAGGTAACAAGAAACGAAGAGAAAAATCAAGAAAAACAAGGATGGTGGCACATCAAAAGAAAATGAATTCAATATCAAAGGGTTAAGAGAGGCCTTGGGGAAATTGATGACGTTCTCAAAAACTTTTGGAAAAATGACTCCTTTTATGATTATGCTATGAAAGTCAAACATGAAGTGTTATTATGTCTGAAAAATCATACCACCACCGACAAAAAACTCACTTGACTCATTATTCTAAGAATTAATGTGTTGTTGGAATAAAAGCTAGATTTTGTCAAAATGAATTGATTTTCAAAGTTTGTTTCATTTTTTCTAGATAAAAATTCTAAACAACCCCCCCATTTTTACTATAAAATTTTGGTCCCACTTAAATAAATGCATTTTAGTCCCAGCATATGAGGCCGTCCTGGGCTTACCCTATATGAAGACTCACCTCAGTTCTTGACTAGTATCAGCTCCATGAGAGCAAGGATCATGACCGTATATTGACTGTTTAATCTCCAATGTGTGCCTGGCACATGTTAGACATCCACTAAGTCAGAACTTCCCTTGACAGATGTAACTCATCCCTATAGTTTCTACTAAGGCCATTACCACTAGAGCCACAGAGAAACAGTCAACCAACTCTTATTGGGAGGTGGGGCTCCAAATTTAGGAGGCAGCATTTTGGTTAGAAAAATGATCCAGAACCAAAAACAATTCCTATCAATGGACTGCTGGAGTGACAAATAATTTAAAATAGAGTGAGCAAATATATATTCTAAGCAGATCAAGAAGTACCCACAAACTTAAGATTTCTTGTTCCTTGTCTATCCCTTCAACGCAAGTAAACCCTGCTATCTACTTTTTTTGTTTCTACTTCAAGTACTATGGGAAGATGTAATATGGGAAAATGTCAAAAACCGAGCTCATTATTGTAGTTTGGCAACTTAATTTTTCAAGCACAGGTGAACCTCTAAAACTGCTCAAGAATCTTCTAATCCGTTAGTGTATCAGGCCCCATGTTCCCACAGAGTCTGCTCTAAACTTACTCTTTTTCTCCCATCTCTAATCCATCTCTCCTGCTCTTCAGAAGATTTTCTTCTCTCCAAACTTACTGAAGAGAATAGCTCTAACATGAGCGTCCCTTTCTCCTACTCCTACACCTCTCATGCCCTCCCCTTTCCCTCCCAGTTGGAGATGGAAAGTGGGAAGACCCTAGTCTCCAACCACACTGCCTTCTGTAAGACTCATCTTCTCTCTCATTACACTCAGCCAACAAGCATTCCCATCTTTAAGCCCAACAAAAACCACCCTTGTGTGCTAGTCTACAGTTCTCAAACTACAGCCTTGGCACCAAGGTGCACACATTCCTCCCTATGAGAAAAACATACCACAACCTCCTGAGCTAACCACACTAAACTTCAACGAACATACTCTGGAATTTAAAATTGAGGTGACGTTTACAGTCCAAACATCACACATGTCCAGATCATTCACTTTTCAAATGTTGCAGTCAATCATCCATGAAATCACATATTCCTCCATATTTATTAAGCCGCATCCAATATATGGCTGGCACTGTGCAAGGTGCATGGGGAATGAGACCCAGGACCCAGCATTTGGAGAGCTCACTGTCTCATGAAGGAAGCAGACACACTGGCAAATACTGTCGGCAGCACTGGGTCAGTGCTATGACAGAGGTTCATAGAGGGAACAGAGGAGAGGTTCTGGAAAGTCTTCCCACAAGAAATGACACTTCGCTGATCAACTTCACACAGGCTGCAAAGTCAGGAGACCCACTGTTCTGTCACTAGCTGTGGCCTGAACTGTGTTTCTTCTGCCCCACGTGTGAAATGGGGATATACTATCTACACTCACATGGCTGTTGTTAGGGGGAAACATATGCACCCACCATTGAGCCTGGAACAGAATAAACAATGGTTTTCCCTGATGAAATTGTACTCTTTTGCCATTAAGTTTAAAAGTTGGAGGAACCTAAATAAGAAAAAACGAACAATCCCCTTTGGGAGATCAGAGCAAGTCTCACTCAATCTGAGCATTCTGCTTTGCTCACAGTTGCTGATCTCAAATTGTAAATTTATTATGGCATCTGGTTAAGCTCAAGAATCTCTGACTTGTGTCCATAATTAACATCTCACTGTGATACCTATTACATCTATGCAGGAAAATATGTTATATGCACTGAATGAGCAGAAATATTAATTTGCATTAGGAAAAAAACCAACAAGCTCCCATAAAACATCTGTGCTTACATAAATCTACCCAAACATACACTTGGATTTGATTTTGGAAACAAGGCTCTTTTCCCTCTTGATGGGTATTCAATAATTGTTGCTTTTAGACAGCGGATGTGTCGTCTTCTTTTCTATGACAGTATTACTATGATTGAGGGAGATTGCTCAGGAGGAAAGCAAGGAGGCACTTTTCTGTTATCACCAGTGAAGTGTTGGTAACAGAAGATCTGTGGAGTAATGACACCTGCACTGACAATTCAGTGTAATTCTCAGATATTTTCCATTGAGCCCAGAGAGGATGAGCACATAGGCCTTTCATCATTTTCCTAAGAGAGTTTATGATGCAGCCCACTCCTGTATTCACACACCTGCAAGTTTTTTCCCCATTCAGAGCATCTTATTTTATGGTTTAAATTACTACTGTAATATAATATAATGGGTTAGGGAGGGTCTAACCATAGCCTACCTTACAGGAGCTTTCACAGACTAAAAGAGAAACACATTGTCTCTACTGAAAATGAAAAACACAACAAAAGGAAGAAATGGCTACACAAGAAGTCCTGTCCTACTTTCAGTAGTAAACAACAAAATTAATTATCCCACTGAGACACCATTTGATATTATTCTCATTTCAGAGCTAGGAAGTGGAAGCTAATGGAGAGAAGTGGGAAATTTAACAAGCAATAGGTGCTTTGAACTATTATTCTTTACAACAACTCTATGAGATGAATTATCATTCCATTTTACAGATGAGAAAACTGAGTCTCAGAGAAGTGAAGTAACTTACCTAGGACAGCACAGTTACTAAAAGCACAGCTCAGACACAAAACTAGTCCAATGTGATTTCTATCCTACTCACTCTATACAACACAGTATCAGTTGTACAACCTGATCAAGTACAAGAGTCAATCCTGAGATTAGGATTTAAAATCCTTACCTTGCAGTTCTTACTGTAATGCCCTGATAAAATGAAAGCTTGCCTCCAAAGGTCCCTCAGCTCGAAGCGTTCTGAGCAATCCAACTTTGGCTGCCTCCCAACAGTTCAGCATGTTTTCTTACTTTGCCAGCTCCAGGGACACTAGTCATGTGTCAGCTCTTTATTGCTTTAGGAATTAGCGTACATGTTATATTCGGAAACACAAATATAAATAGCTCAATTTAAAATGTTTTAATCAAGAATGGCAAAAGAGATATTTCAAGTTTCCAGTGCTGCGTGTCAAAACCCAATGCCTCTGCTACCTTAGAGGTGTATTTTTAAGAACTTATCTAAAAAAACAATGGCCTGTGTCATAGATTCTTAAACAGACTGTTGCCTTTTTTAAAATTTAAAGCATAAAGCTTTAAATGTATGCTTATGGTGACAATTAAGGAAATGCTAGATTAGACAGGGCATCAGTTTTCCACGAATAGCACTCATTTAAGTTCATTTCCACCCCAGATCTCTGCAGATCTCTGTTACGTCATTCAATCACAAATCTCTCTATAAAAGTGTCTGGCTGTCTCTTAAAACCATTTACGCTCTATGCTTCAATGCCTTTCCTTGGCAACTTTTTCCATATGCTTAACTTCTTTCAGGAAAGCAGTTCTGTCTCAATTCACAGGACAGCACGCCAATCAACACAAGCAAGCAGGCAGGTAAAGAAAGGAAAAAGGAGAGACGGGCACATAGAGAGAAGGTAGAATATAAATGTAGCTGGTCCAATAAAAGTAATGTTTTAGAAGGCAAAGAGTTTTAGGCCAAAAGAAAACTAACCAACCACCTACCCCCAAGCAATCAGAGAGCCCTGAACTTGAATTTATAACCCAAACACCCTGTACCATATGCAACTTGAGACACAACTGGTAGCACTACTGGGGATTTATGACTTATGACTTGTTCATATTTAATTTGTAACCAAACACTTCCCCTTCCTCTCTGCTACCTTAGAACTCTTGATTAACTCTTGTTTTCACAGGTCAGAGGTTAAATAAAGGAAGGGAAGCATTCTGGGGTGAGATTGCCCAGAGCACCACATCCAAGAGTGACCTGTGCAAGGAACATTAAAATAAGTGATAAGACTAGAGATTGTTCAAGACAGCTGATGTTCAAAGACTCCTTTGGGTACAAAGCAGGATCTTGTGACTAGAGAGCTGGCAAGAAAGGTGGACAGGAAACTGCTCTCAAGTTACCTTTCGTGACAGAGCAACTCTCTCACCAAGAGGTTTCTCCCAAAATGTTTTTGGAAATGAGACTGAGGTTTTAAGGGAAGGTAAAACAGGAATTTGTATATGCCAAACAACCCTTCTCCTCACTTCATTCTGCCACAGGCATCTGTCTTGCCCAGCAGATTCTCCTACTCCAAAGAAAACCTCCATGGCTAACACAAGGGAAGCAAATTTCTTGTACACACAGAGGCACAGCTACCCTGCTGAACAGGGTATAATCTGTCCAACTGCAAGATCCACCTCGTACCAAGTACCTTTACCACTCATCATGTACCAAACTGATTAAAAAAAAATAATAGTAGAGACCACCATTTATTCTGGAATACCAAATGCCAGGAGCTTTACATGCATTTGTTTATTTACTCCTCATAGTAATTTATTACGTAGGTACCATTACATCCCCAGATAACATATGAGGAAACTGAAGCACAGAAAGAGTAAGTAACTTGCTCAGACTCACACAGCCACAGAGTAGATCAGCGCTGGATCCAGGTCTATGTGACTTGCTATACCAGTAGGTACTTTTCTGAAAAAAATCTTCCTCAGGGAACAGTATCAGTGAAGTACACACTAGACAGCACACACACTTTACATGTGATCAGGTGTTTTCAAATTGTCAAAATGGGACAATGCTCATTTGTTTTATAGCTAGCTCTCGTTTGTTCGTTCGTTCGTTCCTTCTTTCCTTCATTCATTCATTGCCTGATATAAGCCAGGCACTGGACAGAGAGTTGACTAAGGCATAGCTTCCACGAAAGTAGGTCCCTGATTTAAATTTGTATGTGAAACCATTATGGCATTAGGAATGATCTGATAGAGGCAACAAAAACAAAACTTGGAAAATGTGGGAAGCAATGGCTGGGCCTCCGTGCAAGGAGCTAAGGCATGCGTTTTCTCTGCACCATAATCACAGAACACAGCCAGAGCCTGGAGCAGTTTCCTCAGCTGAGCCCTTCAACAGGATGGAGGAACCCAATCCTGAGCAACCTGAGAAGGTGGGCGTCCACTACTGGGTGATCAGATTTGAAACATAAAGTGCCGTTAGTCACTCTCTGTTGTTTCCCTGACAAAAAATCCTGCCCCTCGGCCACTCCTTAGTTTTAAAACAATCTTTGTGCTTATGGCTTATGTTTTATTATAATCCAGGAGGAGTCCGTAATGCTAAAAAAGTCTAAAATTGGTGTTATTAACTCTCTTAAAGTATGGTAGGTTAGAGGAAGGTCAAGTGTTTGGTTAAACAAGTCATAAGTCAGCAGTCCCCAGCAGCACCACCAGTTGTGTGTCTCCCTCAAAAGAAGCCCTAAAAACTAATTTTTAGAAAAAGGAAGCTTGGCCAGCAGAGCTGGCAGAAACAGGTTTCTCTGACATAAATTCTTAAACTCATATAATATGAAAGAGAGCAGGAAAATTATCTTTCAGTAACCATTAAAAGCAGAATATGGGGACTTCCCTGGTGGCGCAGTGGTTAAGAATCCGCCTGCCAATGCAGGGGACACGGGTTCGAGCCCTGGTCCGGGAAGATCCCACATGCCGCAGAGCAACTAAGCCCGTGAGCCACAACTACTGAGCCTGTGCTCTAGAGCCCATGCTCTGCAACAAGAGAAGCCACTGCAATGAGAAGCCTGTGCAACACAACAAAGAGTAGCCCCCGCTCACCACAACTAGAGAAAGCCCACGCACAGCAACGAAGACCCAACGCAGCCAAAGATTAATTAATTAATTTTTTTAAAAAAGCAGAATATGAAGGTTAAAAAAATGTATGCAGGAATTATTTTTACTTTATTTCCACCAGCATTAAATGCTGTAACAATATTTTGGTACTATATTGTAAATGGAAGTTCTTTACCATGCGTATAATAGCGAAACATATGTACTCACATCTAAGTATGTACTAAGGGTATGGCTAAATAAATTATGATAAATCCAGGCAACAGAAAATTAGGGTTTAGAATATTTTTAGTAATACTATAGGAAAATGCCCATGAAATAATATGAAATTGACTCATCTGTGCAGGTCCATTTATACATGAATTTTTTCCAATAAATACAGTAACTGTATTTTCATTTTACAGATCTTTAACTAACTGAAGGGAAAAGTTTGCATTCAATTACTGATCATAGTATGTGGAATCAAAAGAACTAGGGTTTGAACCCTGCTTCTATCCAAACTGTTTCAGCTTCCTGCCCTTGGGTGAGTCTGTTATCATTTCCTCTGTTTTTGAGGCAGTATGTGGATCTTCAACTTGCGATGGGGGTTGCACCCCTAACCCCATGTTGTTCAAGGGTCAAATGTAGATTGAAAAGAAGCAATGTTCGCAATTATATATCACATGCAATCATACACTCATAGAAAGATTAGAAGATGAAAAATTAATAGTGGTTATCTCTAGGTTGTGGGATTACAGATAATCTTTGTTTCCTTCTACATTCTTCTCTACATTTTCTAAGGCTTATGTATTGAGCATGCAGTGCCTTAAAAGTTAGAAAAAGGTTGTGTTGCATTTTAAGTACTTTATCTTATTCAAGGTTGCAAATACTTGGAACCAAGCTAAATGTACAATAATAGTTCACAAATTTGGACTATCAAAATAATGGAATATTTTTTAAAACTTTCAGGTGTAAAATTTATTTTTTTTAAAGTTTGATATTATTAGAAAAAAATCACAAGCTTATAATTATAAGCATAAAATTTTATTTTTTATTTGTTTTTTATTGAAGTATAGTTAATATACAATATAAGTTCCAGGTGTACAATATAGTGATTCACAGCTTTTTAAGGTTATGCTCCATTTATAGTTATTATAAAGTACTGGCTATATTCCCTGTGTTGTACAATATATCCTTGTAGTTTTGTATATAATAGTTTGTACCTCTTAATCCTCTATCCCTATACTGCCCCTCCCCCCTCGGAATATTATATATTCATTAAAATCAGACTACAGAAAAGTATTTCAACATAGAAAACTATTTACTATATATTTAGATATAAAAGCAGGTTCTATAATATATATAGATGATTTTTCATTTTGTGTGTTTTCCTTTATTTTCCAAACTTTCTACAATAAATATGCGTTATTTTTATGCACTTTTAAGTTTAAAAAAAAGCAACATGCGTGATCCTCCCTGCCTACCAACTTCCAAGTCATCTTGTTTGGTGGTAGGGAGGTGGATTGGATAGGGAGAGCAGAGTCGAAAGCCTATCCTCTTGTTTCCTTAAGTGTGCTTAATAACTGTGATGACTCAGTTCCCAAAGAGGTTCTCTAGCTGAAATGGACGTTTGCACTCTTTAACAAACTGATCCCACCAGTCTCATGCTCTTTCCACTGCACCACGCTTAACATGGATCTCAGCTCCAGGTTGGTTAATAAGGGTTTCAGTGACCTTCCTCACTGTGGGAGCAGTCAGTTTCCATAAACCCTGGTGGATCTCAGAAAGGAGGCACACTCACTTGTGCAAGGCCACCCTAAGTTGAGAGGGGGAAGAAAAAAGGGTCAGAGTCTTTTTTATCCCTGTTAGATTTTGAGGCCAAATCCTCAAGGCTGGATGGTTCATATAAACATTTAGCAAGCATCAATACACACCAGCCTGTGCTAGACAGCCAGGATAAATACATGAGCGAAACACAGCACTGTCTGTCCTCAAGGAACCTAGGTCTCTCAGGGTAAGACAAACATGTAAACGGTTAATCTCAATGCAATGTGAGGCTGCTGTGATACAACGAGGCATTGACAGCTGTGGGAATACTGAGGAAAAGCGTCTCAACCAGACCGGGGTATTAGCTAAATGAGGAAGAGTAGTTAGATGAAAGAAAAGTGCACTTCCATCTGGAGGGGACAAAATATTCCAGAGGCATAGAGACAATGGACTACAAATGGCTTGGGGTGGTTGGTTTCCACTTAAAGGTAAGGGCAAGATGTTTCTCTGTGTGATTTTGGGGCGGGGGGAGGTTCTGTTGGGGGTGCAGATGGGATTCTTGGCAGAAGAAGCTGAGACTGGAGAAATCCAAAAAGACCGGCTTGTGAGGAGTTTTATGTGCAAGACTAGGGAGTTTAGCTCTTTTCCTAAAAGCAAAGAAGAGTTTTAAGCAGAGGAGGGATTTGATCAGCTTTGTCTTTTTAGAAGCACACTTTAATGGCAGAGTGGGAGGTGAACTGAAAGGGGAAGTCTGGAAGCAGATAAACTCAAAGGTTCTAAGACCCAGGTAGCTGGCAAAGTCCTCTAGGAAGAAGGTTCTAATAGTGAAGGCTTATGTCAATGCTCTTTTAATCACTTAAAGAGACTACTGAATGCAATTAAAAAGAGGGTTTGGCTCCAAGAGAAGAACTAAAAAATGAGTTCCTATTAGGCAAAGGCTGGCCTGAAGAGCGAGACTCTTGCAGAAGCAGCATCCACTGTGTGATATGGTAGGAGAGGAGCAACAGGTGTGCTTCCCCAACTTATCAGAGGGCTCCCCCTGAGCTGTGACTTCATCTCTCCAAGCCCACTTTCCTCTGCCAAAGGGCAATACTTCCTATTTACCTAACAAGGCCATTGGTATGGAACGAATTAGGCAACTTAATACAAATTTACTAATAACTTTCTAATACAAATAATACAGAGTGCCCATCAGAGTTCACAGACCATACCAGGCACTCACAAACAGACGGCTTCTGTTATGACTGTTAGGTAGGAGATGTCTACCTGCTCTCTCAGGAGAACGAGTGGTTCTAAGCCATATTTTGGATTATTTTAAATGCCTTTAAAATGCTGAGCACCACAAGCATATGTATATTCCTTACAATTACTTTTCACACTGTATTTGTCATAAAAGAGGGAACTAGGGTCAATAGAAATTTTATTAATATTTATCCACTTGAAATACTACTCAGCCATGAAAAAGAATGAAATTTTGCCACTTGCAGCAACGTGGACGGACATGGAAGTCATTATGCTAAGTGAAATAAGTCAGACAGAGAAAGACAAATACTGTATGATATCACTTCTATGTGGAATCTAAAAAAATACAACAAACTAGTGAATATAACAAAAAAGAAGTAGACTCACAGATATAGAGAACAAACCAGTGGTCACCACTGGGGAGAGGGAAGGGAGGGCAATAACGGGAGAGGGGATTAAGAGGTACAAATTACTAGGTATAAAGTAAGCTACAAGGACATACTGTACAACATGGGGAATATAACTATAAATGGAGTATAACCTTTAAAATTGTGAATCACTATATTGTATACCTATAAATTATATAGTATTATACAGCAACTATACTTCAATAAAAATACACTATCCCTCCCCCCAAAAAAAGGAAAAAAATATTTATCCACTTGATACAAGATGATTTCATTTCAAAGACAGAATGAAAACAAAGGAAAAAAGATAGGGATCATAAATGTGTCACCAGTATTTTTCCAATCATTCCTCAATGAATGACTCTTTTCAAGATAACACTGTAAATAGTTCCTTAGGCTTTCCTGACTGAAGGAATATTACGTATTGTTCTTGACTAATTAAATAAGACTTAAGCCTAGAAGATTTAGTATGCTATAATGATATAAAAGACAGCAACAGTAATAAGACTCTAAGAGCTGTCGTTAAACATATGGATGTTAACATTTTTACCTTTCACAAATGTTTGAACTTAACTTCTATTCTAAAATAGAGCAACTTCAGTTAATTTAAAGATCAGTTCTCCACATTGAGCCATTCACAGGATGAAAATATCTAGTCCCTCAGCTATGGCAGGCAGTGACCCAGCAGTTCAAGGGCATTATCTCTACTCCCCATCTCTACTCCTTACCTGAGCTACATGACATGGGGAATCTTCAGCTATAACTAATAGATGAAGAAATGGAGGCTCAAAGATGTACAGCGACTTGCTCAAGATCACCAAGCTAGTAAAGCAGCAGTCAGGATTTGAAGTAAGGTCTTCTGGTTCCAAAGCTCATGGTCCTTTTTCTTTTTCATAAACCAACTTTAAATTATAATTTACATACAATAAAGCCCACCCATTCTATGTGTACATTTAGAGGAGTTCTTTTTTTTTCCCCCCCTACACGGGCCTCTCCCTGTTGTGGCCTCTCCCATCGTGGAGCACAGGCTCCGTACGCGCAGGCTCAGCGGCCATGGCTCACGAGCCCAGCCGCCCTGCGACACGCGGGATCCTCCCGGGCCGGGGCACGAACCCGCGTCCCCTGCATCAGCAGGCAGACTCTCAACCACTGCGCCACCAGGGAAGCCCTAGAGGAGTTTTGATAACCATATACATCTGTTTAACCACCACCACAATCAGTATATACAACATTTCCAGGACCCCAAAATGCTCCCTTGTACCCCCATCAATCCCCCTCACCCGCTGCAGGGTGTCTACCACACTATACTGAGATCACCTCTTTACCACCTGTTTTTCCCACCATTACCATTTTAAAATTTACTTCCTTTTAACATCAATTAAAATTCACTCTTTTGGTTGTATAGTTCTATGAATTTTGACAAACGCACACAGTTGTGTAACAGCCACAGACAATCAAGACACAGAACACCTCTATCCCACACCACCCAATTTGCTTATGCTGCCCTTTTGTAGTCAACACTTCCCCACTCCCAGCACCTGATCTGTTTCCTATTCCTATAATTGTGCCTTTTTCAGAATGCCATATAAATGAAGTAATACAGTATGTAGCCACTATCATGATCTATCATGGCTTCTGTCATGACTTTTAAGTCACACTGTATATTTTAGCCTTTTCCCCACTGCTGACCCATGAAAGACAAATTTTTATAGTGACATATTCCCATGGACATTCCGATATATCACAACACCAAGGCACTAGCTATTGCTCTGCCCCAAGTGAGGAAATGTTACAGGAATACCTTCAGTCCACCTAATGCATTGAAACAGTATGTTATTTACAAACTTCATTAGCTATGTTATTTAATACTAATAAATTACTTAAGACACATCTCACATGTGAATGAAAGAAACTAATCTGTCTACACTGGGGTTGTAGTACATCCTACCTCTGTAGCACCATGCTTTCTCCTATAGCTATGAAACCACGCCCAGCCTGGAGGTCTGACCATAATACTATGGGTAGTGCCAAGGGTTTGCTCCATGACCAGAAAAAGCAGAACCCAAGCTCTCTGCCACCTGCCCAACCAGATGAGGCAAAGGGGGTGTGAGAGCAGCCAGTTGCTCTAAACTGTTCAACCTTCTCATTTTGTAGCAGAAGGAAGGGAAGTCCAGAGAGTGGAAGGGATTTACCCAGAGCCACCCATTTGCAGAATCAAAAGGGTATCTCAACAAACCCAGAATGTTGTCCTCACTGAATGGATTAGCAATCCCTCAGTATTACTCTCTCGTTTCTTTTTCTGCTATACTTTCTACCAACTAGGGTGCAAAAGAACATGGCTTCTCTTGTGTGAGAGAATCTAGTGTAGCTGCGGTCTTCAATATCTAGAATTGTCCTGAAACATCAAAATTTCAATCGGATTCCACAGAGAAGTCCCACAGTCTCTTACTAACCAGGATTTGAAATAATGTCTGTTTAGCTCCAAACCTGATGATCTTTCTGTCTACTGTATATTTTGATATCTGTTCTGACACACATCTGGTTTTAGTATTCTATGGCTCATATGGACATCAAAAATGTATTGACTGTGAGGCCCTTTGCTGGGTCCTGGGGCTAACAGGTGAATCAGATGTAGTTTCTAGTTTTAAGGAGCTCAGTGTCTAGAGGGGAAATAAGACATATAAATCAACAAGGGTAATTACTGAGATAAGTGCTATGAGAGAGTGTGCATAGGCACCAATTATCTGTCACACGAGCTTGCGTGCGTGCGTGCGTGTACACACACACACACACACACACACACAGAGCAGATGACCAGCCCCATCATATGTGACAGAATTTCTTTAAATCCTAACAGGGCTTAATAATTCTAAAATCAAATAGAAATGGTCACATTATAAGAAACTTTATTTTACAGAGAACAGTTGAACAAAGGCTACTGGAGCTCAGGATCCAATAGTGATCGCCAAACAGGGCCACTTGATTTTTATGAACAATTTTCTTCTTCCTTTTCCTGTTAATACAGAAAAACTGGCACCTTTGTCTGGGTCCAGAATGTAAAATCAGGAAATAAAATGGCAAGTCTTACAACTGTGAACTTCAATCAGCTCATTACAAACCAAAGGGACATATTTGAATGCATGTTGCTACATTCATTTACCTATTCTGCCAAGCCATTCAATTACACGATTTCAGATTTTGTATAAAAAATACAGCCGTGTTTCTTTCAAAAGCTGGTATTTAGAGAAAAGTGATTAGAACAGCATGCTATGATACGTTAATACAGTGGTTTCATTTAATGGACAATGGCAGTTTCTGAAATGCTCCCTGTACTTTAAATTATTACACTTAGAATTCATGACTACAACGTGTCTCAACTTTTTTCTTTCTGCTGTACAATACACTCCGTTGCCACTGTGAATGCAAAAAAACCCACATTATCAGAAGAGTTTTATTAGCATTTATAATCTTAACGAAAGTCATTTTTAAGGGTGGGGGGTGGGTATAGTGGGTTGTGAACACTGAGGAGGATAAGGCATCATAATTGAGAAAGAGTGAAAAAAGGGAGAAGAAAAGCTAAAGCAGGAGAAAAATCTTAAACCAAAATTTAACTTCTCCTTGGAGAGAGAGGGCACAAAAGAGACGGAGTTTATTCTAACCAGAAGCAGCTGTTGCTGTTCGAATTAGGAAGCATTCCTAATGAATCAGCAGTTCTTATAATAAATATACTCCCCTTTGAAATGTGAGGATTCGCTATGAGAATTTCTTTTGATATATTTTTTACATGAACTCATTAGACGGAGAAGAGGCAAGGATCGAGTATGTTCCTTTCTAAATTATGACGGAGATCTTATCCGTATCATATCCTCCCAAGGTTAGTTAGGCGGGGCACAAGAAAACAAAAAATAAAAAACACAAATTTAAAACAGTTTCTACTGACCAGCACCCTGTTGTCACTCACTCCAAACAAACCTTGTAAGATGCTATGTTAACAGCACGCCTTACAAAATACCTGCTACTACACTAACTTAACAAGTGACAGTTAAAGTTTAAAATGAAATCAGAGCTATACAAACAATGAAAGAGGCATGTCTTTTGCATTCATTAAAAGGAATCCCCAAATTCCGTCATAGTGAAGAGCTGCTTGCAGAGTATATCCTGTTCCCCAGATATCCCTCTTGGCATTTTAAGAAGAGAAAAGGAAAAAAATTATGCATATTTATAAATATGTACACATACATATTTATTTCATCTCCACCTAGGTTCCATATTACTTTTTTTTTCTTGCATTTAAAAACAGCCATTTTAACAGAGGTTTCTCCAAGCAAAACTCACTGTGTTCCTATCAATACAGACAGAAAATTTAAAGGGACATCTTCCCATTAGCAGAGGTGAGAGAAACTGGATGGACATTATTCTACCCACCAGTTTTCTCCAACTTTTAATCTATCAGTCTTCCTCCTCTTCTTCGATGGTGGGTTTCCAGGATTCTTGGAGCCTCAGTACTCAGTATAAAAACCAAGAACCACCGGAGTTGTAGAGTGACACAAGGAATAACAGAGAGACTATTAAAGCTGCTTCATCTTTCTCCCCTAACACCAATGGTACTTAAGCCTTAAACTTGGAAATGAAAATGAAAGGACATTCTAAACATAAACACCATCTTTAGGCTGCTTAAAAACAACCCTTTCACAAACTTAGGCATGACTTCTATCTCAGGTCACTTGTGCTCTCAACAACAGGTTAAGAGAACGCAACGGATAGGTAGACCTGCAGAAAACAGAAATTAAGGACCAAGATGATTTAACTCTATCATTACCAAGTCATACAGAAGAGGTGGAACTCAGTAACTCCTTAGAGGAAAGAAGACTTGAATCATATGAGTGGGAGTGGTAGACTACCCTGCTTCCTCTACAGAATCAAAGTCCTAATAAGGATGAATCCAGGGAACAAACAGAGGAGTTTTGAGAAAAGATCCCTTTGCTAAAAGATCACTGTGTGCGCATGCTACATTCTAAGTAATTAGAACAGGGGGGCTCAGAAAGGCTCAGATCACTTGATAAATGTTAAGTATTTGAACCCAAGTCCCTCCAAAGCCACAAGACCTTGTTGCCTCCCTAGTGACTTCTAAATCACAGAGAAGAGTCTGTCCACTGGGCTACACTACCTCTTTAGAACATTTCACTTGGCCATAAACTTAGTGGCCTTCTCTGCGGTGGAGAAAACAAGGTAGAGAGAGAGGGGTTGAGTGACTTGACCAACATTACATAATTCCATTTTAAAGTGGGACTAAATGTCCTAGGGGGCAGACCACTAAAAATTATTCCCCCTTTGTTTTCCAAAACGAGTAACCACCAGATAGTTAGTTCCAAATATTTAGTTAGATCCGTTCCCCTGCAGATTTGTATTCCTACAGAAATGCCTGTCCTGGCCTGGTGCTTATTTGGCCTTGGCCTTCATCAACCAAAAGGACAGCTCTGCAGTTCGTACACTGTTTCGCCCTGCGTGCTATGTTGGAAGCCACACTGGCTTTGAAAATATTTCATTAGATGAGGATGGATAAACTAGATGAAGGATTGGCAGGGGAAAAGAAGTTCAGATGTCTGAAATGCAGGCAATGATTTTTACACAATGATATCTACCTCAGAGCTACTTATGACAGCAAAAAAATGTAAAGAGCTTAAAAATTAGCAGTGTGTTTTTCTTAGGGACTGGAATAAAAGACATGTGATTATAAAACCAAGCTTCACACATTAGAGATATGCAAGTTACTTAAAAACCCTTGGTTTCCTTTTCTTTAAAATGGAACTAACTGCCGGAAAGAGTTGTCATAAGGATTCAACAGTATAATTCATGTGGCGCTCAGCACAGTTTCCACACGGAAAGTAATCAATAAATGGCAGCTACTATTACTATAATTATTAATTCCAACAGTAAAGATAATGAAATTAAGTATGGGCCTCCTTTGCGATTTAGTTTTATGTGGCCATTAAAATGTCCTTCAGGGAGAAAATCTTAATGTTACAAAAATATGTAAAAATAATATCAAATAAAAACTGTATATGATCTCAAATATGTAAATTTTAGAATATGTGGAGGAAGGGGCAAGTTAGGCGTAGAGGATTAAGAGGTACAAACTACTATGTATAAAATAAATAACAAACAAGGATGTATTGTACAACACAGGAATATAGCCAATATCTTATAATAACTTTAAATGGAGAATCTATAAAAATATTGAATCACTATGTTGTACAACCTGAAACGAATATATTATAAATCAACTATTATGTCACTTAAAATTTACTAGTAGCCACATAAAAGAAAGTGGAAAAAAATTTATTATGTGCATATGCATTATATGCGTATTGCATATATTATTAGTAAAAGACTAAAAGGAAATGCACCACAATTTCTACTTTTGGATGGTGGAATTAAAGATATTTTCTTCTTCTGTACTGAAAAACACAGACATTCAAAAGTCAGCTGCGTTTTTTTCCTGTGGATATCCAACTGTTCCATCAACATTTTTTCCTAATAGACGATCCTACCCCATCCCTTTCAATCATCCTGGCACCTTCATTAAAAAAAAAAAAAAATCAATTGATTCTCTATTCTGTTTCATCGGTCTATACATCTATCCTTGTGCCAATACCACAATGTCTACTATTGATTACTATAGCTTTACAATAAGACTTGAAATCAGGCAATATCGTTCTTCCAAACTTATTCTATTTTTTCAAACTTATTTTGGCTAAGTCCTTTGCCATATGAATTTCCATACAAATTTTAAAATCCAGCTTGTCAAATTCTATTTAAAAAGCCTAGTGGTATTGCACTGACCCTGTAGATCAATTTGGGGGAACTGACATCTATACCATTAACGGTCTTCCACAGAAACAGAATCAATAGGACATATATAAATAAAGACATTTATTTTAAGGAATTGGTTCAAGCAAGTCAAAAATATGCTGGGCAAGTCGGCAAGCTAGAAACTGAGGCAGGATTTCTTTTTTTTTAATTAATTAATTAATTTATTTATTTTTGGCTGTATTGGGTCTTAATTGCTGCACATGGGCTTTCTCTAGTTGCAGCGAGTGGGGGCTACTCTTCACTGCAGTGTGTGGGCTTCTCATTGCGGTGGCTTCTCTTGTTGCGGAGCACGGGCTCAGCAGTTGTGGCTCGCAGGCTCTAGAGCACAGGCTCAGTAGTTGTGGTGCATGGGCTTAGCTGCTCTGCGGCATGTGGGATCTTTCTGGACTAGGGATCGAACCCATGTCCCCTGCATTGGCAGGCAGATTCTTAACCAATGTGCCACCAGGGAAGTCCCTCAGGCAGGATTTCTCTTACAATTGTGAGGCAGAATTCGTTCTTCTTTGGGAAACCTGTTTTTGGCTCTTAGGCCTTCAACTGATTGGTTGAAGCCCACCCACATTCTGGAGGGTTTTCTCCTTTATTTAAAGTCAACTGATTATAAACGTTAATCACAGCGTCATCTATACTAGTATTAGACCAAACAACTGGGCACCAGAGCCTAGCCAAATTAGACATCACAACATCCTGACAACAGTGAGTCTTTGAATCCAGTAGCATGGTTTATCTCTTTACTTATTTAGATCTTCTTTTAACATATCTCAGCAATGTTTTATACTTTTTGGTGTCCAGGTCATGAAAATATTTTGTTCAGTTTACCCCTAAGTATTTACTATTTTGATGCTATTATAAAAGCACTGTTTTATTAATTATAATTTATACTTTTAATACCAATTTCCTTAACTCACATCATATACAAAATTAATAGAAATGGATCAAAGACCTAAATATGAGATAAATCTATAAAGTGTCTAGAAGAAAATACAGGAGAAAATCTTTGTGCTCTTGTATTATGCAAAGATTTCACAGGACACAAAAAGCATGAGCCATAAAAGAAAAAAAATCAATAAACTGGACTTTGAAATTAAAACCTTATGATACGTGAAAGATGCTGTTAAGAAAATGAAAGGGCAAGCCACAGACTGGAGAAATATTTGCAAAGCACATATCTAATAAAAGACTTATAGCCAGAACATATTGAAAAAAAAACTATCCTAGTTCAGTAATCATAAGGCAAAGAACCCAATCTTAAAAATGATCAACAGATTTAAACAGATGCTTTACCAAAGATGATATGCAACATCTTCTAGTAAATAAGCACATGAAAAGACCTTCAGCATAACAAGTCATCAGGGAAATGCAAATTAAAGCCACAATGAGATACTGCCATAATTCAGTAGGAAGACTAAAATGAAAAAGACTGACAGTATCAACAGTTGGTGAGGAAGAGGAGTCATTGAAACTCTGTATACTGTTGGAAAACAATTCTGCAGTTTCCTATAAAGTTATCATACCATAACACCCAGAAAAATCATATGTCCGTACAAAAACTTAAACGTGAATGTTTCCATCAGTCTTATTCACAGAAACCAAAACCTGGAAACAACACAAATGTCTATCAAGAAGTAAATAAACTGGGATACATCCATACAACAGAATACTACTCAGCAATAAAAAAGAACAAACTACTCATAAATGTAACATGGATGAACCACAAAATGTTACGCTGAGCAAAAGAAGCTAGACCTGAAAGAGAACATAATGTATGATTCCATTTATGTGAAATCCTAGGAAAGACTAAGCAAATCTATAGTGAAGGAAAACAGATCCGTGGTTGCATAGGGTTGCTGGGGGTGACTAAAAGGGGAACAAGGAACTTCTGAGGGAACAAAAATGTTGTATATCTTGACTATAGTCGTGGTTACACATTTGTATACATTTGTCAAACTCGCTAAAGTATACACTTAAAACTGGTGAGAGAGAGAGAAAGAGCGTGTGTGTGTGTGTGTGTGTGTGTGTGTTTACATCTCTTTAGATCTTCCATTTTGGCATATGGAGATATTTTGAAAAACCGTCCCAATCAATACAATTGAAATCACAGATTATATATTTATACCGACACAGACACAGTACAGACACACACACACACACACACACACAAACTTTAAACACACTGCTAATCTGGCAAAAAGTAAAGGCTCCAGAGAGCAAAATAAATGAAATGGAAACTCGAACTCAGAGACGAAAATTAGCAACAAAGTTGGCTTTTACCCTGAAGCTCTTTGCCAAACTATGGGCACTTTGAGCTCCCAAATAATACAGATAGAAGGCAGAATTGAAAGGAGGTAAAGCCTAGAAACCTCCTAAGGACTCTACAACCTAAAGCTTGTGGACTACATCTTTAGTGGAAGGATAAAAAATTTGAATGCATTCTGCCAGTAGAGAATTTTTCATTCTTGATGCTCTCACAGGGTGGAAGGCAAACATCTCCACTGATGGGCTTCCACTGATGGTGGTGCAGTGGTTGAGAGTCCGCCTGCCGATGCAGGGGACACGGGTTCATGCCCTTGTCCGGGAAGATCCCACATTCCGCAGAGCGGCTGGGCCTGTGAGCCATGGCCACTGAGCCTGCGCGTCCGGAGCCTGTGCTCCACAACAGGAGAGGCCACAGCAGTGAGAGGCCCACGTATCACAAAAAAAAAAAAAAAAAAAAAAAATAGCATGAGAGAATAAGTGATTTCATTTAAGAACAACAATTAGATATAACATTTGTGGCAGGTAAATTAAACAAACAAGTAAAAGCAAATTAGAAACACCAATGGACCTCCATAATCTAATAAAGAATAATATTTAAGACCCATCCTACTGGAAAAATGTTAAAATACTTCCTTTAAAATCAGGCACAATAAAAGGATATTCACTATCTGTTTCTCCTCAACAATGCCCTGGAGATACAGGGCACCACAACTGAACATAAAAATAAAATAAAGGGTATAAAGAATACAAAGGAAAAACAAGACAAAACAGTCATTTATAAGTTACATGATTTTCTATCAGAAAACCAAAAGAAACTATAATAAATTACTAGAATTAATTAGGTAGCTGGGCAAAAAGATCAATATTCAAAAATCAATTGAATTTCTAAACAACAGAAGACGCCACTTATAAAAGCTATTAAAAAAAAAGTTCTTAGGGGAAAAATGATACAAAGATATGCAGGATCATTATGGAAGATTTTTTTTTTTTTTTTTTTTTGGCGTGCCGCACAGCTTGCAGGATCTTAGTTCCCCAACCAGGGATGGAACCCGGGCCACAGCAGTGAAAGCACCAAGTCCTAACCACTGGACTGCCAGGGTAGTCCCAAGAAACTTTTAAATGTTACTAAACGATATTAAAATAAGACCTAAAGAATCTTACATCATGTTCAAAAATTGGGTAGGAAGACTCAATTACGAACGATGTCAATTCACCTCAGACTTACCTCTGTATTCAACAAAAAGTCCAATCAAAATATCACTGTGGGGCTTCCCTGGTGGCGCAGTGGTTGAGAGTCCGCCTGCCGAGGCAGGGGACACGGGTTCGTGCCCCGGTCCGGGAGGATCCCGCGTGCCGCGGAGCAGCTGGGCCCGTGAGCGGTGGCCGCTGGGCCTGCGCATCCGGAGCCTGTGCCCCGCAGCAGGAGAGGCCACAGCAGTGAGAGGCCCACGTACCACAAAAAAAAAAAAAAAAAATCACTGTGATTTTTTATGAAACTTGATAATATCAGTCTAAAATTTACATGGAAGAATAGAGGAACAAGAAAACCAGGATATTTTTTGAGAAAAGTGAGGAAACTTTCCTGACAGGTATTAGTTAAGACTATCATAATCAACACAACAAGTTATTGGCACAAGGATAGACAAATTAACTAATAAAACAGAATGAAAAGCCAGAAATAACACCATGCATGTAGGAAAACTTGACCTATGACAGGACACTGCAAATCACTAGGGGAAAGACGGGATATTCAAGACATGTTACAGGGAAAATTGGATATCCAAACTGCGCACACGGTGGGGAGAAGAAAATGGATCCCAACTGTACAGTATCCGTAAAAAGCAATTCCAGGTGGATTAAAGGTTTAAAAGTGAAAGGAAGAAATGTCAAACTTTTGGAAGAAAAATAACTGATAACAACAAAGAACAAAGACATTATAAAAATACATATAACGTAATCTCTCTCATGAACACAGACACAAAAATTCTAAATCAAATATTAGCCAACCAAGACAAGTAATATATAAAAAGAACAAAATATAGTTATCAAGTGGATTGGTAGAACATTAAAAAATCAATGATAACTTACCATTTTAAAAGAATAAAGGCAAAAAAGATATGTTTATAGCAACAGATGCAGAATAAACAACAAAACTCAACATCCATTCATGACAGAAACCATCAGTAAACTAGGAATAGAAGGAAACCTCCTCAATTTAATGGCATCTCTAAAATAATCTACAGCTCTTACTTGATGGTAAAACACTGTTCCCCCCTAAGACTGAGAACAAGACAAAGATATTCTCTCTTACCACTTCTGTTTAACATTCCACATGGCACTGGAGGTCCTAGCCAGTGTAATAAAGAAAGATATAGAAATGGAAGACATAAAATCCAACAGGAAGAAGTAAAACTGTCGCTATATGTAGATGACATGATTGTTTACTTTACCTAGAGAATCTATAAAAGAACTATAAGAACTAAAAACTGAAATTAGCAAGCTCAAAGGATATAAGGATACAGGCTCAATATACAAAAAGTCAATTGTGTATTATACACAGCAATTGGCAAATACAATAAAATAAACAATTCTATTTGTAGCATTGTAATAAAAACATAAAATACATAGGAATAAGTGTAACAAAAGACAAGCAAGCCCTTTAAACTGAAAAATAAAAACACTGCTGACAGAAATTACAGACATAAATAAATGGAAAGATATGCCATGTTCAAGGATTAAAAGATTCAATACTGTTATAATGTTTTCTCTCTAAATTGGGCTACAGATTCAACACATTTCCAATCAAAATCCCACCAGATGTTTTTATAGAAACTGGCAAGCTGATTCTATAACATACATGGAAATGCAAAGGATCTAAAATACCTAAAGCAATCTAGAAAAAGACCACAAAAGTTGGAGCATATTTACTACCAATCTTTAATACTCACGTTAAAGGTATAATAATAATCAAGGTTCACAGAAAGATAGACAAGACGAAAAGGCAAAGGGCTATGTACCAGATGAAGGAAAAAGATAAAACACCAGAAAAACAACTAAACGAAGTGGAGATAGGCAACCTTCCAGAAAAAGAATTCAGAATAATGATAGTGAAGATGATCCAGGACCTCAGAAAAAGAATGGAGGCTAAGATCAAGAAGATGCAAGAAATGTTTAACAAAGACCTAGAAGAATTAAAGAGTAAACAAACAGAGATGAACAATACAATAACTGAAATGAAAACTACACTAGAAGGAATCAATAGCAGCATAACTGAGGCAGAAGAATGGATAAGTGACCTGGAAGAAAGAATGGTGGAATCCACTGCCGTGGAACAGAATAAAGAAAAAAAAAATGAAAAGAAACGAAGACAGCCTAAGAGACCTCTGGGACAACATTAAACGCAACAACATTCACATTATAGTGGTCCCAGAAGGAGAAGAGAGAGAGAAAGTACCCAAGAAAATATTTGAAGAGATTATAGTTGAAAACTTCCCTAACATGGGAAAGGAAATAGCCACCCAAGTCCAGGAAGAGCAGAGAGTCCCATACAGGATAAACCCAAGGAGAAACACTCCGAGACACAGAGTAATCAAATTGGCAAAAATTAAAGACAAAGAAAAATTATTGAAAGCAGCAAGGGAAAAACGACAAATAACATAGAAGGGAACTCCCATAAGGTTAACAGCTGACTTCTCAGAAGAAACTCTACAAGCCAGAAGGGAGTGGCATGATATATTTAAAGTGAAGAAAGGGAAGAACCTACAACCAAGATTATTCTACCCGGCAAGGATCTCATTCAGATTCCATGGAGAAATCAAAAGCTTTACAAACAAGAAAAAGCTAAGAGAATTCAGCACCACCAAACTAGCTCTACAACAAATGCGAAAGGAACTTCTCTAAGTAGGAAACACAAAAGAAGAAAAGGACCTACAAAAACAAACCCAAAACAATTAAGAAAAAGGTCACAGGAACATACATATCAAAAATTACCTTAAACATGATGGATTAAATGCTCCAACCAAAAGACACAGGCTTGCTGAATGGATACAAAAACAAGACCCATACATATGCTGTCTACAAGGGACCCACTTCAGACCAAGGGACACATACAGACTGAAAGTGAGGGGCTGGAAAAAGATATTCCATGCAAATGGAAATCAAAAGAAAGCTGGAGTAGCAATACTCATATCAGATAAAATAGACTTTAAAATAAAGAATGTTATGAGAGACAAGGAAGGACACTACATAATGATCAAGGGGTCAATCCAAGAAGAAGATATAACAATTATAAATATATATGCACCCAACATAGGAGCACCTCAATACATAAGGCAACTGCTAACAGCTATAAAAGAGGAAATCGACAGTAACACAGTAATAGTGGGGGACTTTAACACCTCACTTGCACCAATGGACAGATCATCCAAACAGAAAATTTATAAGGAAACACAACCTTTAAATGACACAACAGACCAGATAGATTTAACTGATATTTATAGGACATTCCATCCAAAAACAGCAGATTACACTTTCTTCTCAAGTGCGCATGGAACGTCCTCCAGGATAGAGCACATCTTGGGTCACAAATCAAGCCTCAGTAAATTTAAGAAAATTGAAATAATATCAAGCATCTTTTCTGAGCAAAACACTATGAGATTAGAAGTGAATTACAAGGAAAAAAACATAAAAAACACAAACACATGGAAGCCAAACAATACGTTACTAAATAACCAAGAGATCACTGAAGAAATCAAAGAGGAAATCAAAAAATACCTAAAGAAAAAAGTTAATGAAAACACGATGATACAAAACCTATGGGATGCAGCAAAATCAGTTCTAAGAGGGAAGTTTATAGCTATACAAGTCTACCACAAGAAACAAGAAAAATCTCAAGTAAACAATCTAACTTTACATCTAAAGGAACTAGAGAAAGAAGAACAAACAAAACCCGAAGTTAGCAGAAGGAAAGAAATCATAAAGATCAGAGCAGAAATAAATGAAATAGAAACAAAGAAAACAATAGCAAAGCTCAAAACTAAAAGCTGGTTCTTGGAGAAGATAAACAAAATTGATAAACCATTAGCCAGACTCATCAAGAAAAAGAGAGGACTCAAATCAATAAAATTAAAAATGAAAAAGGAGAAGTTACAACAGACACCGCAGAAATACAAAGCATCCTAAGAGACCACTACAAGCAACTCTATGCCAATAAAATGGACAACCTGGAAGAAATGGACAAATTCTTAGAAAGGTATAACCTTCCAAGACTGAACCAGGAAGAAAGAGAAAATATGAAGAAACCAATCACAAGTAATGAAATTGAAACTGTGATTAAAAATCTTATAAAAAACAAAAGTCCAGGATCAGATGGCTTCACAGGTGAATTCTATCAGATATTTAGAGAAGAGCTAACACCCATCCTTATCAAACTCTTGCAAAAAATTGCAGAGGAAGGAACACTCCCAAACTCATTCTATGAGACCACCATCACCCTGATACCAAAACCAGACAAAGATAGTACAAAAAAAGAAAATTACAGACCAATATCACTGATGAATATAGATGCAAAAATCCTCAACAAAATATTAGCAAACAGAATCCAACAACACATTCAAAGGATCATACACCATGATCAAGTGGGATTTATCCCACGGATGCAAGGATTCTTCAATATATGCAAATCAATCAATGTGATACACCATATTAACAAATTAAAGAATAAAAACCATATGATCATCTCAATAGATGCAGAAAAAGCTTTTGACAAAATTCAACGCCCATTTATGATAAAAACTCTCCAGAAAGTGGGCATAGAGGGAACCTACCTCAACATAATAAAGGCCATATATGACAAACCCACAGCAAACATCATTCTCTATGGTGAAAAACTGAAAGCATTTCCTCTAAGATCAGGAAAAAGACAAAGATGTCCACTCTCACCACTAGTATTCAACATAGTTTTGGAAGTCCTAGCCACAGCAATCAGAGAAGAAAAAGTAATAAAAGGAATACAAATTGGAAAAGAAGAAGTAAAGCTGTCACTGTCTGAAGATGACATGATACTATACATAGAGAATCCTAAAGATGCCACCAGAAAACTACTAGAGCTAATCAATGAATTTGGTAAAGTTGCAGGATACAAAATTAATGCACAGAAATCTCCTGCATTCCTATATACTAATGATGAAAAATGTGAAAGAGAAATTAAGGAAACACTCCCATTTACCATTGCAATAAAAAGAATAAAATACCTAGGAATAAACCTACCTAGGGAGACAAAAGGCCTGTATGCAGAAAACTATAAGACACTGCTGAAAGAAATGAAAGATGATATCAGCAGATGGACAGATATACCATGTTCTTGGATTGGAAGAATCAATATTGTGAAAATGACTATACTACCCAAAGCAATCTACAGGTTCAATGCAATCCCTATCAAATTACCAATGGCATTTTTTATGGAACTAGAACAAAAAATTTTTTTAATTTGTATGGAGATACAAAAGACCCCAAATAGCGAAAGCAGTCTTGAGGGGAAAAAGCGGAGCTGGAGGAATCAGACTCCCTGACTTCAGACTATACTACAAAGACAATATAGTACTGGCACAAAAACAGAAGTATAGATCAATGGAACAGGATAGAAAGCCCAGAGATAAACCCACGCACCTCGTCAACTAATGTATGACAAAGGAGCCAAGGATATACAATGGAGAAAAGACAGTCTCTTCAATAAGTGGTGCTGGGAAAACTGGACAGCTACATGTAAAAGAATGAAATTAGAACACTCCCTAACACCATACACAAAAATAAACTCAAAATGGATTAGAAGCCTAAATGTAAGACTGGACACTATAAAACTCTTGGAGGAAACATAGGAAGAACACTCTTTGACATAAATCACAGCAAGATCATTTTTGATCCACCTCCTAGAGTAATGGAAATAAAAACAAAAATAAACAAATGGGACCTAATGAAACTTCAAAGCTTTTGCACAGCAAAGGAAACCATAATCAAGATGAAAGGACAACCTTCAGAAAGGGAGAAAATATGTGCAAACGAATCAACGGACAAAGGATTAACCTCCAAAATATACAAATAGCTCATGCAGCTCAGTATTGAAAAACCAAACAACCTAATCCAAAAATGGGCAGAAGACCTAATTAGACATTTCTCCAAAGAAGACATGCCGATGGCCAAGAAGCACATGAAAAGCTGCTCAGCATCACTAATTATTAGAGAAATGCAAATCAAAACTACAATGAGGTATCACCTCACACCAGTTAGAATGGGCATCATCAGAAAATCTACAAACAACAAATGCTGGAGAGGGTGTGGAGAAAAGGGAACTCCCTTGCACTGTTGGTGGGAATGGAAATTGATACAGCCACTATGGAGAACAGTATGGAGGTTCCTTAAAAAACTAAAAATAGAGTTACCATATGACCCAGCAATCCCACTACTGGGCATATACCCAGAGAGAACCATAATTCAAAAAGACACATGCACCCCGTTGTTCACTGCAGCAGTATTTACAATAGTCAGGTCATGGAAGCAACTTAAATGCCCATTGACAGACTAATGGATAAAGAAGATGTGGTACATATATACAATGGAATATTACTCAGCCATAAAAAGGAAAGAAATTGGGTCATTTGTAGAGAAGTGGATGGATGTAGAGACCATGATATAGTGAAGTAAGTCAGGAAGAGAAAAACAAATATCGTATATTAACACATATATGTGGAACCTAGAAAAATGGTACAGATGAACCAGTTTGCAGGGCAGAATAGAGACACAGATGTAGAGAAGAAGCGTATGGAAACCAAGGCGGGAAAGCAGCGGTGGGGTGGGTGTGGTGGGGTGATGAAATGGGCGATTGGGATTGACATGTATACACTAATATGTATAAAATGGATAACTACTAAGGACCTGCTGTATAATAAAATAAAGTTCAAAAAACAGCTATAATAATCAAGACAGCATGGCATATGGATAAATAAATATATCAATGGCATAGAATAGATTCATACTTAACACAATCACTACAAAGGCACCAAAGTAATCCAACAGGGGAAAGAAAGTCTTCACAATGAATGGTGCTAAAATGACTGGATAACCACGTGGGAAAAAAATGAACACTGACCCCATACCTTGCACCATGTACAAAAGTGAATTGCATATAGACCACAGACTTAAATGTAAAAGGTAAAATTATAAAGTTTCTAGATGAAAACATAAAAGAACATATGTTCTAAATGAGAACATAAGAATAAACATAGGAGTATGACTTGGGGGTAAGCAAAAGTTTCTTAGGACAGTGAAAGCATTAAGCATAAAAGGAAAATATTGATAAATAAACTTCATCAACATAAAAAACTTCTGCTCCCCAAAAGGCAGTATTAAGAAAACAGGCAAGGGACTTCCCTGGTGGTCCAGTGGTTAAGAATCCACCTTTCAATGCAGAGGATGTGGGTTTGATCCCTGGTCAGGGAACTAAGATCCCACATGCCACAGGTCAACTAAACCCGTGCGCCGCTACTACTGAGCCTGTGCACCACAACTAGAGAGCCCACATACCGTAACTACAGAGCCTGCACGCCACAACTAAAGAAAAGCCCACGTGCCACAGCTAAGACCCAACACCGCCAACAAATAGATAGATAGATAAATATGTTTTCTGAAAAAAGAAAGAAAATAGGCAAGCTCTAGAATGGGAGAAAATATTTGCAAGACATATATCTGACAAAGGATCAGTATCATTAAAATATATAAAGAATTGCTACAACTCAAAAAAACAAATCAAAGATTTAAACATTTTCTTCATGTGCCAATAAACACATTAAAAAATGCTCATTAGGACTTCCCTGGTGGCGCAATGGTTAAGAATCTGCCTGCCCTCTCCCATCCAAGTACTAACCAGGCCTGACCCTGCTTAGCTTCCGAGCAGAAACTAACACACTATTGTAAAGCAATTATACTCCAATAAAGATGTTTAAAAAAAAAAAGAAAAGAATCCGCCTGCCAATGCAGGGGACACAGGTTCGAGTCCTGGCCCCGGAAGATCCCACATGCGTGGAGCAGCTAAGTCCGTGTGCCACAACTACCGAGCCTGCGCTCTAGAGGCCACAAGCTACAACTACTGAGCCAGCATGCCACAATTACTGAAGCCTGCGTGCCTAAAGCCCATGCTCCGCAACAAGAGAAGCCACCACAATGAGAAGCCCGCGATCTACAACGAAGAGTAGCCCCCTCTCGCCACAACTAGAGAAAGCCCACGTGCAGCAACGAAGACCCAACGCAGCCAAAAATGAAAATAAATAAATTAATTAATTTAAAAAACTGCTCATTAGTTACCAGGGAAATGCAAATTAAAACCACAATGAGCTACACCCACCAGAATGGCTAAAAATAAACAGACTGACAACATGAAATATTGCTGAAGATGTAGAACAACTGGACCTCTCATACGTAGTTGGTGACAGTGCAAAATGGCACAATCATTTAGGGAAAAGATCTGGCAACTTCTTATAAAACTAAATATACAACTATCTTATGATCCAGCATTTTTACTCCTGCGTTTACCTAAGAGAATGAAAATTTGTGGTCACAGAAAGATTTGTACAAGAATGTTCACAGCAGCTTTGTTCATGATAGCCAAAAACTGGAACTGCCCAGCTGTCCATTAAATAGGAGAAAGGGTAAACAAACTGTGATATAATCATACAATGGATGGATATTCATCAACAAAAAGCAAAGAACTATTAATAAACCAACAACCTGCATAAATCTCAAAAACATAACACTGAGTAAAAGAAGTCTTACACCAAAGAGTACATACGATTTCAGTTATATGAAGTTCTAGAACAGGGAAAACACCTACTGAATAAAAATCATAGAAGTAGCTTCCTTTAGGGGACAGGCATAGGGACTGACTGTGAAAGACCATATAGGAACTTTCTGGGGTGATGGTAATGTTCTATGTCTTGATAAGGGTTTGGATCACACAAGTGTATGCAATTGTCAACTCACCAAATATATAACTTTTCTCTAGGAAGGGAAAGAAAAAAGAATGGGAAACAAATACTGAATTCTAGTTAATAACATTCAAGTAGAAGTGTTTAGAGGTGAAGTGTACTAATGTCTGCAACTTACTTTTAAATGCATTAAAAAACATATATTGATGGATAGATAGACATGTGATGGAGCAAGTATCATAAAATGTCAATTGTAAAATCTAGGTGATGGACATGAGTGTTAAATACTGGAAGGAGAAAGACAACACTAAGTGAAGAGGTAAGTGGTAACAGGGAAATAAAATTTCCTAGGATAATGAGAGCAAATGAAAGGAAAAGAAAAAGAAAATAAAGATACCGTTAAACAAATAAATCGGGGCAAGGGGATGGGGCATTTGTATAAAGGGGTAATTTTAAACAGGTGGGTCACAGAAGGCCTCACTAAGAAGGTGGCATTTTCAGTACCCAAAACTGAAGAAGAGGAGAGAGCGAGTAATGTATCCGGAAGACTATCCAAGCAGATGGAACAACACAGAGGTCAGTATGGCTGGAGCAGAATGGGTGAGATGAAGAATAATAGAAATGAAGTAAGGAGAGGTAAATAGGCAGCCAGATCGCCTAGGGCCTTGTAATGGGAAGACTTTTCCTTCAGAAGGAAACCACTGGAGGACATGGGGCCAAGGAGTGGTCTAGTTTGACAGCCTTTTCAAAGGCCCCCTCTAGATGCTGTGCCAAATACAGACATTATCATTCTTTCTCAACCAGGATTTTAAGAAAAGAATTATGCCTCAATGCACTGTGATAATCATGTCACAATACATACATATGTCAAATCATTATGTATGTCGTACACCTTAAACCAATACAGTGTCACAAGTCAATTATATCTCAGTAAAACTGGGGTCGGGGGGGTGATAAGCTTAACGCCTTAAGTATTCCTTTGTATGTAATGAACTAACTACTCTTCTATACATCAAGAAAAATACAAGTTATGACCAGCCTTGGGAGAACTGAGAAAACAGTCATTTAAATCCTTTTCTGTGTTCTGGGATCAAATAAGGAACGCTGTTTGAGAACAGTCACATCTGGGAGGTTAAGACTGGAGTCAGGGAAAATAGCTGTAGCAATCCAGCAAGAAACGGTGGTGACTTGGACTAGGGTGGTAGCAGTGGAGGTGAAGAGAGTGATCAGGTCCTAGATATACTTGAATATAAGCTAAAGCTGACTCTGCCAAATGATTTGATACACAGCATATTGAAGAGAAGTCAAGGACAGCTCAAGGTTTTTGGCATGACTGAATGCAAAGATGGCATTGCCATTAACTGAGATGGTGAAGACCGAGAAAATCAGAAGCTCAACTTTGTTATGTAAAACTGCCTTTCGGACAGCCAAGAGCTGCTGCAGACAACTGGAGATCAAGGGAAAGCCCAGGTTCGAGGTTGTTATTTAATTTGGGGAGTTGTCGGATGGTATTGATAGCCATGACACCACACTGTATGTAATCAAGGGAGTAAATATATTTTAAGAAAAGACGACAAGGACTGAGCCCTGGAGCACACCACTGTTAAAAGATTTGGGGGCCTAGAGAAGAACCGGAAAAAGGGACAGAAAGAAAAGGCTGGGAGATAGTAGGAAAACAGGAAAGTAGAGTTCCCTGGAGATGATATGATGAAATGCATCAAAAATTGGTTCAACAGAGTGGTTTCCTACTTCCCCCTCTAAGATGGGAGAAACAGCCACATGCTTGAACAATGATGGGAAAGATACAGGAGAGAGGGGGTAAAATGACAATCCAGAATAGAAAGAGAGGAGTTAATGGAATCATATCTTGAGTAGGTAAGAGGGGATGGGATCTAGTATACAGATGCAGGGTTTTGTTCTTGCTGAGAATCTGGAAAGTACATCTGATAACAGGAGAGAAAGCAGAAAATATGGACAAACTTGCAGACAGGTCAGAAGATGTGGTAGCAGGAGCTCGCAGAATTTATCTTCTGATTGTTCATAACAGCAGTGTTTATTCTAGTAAACATACACACATACACACACACACACACACACACGTGGAAATGACACGTGTCCATCAACAGGAGTACTTTTAATGCCATTGGTCACGTTCTCAAGTAAGGCAGTAGATTCTCAGGTGTTCATTTGATCATTCCTTATATATATGTTTTATTCTTTCTTGTGCATCAAATAATACATACAATAACTATTTATGTAGTTCTATTCTGGATAGGGCACTGGAATCGAAGGGCAGTCAAAGGAGACTTGCATTATGTCTATATTATTTAAATATTTATGCATGATTTAAATGATTTACAAAGAAAACGCTGATATATTGCTTGTATAACATTTCTGAACACCTAAGTTTTCTGGGTAGATGACATTATGGGTCATTTTCTTCAATTTTCTGGTATGCTGTACATTTGCATCAGAGCCTAAATATATTCATGGCTAGAAAAATAAAATTTCAATAACCATATATAAAATATTGTAAGTATGTATATGAAAAAACCCTAAAAGAATAATATGCCATAATTGTTACACACAGTAGAGGGTTATGTGGGCGGGGGGGGGTTCCCTTCTATTTTCTTATAGTACCTTCACTTTGGCAGGTGCAGTAGGATGAGCAATCAGCATGTACTGATTACATAATTGGGAATAAAATTTTAAAAAAGAAAAACTCCTGGAGACTTCTGTTTTCCATCTCTTTTAGCATTCTCAGTATCCAAAATTGAATTTTGTTTTTAACTGGATTCTAACCTCTTAACAAATGATCACTCAATTTCCTCATGATGTCACTGGCTCCAGCACTCCACTTTCAGGTATTACCTGCTAAATGGGTGACCCTGGGTTAAACACATGACTTGAATTTCATTTACAGCATTGGGATAACCACTCCTGCCTCAGGCCCTTTTGGCTATTGGTAGGTTGCCTTCTGTTCCTCTGGAATCGACCTTAAGCCACCTGATTAGCATGTCAAGAGCTATCACTCCACAAACCAGCAGGTTCTAAATGGTCAGGTCTGTTCTGTCTAAAAGTGAAGATGCCAAGCATTTATGCAACCAGACCAGGGAGAAGGCCTAAATGGTGCAGACAAGTCTCCTGTTGGCTCAGTGGGCCCTCTATATCGGCCTCCTCAATTCCTGGGACTTCTCTTCCCCAGCCCTATCCCCGCCTCTGGCCCCTCTCTGAGCACTAGTGCCCCAGTTTCCAGGTGAGAAGGTATGCTTTGTTCTGGTGCCTTTGGGATGGATTTCTTGTATTCATCAAGCATCAATTCTCATATAGGGATCAGCTCTGCTCTGGAGGCTTTGCTGCCTCATTCTCCCCAGACTAGATTACCCTCAGGTCTCTATGATTGGCCTGGCACTGATTCTGCTTTGCTAAACTTCTGAACTTGACCTCAGAAAGCCAGAGGCCTCTTCCGCCCCACCCTCCTCCCCCTACCTCCAGGCACTTTCCCATATCCCATTAAGTTTTCTGCAAAGGCCCGCCTTCCGCTAGCATCAAAACTTACTAGGTCCTTGGTACATGACCTACTGCTCAACAATGGCTACTGTCCACCCACCAACTCTGCAGGAGCCAGTTCTGCCAGATATAAAGTACCTACATTGTGGACTGTATTTCTGATAGTACCTACTGAAGTTTCCCCTAAAACTTGGCCATACTCATGAGAGCTAGAAAATGTATGGCAAATTTTCCACCTAGAATCTAAGGAACCTGAAACCAAGGTTTCCTCAAGCCAAATGATCTAAAATTCAATGGAATATGGGGAGAGAGGTATTTTAAAGGGAAAATTAGCATTTGTTCAGCAACTACTATGTGCCAGACATTTACCTATACAAGCTATTTAATCCTTGCCACAATTCAATGAATTAAGAATTACCACTAGGGATAAAGAAGCCAACACTCAGAAAGGTTTAATAACTTTCTCAAACTTACCAGCAACTGGTAGACAATGTTTTGAACTCAGGTCTTTCTGATTTCAAAGTCCAAATTCCTTAACTGTATAAATAATTCCTTAGCTATATAAATAATATTCAGATTCGTACATTTATTTTTGCTAAAAAGCATTCATCTAAAATTATAAAAACGGAGAAAAGGTAATTACAGAACAATATAATGAAAGAGTTTGTTCTGTTTTGTTTTTTATACTGCTAAACAGATTTCGTAACAAGGCACCATGTATTAAGAGTTTTGAGGGCCTTTTGTTTGGTTACAGGTAACAAGCAATTGGGAAATCACTATCAGAGTTTGAATGGCAGATTCTGAAGGCTGAGTTCAACAAAGCTATCACTCTAGGCAATCCTTTCTGATCACTCACCAGGCAAGGAAAGATAACCCAAGTGCAGTTTGACTGTCAAGTCATGTAAAGGTGATTTATCTAAAGAAAATTCAGCATCATACAAATTTGGTTTGTGCTTTTAAGAAATTCTGATAACTTAAAAATGTTGCTAGGGTCCTCACACCCCCTAAAAATTATAACATAACTAAAAAATCTTGAAAGAGATCATTTCAATTTATCTCTCCCATCTACCTTGGATGAGTAACAGGTATTTGAGAATGTTTATACAAAAAGGAATAAACAAATATCCATCAATATTTGTACATGAATTAAAAAAAATTATGTCTTCCAACTCCACTGCTACTGTGAAATATCACCAAAACACAGAAATGCCATTTGTACGTCTGACAAAAACAGACATCCAACACCCTGGCCTTTCAGGTATTTCAGTGACCTGTCATCTTTCTGACCACCTTCTTTACTGCACCTCAGCCATCTCTTCCTTTGGTCTCCCCTTGACCTTCTCATTGCCAAATTAAGACTTCCCAGTTCTAAACCTACTTTCCTATCCTTGGTGTTTGTTCACCTTACAACTCCTGCTATACTCATTCTTAACCCTCATCACTGATAGTCTCTTCATTCTCTCCCTTTACCAGACCCTATCTTCTTCACTCCTGCCATATCCAGGAGGTCCATCACATTAAGACCCTAAAGGTCCACGTCTCCTGTCCTTTCATCACGTATGCATGGAAATGCCTTATCCCTGAATGAATCCAACTATCTACCTTCTCTGTACCTATCTACATTTAGGCTGATATGCACAGCTGGGAAAAAATTCTCCACCAATGTTATGCCTCTAAAAATTCTACATGTAAAAATTCTACAGCATCAACTAAACCTTCAACACCACCCAGCAATTCTTTTTTCACTAGTCAGCCTACATTTTTTTTTTTTTTTTTTTTTTTTTTTTTTTTGCGGTACGCGGGCCTCTCACTGTTGTGGCCTCTCCCGTTGCGGAGCACAGGCTCCGGACGCGCAGGCTCGGCGGCCATGGCTCACGGGCCCAGCCGCTCCGCAGCATGTGGAATCCTCCCGGACCGGGGCACGAACCTGTGTCCCCTGCATCGGCAGGCGGACTCTCAACCACTGCGCCACCAGGGAAGCCCCCTACACGACTATTTTAAATCTTCTCCGTTATCTACTCAAACATCTACTCTCCATATACTCTCCTCCTTACTCTCAGAATCTGATCTCACGATCTGCTTCATCAAGAAAGTAGAAACTAACAGACAGGAGTTGCCTCAACTTTCCAACAATAGTCATTCATTCACTCATTATTTATTAAACACCACTGGATATCTGGGCTCTGGAACCAGATCACCTACATTCTTATTCCAGTTTTGTCCTTTGGAGAAGTCACTTAACCTCTCTGTGTTTCCGTTTATTCATTTCTAAATTGGAGATAAGAATAGTACCAACTTCACAGGGTAGTCGTGAAAGTTAAATAAGAAGCATGTTTAGAGCTTTTAGAATGGTGCCTGGCACAGAGTAAGTATGCCATAAATTTTAGCCATTACTACCACCATGATGACAACTACATGGGCCAGGCACCAGATGTATACAAATCTATACCCAATCTTTCCTCTTCCTCTTCTGTTACAACGTAAGAAATGTCTGTGCCTCCTCTATCTAAGGCCAATACCTCCACTCTCTTTCTTTCAACTGGGTTTAGAATAGGATAAAAACCAAAATAAATACAGCCTAACGTGAGAAGACTTGAAAGGCAAAGTAACTAGCCCAAGGTCATAAGGCTATTAAAATGTAGAGCTGGGATTAGAAATCAAGTTCAACTCTGTAACTACATCATTCTGCCTTCCATATTTCCTTCAGATTTGACAGAAAGTTCTCCCTAAATACTTCAGCTCCTGCTACAGAAGTGAAGCTCAGATCCGACAAATGAGTATTTCCTCCAAAGTAAATATGGGCCTTTAAAGGCCTGAAACTACAAGTATGCATAAAACACTCTAAATTATGGAAGAGGGAGTACTGAATCTGAAGGTGGTCAGAGAAGGCTTCACAGTCTACAGGATGCCAAGGGGAATACTGTGTGTGAACAGAAGTATGCAGAAAATCCCTGGCTGAGTGTTAACAAGGGGCAGGGAATGCCTTGATGGTGAGAAAAAGTTAGAGCTGCTACCAGCAGGAAATCTCCTGGACATGACAAAATCTGTTTAATAAAAAAGGAGAACATATTAAAACTATTTGGCATGTGGGCCCGAATCAAACGGTAGAGCATGAAAGTCTGGAGATCACCTGAGGACTAAAAGCGGCGTCCCTTCAAGTAGGGAGTTAGAGTTCCAACAGCTGTCAAGGAATCCCGATCCTTCAAATACTATTAAAGAGGTAATATAAAAGAACTTTAAGGAGTAACTGTGGAGGTGGCGGATAAGAGATTTCACTATGTTCAGAACACCTGGAATCACTTAAGAGACATCTGTTATCATCTGGGAATCAGAGATTAGAGCGCAGGACCACTGGTTTAGGTCAATTCAGAATAGCATTTCCATTTCTCCACAGAAACTGTTCATACGAGTAGGGCTATGGGACTTCGGGCTTTTCATCACAGCTTTACACAAATTCCTTATTATGGCATTTAAAACTATATAGTTCTCCCACAAATCAGGGTAAATACAATGAATAAATTTTAAAATTAAGACAAAGAGTGAGAATATAAAGAAAACTAGACTATGTTAAACATCCTGATATGCCAGTAATTCTCACATATAGTATATTTAATTCTCACAATGAGAGGATAATAATTATTTAGTTGATTAATCAATAATGGTATTATCTCTGAACTGACATTCGGAAGTGAAACATCCTGCCCAGAGACATATAGTTCATAAAAGATGAGCTGAGATTTGACCCTTAATCTATCTGGCTTTGCCACTATACCTTTCCATATAGGGAGAGGAGGGGGAAAAAAAAGTCACAAAATTATGTCCCTTTATAAAGCTAAACCAATGGCTTATAGACAAAAGTCATCTAAAGACTGGAATTTACTTTTAAAATTACTTAAAAAATAATGTGTTTAATTAGAAGCATTCTTGCCTAGCAGGCATGTTGGAATTGATCAAATAAAGGAAAGACAAAGTAGTGGCATTTTATGCTGGAAAATGTGCAGCTGGCTGGATCAGCCTGGGTGGTGGTGACCAGCACTCACCCTCAGCACTGTTTCATTAGAACACTCCCAAAAGTGATTCTGGTGGGCTGGGACTGGTGTTCTCTTCTATACGATGCTTCAGTCACAGACACTAGCACCAGTGGTGGGGGAGGCTGAGAAAGTGTTCAAGTGGCTCCCTCCAGGCCACCTTGTTCACTGCCTTGGCGGGACAAAAACCCTCAGAGCCAGCACTCTCATAAGAGAGCACCATAAGTGCGCTGGTATGAAAAAAGCAGCACGGTTTCACACACTTTTACATGCCTGTATATTACCATAACTATAAAACAATGGGGGAAATTGTGGAGAACAGATAAATTGAAATGGATTCCACTCTAGGCTCTCTCTTCTTAATTAGAGTCCACAGGTTGGTTGCCAGGAACAAACATTTCTCAGTAACAGATTTCACTGACTTCTTAAAAATTATTTTTCAATGACTTCCAATATATGTTTTGTTCACAGCTTAACTTTTCTGGATTAGCAAGAGAAATGAGAATACAACATTGTTGCAAAAAGTAACTCTTTGAGGCTCAGAGACCTTGGGTTGGCAGTATATCACTGGCATGAGGTTCTAAAATTCACTCATATAACACCTGCCCTGGTCAGATGATCCTATCAGAGACGGAGCTGCCTGAAGACAAAAGCACAGCTCCTCCATTCTTCATTCACCCTTATACTAACTTACTTCCTTCCCCTACAGAGACACCTGAACAAAAGAGGTGTTCAACACACGCTTGGTTAGTGGGTGAGTGAGGAGAATTCTTTAGCAAACTACCTAGGGTTGGTTTTCAGAGGTTAAGCAGCATTTCTCTGGATTTAAACTCAGCTGATTCTAACCCAAGGTATCCAGATTCTAGGGCCATCAACTTCAGGACTGGAGCACAGGGAAATTAATGCTCCAACAACTGGATTTTTTAAAAATTTATTTTATTATTATCATTATTATTTTTTATTTATTTTTGGCTGCACTGCGTCTTCGTTGCTGCACATGGGCTTTCTCTAGTTGCGGTGAGTGGGGGCTACTCTTTGTTGCGGTGCGCAGGCTTCTCATTGCAGTGGCCTCTCTTGTTGCGGAGCACAGGCTCCAGAGCGCAGGCTCAGTAGTTGTGGCTCGCGGGCTTAGCTGCTCCGCGGCATGTGGGATCTTCCCGGACCAGGGCTCGAATCCGTGTCCCCGGCATTGGCATGTGGATTCTTAACCACTGCGCCACCAGGGAAGCCTGACCAACACTGGATTTTAAAGCCACAGCAACTGTCCCTTAAGAGCATGCCTTCTGCTGCCCTGGACCACTCTAGGGAGAAGCCTCTTTCAGGATATATGTGATCTTGGTCACTACCAAAAGCACCGCAGAGAAAAGCATATTTTCACGTATTCCCTTAACAAAGACACCGTAAGAAATTCTAGCGAGTGATGGAAAGGCACAGCATAAGAACAAGGGAAATTACCTTTCCTGCAATCATTGTTTCTCAGCTAGCATCTTCACAGATCTCTACTCCTAGGTCAAATTAGATCTGATCAAGTAGAGAGTGGACCCATGGACAACACTTACCTTCAAAGAGGAAAGAACACTTACGATGCCCATTTGTGTTTTAAAGGTTCCCATACGGTAACAGTATTAAGCTCTCATTTTCAGCATTAGACGAAAGAGTGTTCAAAGCCTTAAAAGGGAGAAGGGTGGAAGGAAGGGAGCCTGCCGAGGCATCACAGCTGTTTTGAAAGCTGGAAGACCACTGTAGTCACAGTCCATCAGTTTCATGCCTGTGGTTTCCTTTCATTCTCAGAGTCAATTTAAATTACTAATAATCAGAAAATGCACATGACAAGACAGCTATTAAAGACAACTACTAATAAAATCAAAACTAAATATCAAATCGGATCATGGTATGGCTGGCTCCTGGGTTATAATTTAAGCTTGCATGAAGTGCAAACTAAGTCAGTGGAGGCACTGCTCTGAAGAACAAAATTAATTGCCTTTGTGAGTTCTCCCAACTCACAAAACTCTTTCAGGGAAGTTACTGCTTTGTTACAAACAGTAGCCACTTAAAATCCCAGATGCTGTTAGTATCACATATATTCTTGGTGGGACAGAGGAATAAGGAATAAATTTTTGTTCTCAATAAACTATGCCAAGATTTTAAAGTGGGGACCACCTTACCATAATCACATGAACCATAAATACAAATACATAATCTAGTTTTTTGCTTTTTTTTTGTTTTTTGGCTGTGTTGGGTCTTCACTGCAGTGCGCGGGCTTCTCATTGCAGTGGCCTCTCTTGTTGCAGAGCACAGGCTCAGTAGTCGTGGCACACGGGCTTAGTTGCTCCGCGGCATGTGGGATCTTCCCGGACCAGAGATCGAACCTGTGTCTCCTGAATTGGCAGGTGGATTCTTAAGCACTTACCACCAGGGAAGCCCCCATAATCTAGTTTTTAAGTCTGATACAAATAACTCTGTCTTGGTGAGTGAATATGCTACTTCCTATTTTACTTTTCCTTTTGCCTGCTAAGGTTACTATGTAAAATATACCGAGAAAGAGTAAATATGCAGTTACATTACAGCCCAAGAAACTTGGCAGTGGTTGGTGGAGTCTACATAAGATTTAATTGAGAGACCACCAGATGAGTCAGGTGACCCAGATACCACTCTCAGCTCTGATCAAACAACCTTGGACAAGTAACACCTTCTCTGGGTCTCTTTGGGAAACTGAAGGACAAAGAGGCTCTGATACTAAGTGCAGCTGTAAATTTTACGAGCGTGGAGATTTTCTTGATTACCACTGTAGCCCCAATAGTCATTTGTTGAAAAAATGAACAGAGTCCATACCATGGGCCAAATCCTGACTACAAGATGTATATAGTGTAACTCATTTAACCCCTATAACAACACCATGAAGGGAAATGATTATCCCCATTTCATAGATAAAGAAATGGAGTTTAAAAAGAAAGCCAACTGTGCAAGATCACACAGCCACTGAGCGGAGTGGGGATTTGTCTAACACCAAAACCTAACTTCCCATTTTTTTTCCCACTAAGAGAAAAATAAGTATTTCTGTGAAACTGAATTATTTCGCCTATACCACACACGTCCCATATCATTTTAGTCCACTCAAGAAAACAGGATATGCATCATTTTTAACTCCTAAACCCCATTTTAATTTAGGACTTTTACACTTTGCTTACATTTATGGCGTTGTGAGTAACCTAATGGACAAAGCATTGCAAGAGCCTTTCACACTCTCCCACAGGTTGCCCTCTGACCACTTCATTTCCTCCAGCTTTTGCCAGAGTGCATAGTTTCTTTCCTACCATTCTAATCCATTGCTGAAATGCCAAACACTGTGCTGTTGGAATGGCCCTATCGCTCTAGCATGCACGGTCCAAATTTTTGCAAAGCAGCTACAAAAGCAAATTTGGAAACATACAACTCTTAACAACTCTCCCATCTGGTTTTCACACCGGCTCCTTCCTCCATAAGCCCGCAGAAGTCACAGGCAGCTCCTGTTTTCTGGGAAACTAGCTGTCTTTTCATCTTGCTGGGTGTCTGCTATGTCTGTCTGTCAGCAAATTGGGAGATGGCCTCCATCCTGACAGATACATTTTGCAAAGCCTTAAAAGCACATACACTAATGTGAAGAAAAAAAAGAAAATTTTTCTGTTTTTGGAATCTGGCTATTTGCTCTTTACAGCTTATGTGTCAAGGGAATGGGATTTCCCAGGTAGATGTACTAATGTAAAATGCATTAGTGTTAAGGTGGGGGCTCCCAATCCACCCAGGGCCAAAGGGTTAATACAAAATGACAGAATTTAATGACTGCTATTACGGTTGCCATGCAACCAAGAGAAGGTGTGCCATAAAGGCCTAATTAATGAATGAAGTAGCAAGAGTTTCTGTTAACTTGGTAAGCAGTTCACAGTTCACCATTGGTTGGCTTTGCCCAGATGGTAATACTCTTAAGCTTTCTTAGCTCCACTGAGTAGCAGCAAAATAATGTGATTATAGTTGCAGCTCTGGCTAAAGTTTTGACATCCATTCCATACTCAGGGCAATTTCTCAAGTCAGTTGAAACAAGAGTCTCCTACAAAGATTCATATTGGGGATTATATGCTTGCATTTGATTCCTCATACATTCCAGGTCCAGAGGAACACTGGGATGGTTATTTTCTGAGCACTCTTCTGCTGCAGTAACATTAAAAGTAATCAAAATTTGGGGTCAAAATTGAATGCCACTGAAATTAGAGGCTTTGTTGGGAAAATGTTCTTTTCAGATGACAGTAACAAAGGACTACAATGGGAGTGTCCACGACTTGCCAAGGGTCTGTACTAGTGCTTTACATTCATTATCTCTACTTTCCACAGCCCTGTAAGGTAGACATCGCCACTCTCACTTTATGAGCTAAGGCTCTGAGACACTAAGTACCTTGCTCAGTATCACACACACTGCCAGAATGTGGCTGAGCCAGGATTCAAACCCTGTCCTGACTCCCAAGCCCATTCTCTCCACAGCATGCTATCCTGCTAGTGCTATGGATGACATCATGATGGCAACTGCCCTCCTGAGAGTACTCGCTTGGTGTCAAACACAGAACTAGTACTTAACATCTATTATTTTATCTGATCTTCATCCTTATAGCAATGGAGATTCTGCTGGAATTATTAATCTCCATTTTAAAGAGAAGGAAAATGAAACTCAGGTATCCGCCCAAAGTCACAAATCTGGTAAATGGGGAAGCCAACACTTGAACTCAAGTCTGCGGGTTCAAAGCCGCTCTGCTTTCACTGTGCCACACTACCTCAGCTCTTAATTAAGGGCTGGCTCTAATTTCCATCCTGAAAATGGACATTATACTCAATTACTCTGTTCCCTCCATGCCATGATCATCAATTAAATATGTGAACGTTTCTTTAAAGAGTATACCTTCTACACCAGAATGTAGCTCAAAATCACCACCTATTCAGACAGGGGAAGGTCCCTGAAAGCAGGTGTAATGGATTGGCACGAGAGAAAAAAAGGTTTTTCTCCCCGCAACCCACAACTAAGTCTTGAAGGAAACAGAGGAAACAAGAGGGGTTGGGGGGGACAGAAGAGGCAGCAATCTCTGATGGCCTGAGCTCCTAGGGGAAATGCTCTTATTCTTTAAGGGAGGAAGGTTTGTGCATGCTGAGGGGCCAAGGTGGTGGTGGGAGGGGTTGGGGGGCAGATGGACAAAGGTGAAAAGAGGAGGAAGGAAGGTTGAGACCAGTTACTCTCATTAATGGGCCTGCAACTTCAAATGTCATCAAAGTAGAGGACCAGCTCAGTCTAGCAAAAGATCAGAAGAATTGCCCCTCCAATCCTTTCAGTCACCAAAATACAGTCTTTTCACCTGGCCCACAACTAGCACAAACGTTTTGCTTTTCTAACTATCAGGGCTATTTAAAATACATTCAAACCTTTTCGGACTAATCACGGCAGAGTTAATTTCACTTTTTTTTTTGAAATGGTTTGGTCCGCGGTTATTTACAACTAACTCGTGCTTATCTATGGCAAGTTTTAAAATCCAAGACTGGCTTCCTGGGGCCACTCAGTATCCATGTGGACTGCCTCAGTCCTGCTGTTTGTGAGTGTACACTTGGGGAAGACAAACAATACTAGTTCAAGCAAGATGGAATCAGAAGACTGAATTAATCGCCTTTGCCCAAAAGAAACGGCATTCATTCATTCATTCAACAAAACATGCCATGAGCATTTAAAGGCAAATGCTAGGGATTTAAGTACAAAAAATAGGCCTTTTAGATTACAAGCCTTCAAGATTGAGATTATAAATGATAGTCCTTCCAACTGTATAACTAAGTGAGAGCTATCTTCTGCCTTAGACTGCAAAGCTCACTCACTTGCTCACTCACTTGCTCACTCACTTGCTCACTCACTCTGCCCTAATGCAGGCCCCCAGAGCTTCCCTTCTGCCCTATCAACTAATTCCTCTAAAATGGAGCCAAAAGAATTTCCAACACACACGTCTGATTTTCCACTGCCCCAAGATTCTCCGGGTCACGCTTCACTGACGTCAGGTTCAAGTCCAAAAGCCACACATGGCATGTGAGGTCCTTGTTCTCTGTTCCTCCCCACCCTGGGCCACTCTGCTGCAGGCACACTGAGTGACTTGCTGCTCTGCAGTAGCACTGTGGTCCCCTGGTTCCGGTCCTCTGCTTGCTCTTTCTAATCTCTGTTCCTACCCCAATCCCCACCTACCTGGGTAACACTCTCACTTGCCCTTTTCATGTCATCTCACTTCCTGACTTCATCAAGTTAAGTGCCCTTCCCTAGGGCTTGGTTGTTTTATACATTTATGACACTCAAATTGTTAGCTTTACCATCTTCTCCCACAAGAACACCCCATCTTTGCATTGCCCCGTTCATAGTAGAATGCAGTAAATATTTATTGAACTGATATTTACTGAATGAATGAAAGGACTATAGCTAACTACAGCATATATAACTATAACATACTATCAATTTTATACAGCAATAACAGACTACTCTAGTTAGACCTTTGCTTGCTGCCCAGATTGTTAAAAAAGAAAGTTCCAAATTTTCCTTCCTTCCTTCATTCTTCTTCCTTCCTTGAACGGGTCCAACCTTTGTAGTCTTAGCAGTGGTGCTCACTCTCATCTTTAAAGTCATTTGAGATCTTCCACTGAACCTGCATTTCTCATCCTTACCCCTGGAGTTGGAAATTGAGAGCCACAATATAAAACAAGCACCACCCCTCAGAAGAGAGGAAGGATCCCAGAGATCACACATGTGGAACATCTAATCAACTTCTAAAATCACACATACCTAAACTTTCCTAACGAGACATTAGTATGAACTTCATCCTTTGGAAGTACTGAAAAATAAACACTGCATTCTCAATGCTGGCTCCAGGCCAAATCTGTCCTCAACTTTGGCACTGAGAGTTCACCACCTGAAGTGAGGAGGAAGAAAGGGGAGGAAAAGAGAAAAGGAAAAGAAGCAGAGGACCATAAAATTGCAAAAATATCCATTGAGCACATTTGAGAAGAAAAGCCTGGTTGATTTAAAATGAAAGCTAGGATGCAGACAGGAGGTGGCAGCATGGACTTGAGGTCTGAGCAGCAAAATGCCTAGCCAGGCCTCTCTAGCCTTTTCTTCAAGGCTGTGCCACTGAAGCCAGAGCATAACCTCTCTGAGCACAGGTCTGTCCTCTAAAAAAGGGAAGAGCAACTCATTTTTCTTAGTCTAAAGGATGTTCTAAGAATAAAACGACAAAAGATTGTTAGCAATTCCTGTAAGAATCAAGCTGTAAAAATACAAATCAACTCCCAGTGCTCTCACAGCTGATATAAAATTGTCAAAATCTGAACTTGCATTCTAATTTTGACTAATATTCTAAATTGATTTCTAATGACTCAAAAACATGAAATTGTCTTTATTGTATACCATTTCAATCTGGCTCAAAAGCCGTTAACAAATCTATCTACAAGAAAATTCTTAGCAAAGAGAAATCCAAAAGCAACTCTTAGTCATTTTTGAGATCTCACTTTCAATGAGTTCTCTAAGTCTATAGTAAAACATCCCTGCAATTGTAATACCATTCAGAGAGCAATGACACCAATTAAGTATGCCCCAAGCCTCAGTAATTGTTAAAGATTTTGATATGGCTTAAAATTTAGAAGTTGAATATAAAACTCTCTCATGACCCTCATTATATTTTTCTTCAAAAAGTTTCAATATTAGTAGCATAATTGTGAGTTAAATGCTAAAATTCAGCGACATTCAGAGACAGAATTTACAAAGCCTTTTAAGACACTTAAAAGCTGAGTGGCTCAGGTCTTTGATGTGACTGAATGCTTTGCAAACCAACCGGAGAAAAGTTTCCTTCTCTCCAGTATGCAAAGGCAGCTGCCCATGACTACAGGTTCTAGAGTGTGATTTGGAAGCATTTTAGCATCACACTCCTCATAATTCAAACCCTGGTTTGTGTCTGTCTTTATAGGTCATGGTTGGCCAGATAGAAAATATTAAGGACAAGATATTACAACAAAACCAGAGGCTGTGGTACACAGTTGCAAGCCCCCAGTTAACCACAAGCAGACCTGCAGGTGGGCTCTGCTCAGCTACAAGCAGAGCTCTGGCGCATCCTCTCTGCCCAGCAGCAGGAGGGCCCCAGGCCAGCTGAGAGCAGCCACTGTGCCAAACAGACTGTGCGAGTCTCACTGCTCGGATGCTTCCAGAGAAAGAGGGAGAATCGATGGGCGCCTTTGTAAACAACTTCTTGTGCTTTCAGGCTGTGACTGACTTCAAAGGTGGCATAACTTAATCCTGTCACAAATTATGCCATGGAAATCCTGAGGCAGTTTTCCTCCTGAGGAAATAAATACCTATGCGGTCGCTTATAAACTGGATTCTAACAGGTAAACAGCAAACAACAAAAGAAAAACAAGCACAACCTTTAGCAAGGAAGAAAAACTGCACAGCCAAGTATAATTTCTACTCACTATTTAAACCAATTTTAAGTAAAATCTCGCTGGATATTTTTATTAGACCTCAAATTTAAAAAGTTTCGGTTGCACTATGACATTTCTTTCTATGTCTGTCTCCATTAACAGGTCCCGACTCACAGCATTCACTCACCCTCAAATATTTGTTGAATAAAAAGTTTTAATTGCTAATAATGACTAAACTTTATTAAAGGCTTAGATTTCAACAGGCATTCTTCTGAAGTCTTTATGTGTATTAAATTTCTGGAAAAAGTCATTTTACCAAGAAAAGCTCTCATTTAGAAATGATGTAAGACAGGTGTTAATATCATTATTCCCTCTACACAAAGGCCTAGGATAATTCAATAATAACTAGCCTGAGATTTAATCTAAGTCTGACTACGAATCCAGATTGTTCCACTACTCCGTGCTGCCACTCCACATCATTTGAACGAACTTTAGCCATTCCAAGCATGGCTATTTCCGAAATGCACTGGACCGTGAAGCCCTTGAGGACAGGGATAGGGCTTTATTCATAGCTGAATCCCCAGTACCCAGCATGAAAGGATGAAAAGAATGAATGAAGAGTAGTAGAAGGAAGAGCCTCAGGCTTTTACCAGTTGCCCATATGCAAGCACCCAGGATAGGTAGTGTTGACTCCAAGTGTCAAAGGAGAGAATACAGTACTGGGTGGTTTTGATAACTTGGGGGGAAAAAAATTAGTGCATAAAAAAGAGGTCTTGGGCTTCCCTGGTGGCACAGTGGCTGAGAGTCCGCCTGCCGATGCAGGGGACACGGGTTCGTGCCCTGGTCTGGGAAGATCCCACATGCCACGGAGCGGCTGGGTCCGTGAGCCATGGCCGCTGAGCCTGTGCTCCGCAACGGGAGAGGCCACAACAGTGAGAGGCCCGCATAGAGCAAAAAAAAAAAAAAAAAAAAAAAAAAGGAGGTCTTGAGTATGGATTTTTAACCTGGGCTCCAGAGGCCATAGAAGGGGTTTTGTGAAAAGCCTTAATGTCTATAAAACTTTATAAGGACATCCAAAAACTTTTTTTTTAAGATAGTTGCTGGAGCTTTCAGCAGATTTTTCAAAGGATACCCATCACTCAAAAAAGTTAGCCCTGTGAGGTAATAAAAATGGAGAGGGGGCTTCCGTGGTGGTGCAGTGGTTGGGAATCTGCTTGCCAGCACAGGGGACACGGGTTCGAGCCCTGGTCTGGGAGGATCCCATATGCTGCGGAGCAACTGGGCCCGTGAGCCACAACTACTGAGCCTGCGCGTCTGGAGCCTGTGCTCCGCAACAAGAGAGGCTGCGATAGTGAGAGACCCACACACCGCGATGAAGAGTGGCCCCCACGTGCCACAACTAGAGAAAGCCCTGGCACAGAAACGAAGACCCAACACAGCAAAAATAAATAAAATAAATTAATAAACTCCTACCCCCAACATCTTCTTTTTTTTTTTGCGCTACGCGGGCCTCTCACTCTTTTGGCCTCTCCCATATGCGGAGCACAGGCTCCGGACATGCAGGCTCCGCGGCATGTGGGATCTTCCCGGACCAGGGCACGAACCCGCGTCCCCTGCATCGGCAGGCGGACTCTCAACCACTGCGCCACCAGGGAAGCCCCCAACATCTTCTTTAAAAAAAAAAAAAGAAACAATCTTTTACTTGCTAAAGACCCTAAATGATGGGAAAATACCTTCAGAAAACAAAGACTATAAATTAGTGGGAAAGTCATGAAAAATTAGTATTTAATTTTTTCACTGTATCATTTACATTAACAACAACAACAAACAGGAAGGAAACATTTAGGTATAAAGCTAACAATATATTGTGGGAGTTGTACACTGAAAACTATAAAACACAAAAGAAAGAAATTAAAGAAGTCCTAAAGAGAAAAATGTACTGTTTCATGGATTGAAAGACCTGAAAATTTTGTTAAAATGTCAACTTTCCCCAAACTGATTTACATATTCAACCCAGTATTAATCCAAATCCCAGTAGGATTTTCTGTAGATATCAAAAGCCAAGGAGCTAAAAGAGCAAAATTTATGTAGTAAGGCAGAGGAGCTAGAATGGCAAACACAATTTTGAAAAGAACACAGCTGGAAGACTCACGCTGATTTCAAGAGTTACTGCAAGGCTAAAGTAATCAAGACAGTCTGGTGTTGATAGACACTTAGACAGGATTGAGTTCAGAAACAGATCCCACAAATACAGTCAATTTTTGACAAAGGTGTAAAGGTAATTCAATGGAGAAAAGATGGACTTTTCAACAAATGTTGCTGGTACAACTAGACATCTGTATGCAAAGAAGAAAAAAAAAACCTCAACCTCATACCTTGAAAAAAATAACTCAAAATGGATCATAGACCTAAATGTAAAATATAAAACTATAAAACTTCCAAAAAAGAAAAATAGGAGAAAATCTTGTAGCCTTAAGTTAGGCAATACATACGACACCTAAAGCATGATCCATAAAAGACTGATGTATGAAGACTTAATCAAAATTAAAAGCTTTGAATAGACAAGCCACAGACTCAGAGAAAACATATGCAAATCGCATATCTGACAAAAGGTTTGTTATCAAGAATACTTTAAAAACTTTTAAAACTCAACAGACACTTTACCAAAGATGATACACAGATGGCAAATAAGCACCTGAATAGATGCTTAAAATAAACCACTCATTAGGGAAATGCAAATTAAAACCACAATGGATCCCACTAACACCTAAGAGAATAGCCAAAATTTTAAAATAGTGATAATACCAAATACTAGTGAAAATGAGGAGCAACTGGAACTCTCATACGTTGCTGGTAGACATGCAAAATGATACAGCCACTCTGAGAACAAGTCTGGCAGTTTCTGGTAAAACTGAATATATACTCAGCATATGATCTAGCAATCCCAAGAGAAACAAAAACCTGTGTCCACACAGAAACCTTTATGCAAATGTTTACAACAACTTTATTCATCATCATAAAAACTAGGACAACCCAAACATCCTTTGTGAATAGATAAATAAACTGTTGTAACAGCCATACAATGGAATACCTACTCAACAATAAAAAGAATGAGTCACTGATACACACAACATGGGTGAAACTTAATCGCATTTAGCTATGTGAAAGGGCCAGTCCCCAAAAGATACAGATCATATGATTACATTTTGTGGCATTTTATAAAAGACAAAACTCTAGGGATGGAGAACAGATCAGTCATTGTCCAGGGCTGGGAATAGGAGGAGGGTTTAACTACAAAGGGAATTTGCAAGGACTTAACGGAACTCTAGTTTGATTACAGTAGTAGATATGTGACCCTGCATTTGTCAAAACTCATAAAACCGTATGTTACAAAAAGTGAATTTTCTGTAAACTAAAAATGACAAAATAGGATTAAAAGTCATGGTATCTCTTAATTTTGAAAAAGAAATAGATTTAAACTTTTCTGATACATACACTTATCTAATTGAATTTGTTTAGGAATGTAGGCTCTGGAATCAGAAGATTTCTGCCACTTTTTAGTTGTATCACTTTAGGCAAGCAACTTAATTTCTGCAAGCCTCAGTTTCTTCATCTGTACCATGGGGACCATAGTGCCCTCTCCCAAGGTTATTATGAGGATTTAATGAGAGCATGCATGGAAAGCACTCAGCAAATTGTAAGCATTTAATAAATATGAGCTGTTACTTACTTTTATGCATATTTTAGCAAGTTTTTTTAAAATTATGGAAATAAACGATGTTACATTCACCCCCAAGGCAGAACTACTTTAAGATTATAATGTGGTAAGATTATATCGTGATACCTGAAACCAAGAGAAGTCAACTATTCAGAGGAAAGTGTTCAATATACACAGATGATGAACCATTTACATAGCCATCTAATATCCTGTATTTTCTTTAGCAGGGCTCAATATTACAACTTATTGTTTAATTATGTGTCTGCCTTCAGACCCTGGGCCATGTGAAGATGGTTAATGTGAGTGTCTTGTATAACACTGCATCACCAGTGCCTACAGTGCAATACTCAGCACCTATAGACACCCAATAAATGTCTCCGTAACCTAAGTCAGATAAGGCAGAAAGTATGTGATGGAAGCAGCACATAAAAGTAGGAGGAATATGGATTTTAGAATCAGATGAGCTAACTTCAAATACTGACAATATAATATTAATAACTAATATTAACATATTAGCTAGTAACTATTTGCCAAGGCTCCCTTTCCTCTTCTATAAAATAATGTTTCCCTTGCAGAACTGTTGTAAAGGCTGAATAAGATAATGTATGTGAATATACAGAGCACTCAGTTCCCTAAACTCGATGGGCTTCTACTATGGCAAATCTCTGTCTCATTCTCTTATGTTAACACATCCCAAGAAAGGGAAGGGCTTGGGAACAAAGCTTGAGAAAGTTAAAAAAAAAAAAAAGAAAAAAGAAAAAAAAGCCCTATTAGGTTTCAAGTTGGTCACCAGGTAAAACTTGTATAGAGATCGATTCAATTCTTACAAAGAAGTGTCATGTGTTATTTATCTGATACCCATAATACTTTGAAGGACTTATGATTGTCCTCATTATATAGATGGAGGAAAAGAAGTCCAGAAAAGTTAGGATACACTCATGGAGATGTAGCTGGAAAAATAAGAGCTGGGACTTGAACCTTCTGAGTTTATATTCTGGGCTTTTTTCCCCAGGAGGATCAAGGGACAAATCAAAGGACACATTCATTTAAGGGCTCAGTGACCTTCCCAATATTAACCAGTTGATGAAAATTAAAATACTCCAATCCTACTATAACTGTCTCTAGATGCTCTAAACCTGTTCATCCAGGGAGGAATGAGTAATTACCACTCACAGAGAGCCCCTACTGTTTACCAGGACTCTGCTGATTTGCAAACACTATCTCATACAACAACAATTCGAGGTGGGTCCTTATATCTGAATTTCAGAGATGAAAAAAAAACTTAGTTTCAAGAAGCGAGGTAACTTAACAAAGGTCATAAGCTGGCAAGTGGGCAGCTGGCAAGTAAACCCAAACCTGTCTGATTCCAAAGCTCCTCTGTTTCTACTCTATCACAGCACTCACTGCCAGAAGCTTTAAGATGCTGCAGACTTTTGAGAAGCTGGCTTCCTGATCTCCTCTCATCGCCCTTACTGCATACATAGCACTCGGTATTTACCTGAACTTCTATAAATTATCCTTTCAAAATGGTAAGTGTTGAGGTATATTTCCTTTTAATAAGTTTTATTATTAACCAAGAATTCTGAATTCCCAAAACAACCTTTTAGAAAAATCACTGAAGACAGTTAGAACACACTTTTTCTACAATTATACTCATAGCTGGACATGTAGTTCTGATGAGAAATAAAATTCCTTACAATAATTATACATACTAATAGCAATTTTGTCTTTATTGAGGCTAAAAGCACAAAGAAAAAAAATGAAAAGGATGTCTCAGTAAATATTTGAGAAAAGATGATCTGTAAGAGCTGTACCGTGAGCTTGGAAGGGCTAACATTATCATTTACCATTTTAAACAGGGAGAAAACCCCAGCACCTTACCCAAAGGCACATAGTGCATGAGTCTCAGAGTGGGGTCCAGATCCAAGGTCTTTCCTCTCCTGATCCAGTGGTTATTCTCTTACTACGCCAGGGTTCCAGGCTAGGTCATTCTACAACGTTGCAAGGAAAAAGTGCCCTGCCCTCTTAGTTTCCCCAGGGAGAGCTATTAGGGGAAAGACAGTAATAGCGTAGGTCCACTGTCCCTACCTACTTTAAGAATGAAAGAGGTTTCATATTTAATGTTCCATCTAAAAGTGACAAAAATGCTAAGAATCAAAAGCAATTAAAAAAAATTTTAAATACGTCCATGCATTGGCAAGACCATACTAAAACTTCTAGAATCCCTCTGATCATGCATCTCAAAAGCATTCAGGGGAATAAGGAAAGAATCATCCAAGAAACATGAATTATAGCAATAAAGCCCTAATGAACTCCCTGGAATTTAATAAGATGACTTGAATTTAAAAAAAAAAAGCTCACATAAAATTTGAGTCTCAAGGGACATTGACAACTATCTAGTCCAACTCCCTCATTTTATAGATGTGGTTGATACAGGTCAGACACCTTGCCCAATGTCACCTGGCCTAGCAGAAGTACATACAAAACTTGAACCCAAGTCCTAAAACTAATCTTTCCTATATACTACACTGCTGCCAATGAAGACTGTCTTAATTAACTACCAATGCTGTGATGCTATTGATCTTAAACTTATAGAATGTCAATGTAATTTATTGGCATTTTTAAGACAGACAAAAATTTCATTAAAGCCAGTGAGGTGAGCTAAGGGAGTATAGTAGTTAATCCTGCCTGAGTTAGAATTATTATTATACTAGGTTAGAATTACTGTTGGCATCAATATGGAAAATGTTTAAAAATTTAACCTTGAATGAAATCAGTCACTATGTAATTGTGTAGTTTGAATTAAATTTACTAAGAAAACCTAGTTGTGTTTGGAAAAAACATAACAGAAGCAAAGATTTTTCATGTGCATCCCTTGATCTTTAAAATAGTATTATGATAACAGGATGTCCCAGGAAGAGATTTCAAACTCCATTTTCTTCAGGGGATTTAGCAGCCATCATAGCACTTCAAAGGGGGCAAACAGTGGATTGAGCAACTCCCATCCTTTGGAAATATTTTGAAAACAATACTCTTAAAACAAATACACCTGAAATACAAGTGACTAAATGGACTGCTATTTGGTAACTGTTACTGAAGTTTTGCCATTTACATTCTAAGCTATTATGTAACCAGAAAATACAAATATCCTGGGAAATTAACATTCTGAGAAAAATTTTTCCAAGAGCATTTAAAAGAGCCCACTAGGGCTTCCCTGGTGGTGCAGTGGTTGAGAGTCCGCCTGCCGATGCAGGGGACACGGGTTCGTGCCCCGGTCTGGGAAGATCCCACATGCCGCGGAGCGGCTGGGCCCGTGAGCCATGGCCGCTGAGCCTGCGCATCCGGAGCCTGTGCTCCGCAACGGGAAAGGCCACAACAGTGAGAGGCCCGCGTACCGCAAAAAAAAAAAAAAGAGCCCACTACTTTGGTGGTCTTAGCTGAGAAAACTTCCTAGAAGAACGAGAAACTGAAATAAGAGGAACAATATCCAGAATGCAAAGCGCTAAACATACTAACATTTATCAGGGGACTCGTAACCAGCATTTGTTACAGAGGATTTTAAGATTAATAGCTAAAATGAAATTACATTTAAAGCATATTTAAACTAATCTACGTTAGTTTGTACACACACACAGAATCTCAAAAACAGTCACTGAATAAAACTTACGATGCTAAACAACTGTTTGCTGATTATCCTTTTACAAAGTAAACACCTGAAGATAAATAATCATCACAAAGCTGCACACTGCTGACATCTGGGCCAGATTACATCAAACATTGCCTTCCGGTTCAACACAGCACAAGAGAATAAAAAAAAAAAAAAAATCCCAATTTAAACCTGTCCCTAGAGCCATAAAGAATGAAAAACTGCCAAGTCAACAGCTTCTGGGGTTGTGCGTGCGTGTGTACGTGTGTTGGGGCGGTGGGGGGGAGGTGATGTTTTTGTTTGCTTGCTTTTCAGTTTTTACTTCATGCATGTTCAATCCATCTATATACTTTTCTGTCCACCCCCCGCCCCTCCATTCATTGGCTTTGTAATGCTCTGAAAACTTGCACTCCAAATTATTAATGGAACAAACCTCATATCCTAAAGTGCCAAAAGAATTGGCTACTGGTACAGAAACAATTTGAAGGACACCAGCAACTTTTGTTAAGGCTATTGTTTTATAGTTAAATGCCATTCAGAGCAACTTGAACTAGACCCTTCTACTATCAAAGAGAGTAATTCACTGGGTTGCCTAGGATTTGGCAGGCAGGCCATCCTAATATTTATCTGAGGACAACTTTCACCTTTGGCTAGAAAATACTAACACAGAGCTTGAAAATGACCAAAGTAAGGAAAGTAAATACTATGGAAAAAACATAATCTGGATTTGCTGTGGCTATTACTCAAATGATGAAACCTGCAATATTTTGTTATAACACACTCACATGTATGCTTGTACACATATAAATATAAAAGAAGCTGAAAACATTTAGTATGTCTTTTAGCTAGAGTATAACATTCCAGCCTTCACCCTAATCTAGAAATGCTTTCAAAAAGAAAATCTGAAGGACATAACCAGTTTTCTGCCATATTCTCAAGAAATCTGTTGAATAACTCTGATTTCAGTGTTGCTTTTCATTAGCAAAAGGTAGGAAAAGAGGGATTTGTAGAATTTTCAGAGCTGACTTAAGTTTCAAATTAATTCCCTTATAGACCCTAGAGCAGTTAGTGCAGTGAGGGACTAAGAAGGCCTAGCACAAAACACATGTAGGAGAGGAGGGAGAGAAAATAACAAGCAAACTTCGGGCTTCCTTCCTAAGTGTGAGGATTCTTTATTTTCTTATTAAAAAGAAATTTTAAAGCATTTATCTTTCCTAAGCCCTACAACTAAGTTCCTATTCTGAATAAGGATAATCTTCAGATATAATAAAACCAAGAGAGAAAACCAGACTTTCAAGCATCTGGGAGTGACAAATTGAGAAAAGAAATGTGGTAAACCACGGAAAAATCTCACTCCAGCTTAGATAGGACCTGTAGCTGAAAGTTATCTTAGGTTTTCAGGTCCCACTCTTCTGAGATGATGAACTCATAGTATCTTTTAATGAGAGGCTCATATCTGCCTTTGATGTGTGAGAGACACTCCCAGCTGGAGGAGAGTACAAGAAAGATCTAAAATATTTGCTTCAGCTGCAAAGAGCTATTAATGAAAGTTTGGAAAATGAGGTAGCATTAGGGGGAAAATCTTTAGAAGAAAAGATGACATACTCTCATTTTATGAACTCTTAGGGGAAAATATTCCCTTAAAATAAAACCTGACAAATAATCTTCCCTCTTCTACACATGAGAGTTGTTCACCCTCCTCCACCTTGTTCAGAGCACATTCTTAAACCCCTGGAATGTAGGAGACAGAGAAAAGGGCTTCATATAATTTGCTATTCACACAAAACACCAAGGTTGAGACTCACATAATAAATAGAGAGGTTATAAAAACCAACGGTTTCATCAGCTCAAATGGGGGAGAGCTTCAGAATTAATACTTGTAAAACAACCTTTAAGTGTGGTATAAGAATGAGAGCACTTACAGTGAAATCCTGTGTGAAACGGAACTCAACACAAGTTCAAAGGATTCTATGTCATTCTCTGTACTGTGTAACGTTCTAAAATTACTAGCAACTTCTTAACTGACAAAAAGCAAAGAAAAATACAATCTGGCTTTCTTAATCATCTATTTATCTAAATATATTTTCCAGCAATCTAATCTACTCTTAGTATAGCACATAGGCACAGAAAACAACCATCATTTCCATAGGCTAATAAAGATTTTCTATTGTATTTAGAGTTTGGGTCTTCAGAGTAACTACATTCCCTGTATGAGCAGGGAGAGTCTTAGACTCAGCAAAGTATTTGAGACCTTTTCTTACGACTCCCTCTGATAGAGGGTAGGAGAGAAACAAATGATGAAAATAAGTTCCTTTCTGAAAAACAATTCTGTGTTTCTAACACCCAAATCAGGTGTTTCAGATAACATTTTTACCTATATGTTAACAACTTTACAAAGTAGATCTCATTATCTTTATTTTATAGATGTGGGAAATGAGGATCAGAAAAAGTTAAGTGATTTGATTTGTCATGTGGCTAATTTGAATCTAGTTCTGACTAAATCTAAAAGCTTTGTGTTAGAACTTTAGGTAATTAAAATATGAGGGCATCATCTACCTTCTGTGGGAGTAATAAATGCTCTAAGGTAAGGGTTTTGAGGAAGAGATATTATATGTGTGTGTGTGAACGGGCAAATACTGAGACTGGGAAATAAGTTTCCTTTACCAATTTTATTCATTCAACAAATACTTATGGAGCACCTACGATAGATCAGGTTCTCTCATGCGTTCTCTTTTAATCACATCTAAATTCTTATAAAGTCTCTAGGAAATTATATAATTTCTCTTCGTAGAGTTTCCATATTCCTAGCCTATGTGCCATCGATTCTTAGGCCAGTGTGACATTCCTTTTTCTCCTCACACATGCCTGATTGAAATCACACCGAACCTCAGCAGCTTTTAGAAGTGATAAGTTTGCTGGAGTATTTATGTTAAAAATAACAACTTCAACAGCATAACTGGAAATAAATATTATATTCCAACAACCAAAATTTTACAAGTAGTCAAGTAGACAGAAATATAGACTGATATGATTGTATATCTCAGGATGACAACTGATAACCAAGATAGCTTTCCTAGCCACCATCAACATGTTACAGTATTAAAATAAATCAACTTTGTAAGCAGAATAACTGCTTTCTCTTTCTAGTCTGATTAACTTATTCATTTTTTTCTAAACATTCTATTTGCCTCCCTGTCTTTAAATTCACATAATGTAGTCTTTGGATTAAAGATGAAAACCAGAGAAAATATTAGTCTCTAGTCTCAATTACTATGCTGCTTTGCAGGGGCAGCAAATCATTTAAGGACTTTTCTTAAGATTCCTTTTGATAGAGAGCAAGGGAGAAGAAACTACTTAACATCCTCATGCCTCAGTTTCCTCAACCAGTAAAATGAAGAGATATCCTGACTATCCCTTCAGCTTGATAGAAACTGAAATTTGTTAAGTAAAACTCCAGAGTGGATGCTGAGTACCATCCAAAAATGTGTTGTTCTATATTTGAGCAACACAACACCGATGAAAAGATTAAAACAACCGTTTTGAGGAAAGAAGGGAAAAGCCAGAATCATCGCCATCAAAAAGAAAGTGCAGGGCTTCCCTGGTGGCACAGTGGTTGAGAGTCCGCCTGCCAATGCAGGGGACACGGGTTCGTGCCCGGTCCGGGAAGATCCCACATGCCACGGAGCGGCTGGGCCCGTGAGCCATGGCCGCTGAGCCTGCGCTCCGCAACGGGAGAGGCCACAACAGTGAGAGGCCCGCGTACCACAAAAAAAAAAAAAAGAAAGAAAGAAAGAAAGTGCAGTCATTTTCTCTTTTTCCTTATGCTGAGAAAGAATTCTGAATTGTCTACCCCAGCCAGAACACTAGGAAGATGTGTCCAATTCAGGCCACAGTGTTGCTTTTGGAGTGAAGGGGTATCGCAGTGCTCTGGAGTTCAGTTTCCTCTGCACATACACAAACACAAGTGCACAGCGCCCCAACGCTGTTTGTCCCCTCGGCTTCACAGCCCTGCCAGTTGGCAAACCCAAGCCAGGAAGTTGTCAATTCCAATTGCGTTTAAGGCCATGTAGTCTTATTAAAGAAGCCTTGCTGGTTAAGGGGCGTCCTCTGTTTCCAAAGCATGGGAAAAAAAAAAAAAAGGGCTCTGCTTAGATTGGAGCTGGCAACTTTCACTGACTAGAGTTTTCAAAGAGCTATGAATGAGTTTAACAAAGGAGGTCTGTGGCTAGTTTCTGGCTGAAGTCCATGTCAACAGTTTTTAAGGTCACAGGCCACACTAACTAACATTTATTCCCAGCAGACCCTGTTCTAAACACAAGCTGTAAGTAGTACAAATTTGGAATTTTTCTGTAATCCCTTGAGATATTCCTGATCCTTCCACATGTTTCTGCTCAATTAGAAACAATTCTCACTTTGCACCACAAGAGAGGCCGTGCTCAGCAATCTCAGTCCATCCTTAGGGTAGATGAACAAAAACCTGGCAAATCAAAGGGCTCAAGTGGGGAAGGGAAGGAATTCAGCTGGATCACACTGAAAAGTGCAGACAGCTCCCCAGGGGCTCAGTTTGTGAAAGCATAAAACGGGTTATGACAGAGATCCTGAGGCCATAAAAAGCAGGTTTGAGGCACGAATTGGGAATAGGTTCCTAGTCCTTTCACACAAATACGACAGAAATTTCTGAGAAAATTAAAAGGTCAACTAGGTGAGTGTAAAACAATGATAATCTATAGGATAGGTACTAAATATCCCACTGTGAAATTAATGCAATCATTTCTCAATTAAGATGAACTCTTACTCATTTTTAATGTTTCTAAAATCAAGATGCTTCGTGAAATCAATCTGAAAATTCAATACAGCCCCTTTTTTCCCCCTGAAAATCTGTTTTTACCTCTACGGTACACTTTATAGCTGATAGCATTTTTAAATCTTGCAAGGCAACATGGGAATAATTACTTGGAATTGAGCACCAAAAATCTCAGTTAATCTTCACGTCTACCGTGGGAAGTATTTTCTGTTTTACGGATGAGGAAACTGAGGCTCAGAAAGATGAAGTGACTTTCTTCCATTCCTATGGCTAGTAAGTAGTAGAACGAAAATTTGAAACACAGGTCTTATTCCAGAGCTCAAGTCCATTCTGCAAACTTAGGAGGAGAAAAACACATACTAGAGCATCAGTGGTCATTTTGGTAGTTAAAGTACTACCACTTGTGGCATCCTATACTGGGAATCATGTTCTATATGAAGGTAGTTATCATTTTTCCAAATTAAAAAACACATAAACTGTGGTGCAATAAATATTTGGATTGAACTTGACAGGATAAAACTGCAAGAACTACTTCATTAAAAAATACAAAAAAGAAAATTTAAAACACCCGTGATCCCATTACCTAACTAGTCTCATTGTTAATGCTTTGATATTCAACCACCAGGTTTTTTTTCTATAAATTTCTTACAAAATAGAGATATCATATATGAAAATTCATCTCTTGCTTTCTTTGCATAACACTATGTCCTAGATATTTTCCATGTCATTAATCACCGAAAACATAATTTTAATGGTATTAACCTAGCTATCTCCCTCCATTAATTGTTCCTAATTTTTCATTCTATGTGCTATAATAGACATCCTCATACATGTATCTATACATATATTTGAGTTTTCCTTAGGAGATTCCAAAAATGGGAATAATTTTAAAAGTTTTGAATATACATTGCCAATTGTTTTCCAGGAATGTTGCATCATTTTCCACCCTGACCCACAGTGTGTAAGTGCCCACCTCACGGTCACCAAGTATCATCTTCAAGTTGATGTGACCAGGCTCACATAGATTTGGTTATGTACATGCCCACACAAATCACATCTATGACAATGACATGTGTATGTTACAACTGGTCTATCCTTCTTTTGATAACTCCTGCACTATGTAATGTTGTAAGGTACCAGTGACTACCTTACCAAGATTTTTTGCCTATATTATCTCTAGTCCTCACCCCAAAAAAAGCAGATATGAGGAAATTAAGGCTCAAAAAGAGTAAATGGAGCACCTAAAAGCACACTTCTACATCAGCTGGACTAGGATTCAAGTCCTGCTCTAACTCCAGACCATGCTCTTCATGCCATGCCACCTTACAGCTCATTTTACGTCAGAGATGATCAACTTGCCTCTTCCAACCCCAGCACTGTCTCTTTCTCCAGCAATGCCTCTTCAGACAATGAGGCCAGACTAATCTTTAGGGAAATAAAGAGGGACAACACCTAGATCTCACAGACTTTGTGAAAGGAGAATAGCAAGCTGCATGTCTTCTTTAAAAAGCAAGATGGGGAAGCAGTGTAGGACTAGAAGCATGCTTATACACAGCTGGCAGAACCATAAAATGGCAGAGCCACTTTAGAAAACAATGTGGCATTATCCAATAAAGTTGAAGATGTATGTACCCAAGACATTTGGCTATTCAACTCCTAGGTCCACACACCAAAGAACCTAGTGCCTTTGTGTACCAGGATATCTGTTCAAAAATGTTCATTAAAGCCATGAACTGGAAACAGCCCAAATGGCCACCTACAGTTGAATGTATGAACAAACTGTAGTATGGTCATACAATATGGAACCCCTATATAGCAAAGAAAAGAAACAGCATAGATAAATCTCAAAAATTAAGCAAAAGAAGACTTAAAATAACAATTCCAAATTGTATAATTCAATTCATACAGGTTCCAAGCCAGACAAAACCATACCATATTACTCAGGGATACATACATAGGCGAAAATATTATTCTGGGTGCTGGAAATTTCTTAACTTAGTGATTACTTGAGTATTTGCTACGTAAGTCTGTACTTATGTGAGTATATATAATATATATGTACACTTATGTATACATACTTATGTGTGTACATATAGTTAAAATCAGTGCTCTTTCTCTTTGCAGCTTACAGTTCACAGTTTACAAAAGAAAGACACAGGGTTGTAGTTAAACACTTACACAGTAGATGTAACACACAAAGAACTTTATCAAGTGCTGTTTTATTAGTCATCACAACAAAATTCTCAGTTAGTACTATCCTCAATTCACCATTGAAATAACTGAGACAAAGATGAATGATGGGGGGACTCCCCTAGTGGTGCAGTGGTTAAGAATCCGCCTGCCAATGCAGGGGATGCGGGTTCCATCCCTGGTCCGGGAAGATCCCACATGCTGCGGAGCAACTAAGCCCGTGTGCCACAACTACTAAGCCTGTGCTCTAGAGCCCGCCAGCCACAACTACTGAGCCCACGTGCCACAACTACTGAAGCCCACGCACCTTGAGCCCGTGCTCTGCAACAAGAAGCCCGCGCACCACAACGAAGAGTAGCCCCCGCTCACCCAAGCTAGAGAAAGCCCGCGCGCAGCAACGAAGACCCAACACAGACAATAAATAAATAAATAAATAGGTAGATATTCCTTTAAAAAAAGAAAAAAGATGAATGATGGGTAAGTGAAAATATTTTATATTATTAATCCAATTTTTAAGATGATAAAAAGAAATCAAATATAGTACCAATGTTCATTCCAATTTAAAGTACTAAATCTGAGGAGAGGTCAAAGTCAGGGAGTCCCATTGTATGAAAGTTAAACTATCTCTTCAAATAAAAAGACCTGGAATTATAATCTCTGGGGAATTTTAATAAAGAGAAAAACGATAAAAACAAGTATCGTTTCCAGTAGTTAGGGAACAATGGCTACCTTTACTTAATGAGGATAATCAACATTTAGTATATTTCCACATACTAATAAAAAAGAAAAAGTACAAATTAAAAATTTCTTTAAAATGATAATGAAAATTACTATATACGTTTTTCTTTTTTTAAACAGATGATGATAAAAATCCTAGCTCAGCGGAAAACTGGACACTAGCAAATATAGTTTCTTTAGAGTCTTTTTGACTTGGGTTTTTTGTGTGTGTGTGTGGCTTTTAGTTTTTTATCCCCCCCAAAAACTTGTCATTTTCTTATAGGACTAGAATTTAAAAAATAAAAAATAATTTTTTAAAGGAAACCAGTCATTAGGAGCTCAGGCAAAAAAACTACAGGACACTGAATTTCACTCAACTTCTTTTTTCACCACACGTTTAAATAAGTTTTAAAATGTCAAGTTTTTTTAGAGCCCAGCATTTTTGCTGCATTTTGGGCTCATTAATACACATAAAGAGCTAGTTAAAATACCAGACTGAATAAATGAACAATGGGACAATTAACCCCACATACAAAGCTCCACCCACCTTACTTCAAAGACATCTGAAATACAATGGATTAGAAACCATAAATAATGCCTCTCAGAATTAATTTTGTAATAAATATTGTTTTATATTATAGATAAGGGATTAAAAGTCTCCATAGTGGCAGTCTAACACTTGTGAATTGAGTTAGAGGACAATTGCCCTTAGTTTTGCTGAAGGTTACTGGTAGTTACATGTCCCATGAATGAGAAATAAACACCTATTCAATTTCCATTGCATACTACAGCACAGAACTTAATTTTACCTACAACGTTTAAAAATTCCCTAAGTTATCTCTACATAAAGTTTTAAGATGCATATACTTTCTTTTCATTCAGAATGTAATATATTAAAAATCAAAATTTATATTGCTATGTAACTTTAAAAGTATTCCCTATATGCTACATTATTTTTGCAATTTACAACACAACTCACACTAATAAAAAGGATTACTTTGAAGATATGTCAAAGTGAAAATGGAAAAGGAAAAGTAAACTAAATACGTTATTTGTCATTTGATTTAAATAAGACTTTTGATACTATTTCCATACTTTTATGTTCACTTTTCATAAGTTAATAATTATTCTTCATTGTCAAGAATTGGGTAATAGCTCACACGTTAAGATAAAAAGTAGTTGAGCTTTTCTTTTAAACAAAAATACCAAAGTAATTAGCTGAATGACAAATTCACTGGAACAAATGCATTTTTTAAAAGCATGTTAAGTCTTAGCAAGAAATTTTTTTTAAGATAACTAAGAGCTTCTTCCCTTATAAATCAATCTCACAAAAATAAGTTATACAGTCAAAAAGATTCTCAGGAAAGAATATTTAATGATATGGAAAGATGCTTGCTTACAATATGATAAATGGAAAAGCTAGGTAGAAAACTATATCTACAGCATGATCCCAATCCAAGGAAAGAAACACATCTAGTCATTATTCGAGTCATAAGATGATAGTCTGCTTTTCTTACTTTTCTGAAATTTTCTAAAGTCTTCTAATGAGGAAGTATATCTTCATAATCTCAAAAAAATTACAGCTTAAAAATAAGTGACTCATAATTGATTGTAAGAATTGTGGGCTCTTCAAACTTCAGATGGCATAATGAGTTTTCTGTTTGAAATGATGTAAAGAGGTACACTATTATCTCAGTCTTCCGGGGCCTTTCCACGAGGGATAAATGTTAGGCCTCCTACTGCTTCTAAAACTGATCATTGGAAGGGCCAGAAAACCTAAATTCAGACTCTTCTTTGTATTCACAAATCTATCTTGCTCTTAAAATAAGAGTGCAGCTTAGATCCAAAGGGCAATTTTAGGTGTGAAGCATATTGAGTTATTTTCCTTTCTACCCCCTGCCCAGTGAAAAGCAAAGATAAGGCTCAAATAAATACATTCTGCTTATTGTTGCTGTTGTAGGAAAGTGGCTTCCTTGCAGGGAGGTCCAATAAAAATTGCTGACACTCAGACTCAACCAAAAAGCACCAACTGGCCTCTCCTATAGAATGTTTTCCCTGTCTCCCAAAAAGCGTCCCTCATATGGAATTCTTAAGACTCTCTTTCTCTCAGAAAGCAGGATCAGTTTTACTGGTTTTCCATTCAAACATACCCTGCATCAGATTTAAACAAAACTGTATCATTTTCTTTATAATAGTATGGTTGGATTGTCCACACAGACTGCAATGACGCTGGCCAAAAGCGGATGTGACTTTTTGATGCTAACTGGAGGTTACTGAGTCCTGAAAAACCTTAGTCACAGGTGGTCTCGGGCTTATTCTCCTGAGTTGGAAAAATCATTGCCATATCCTGGACAAGACTCTGGATTGGGGGTCAGAAGATTGCTATTAGCCAGCTAAAGAACTTGGAACAGGTCTCAATTTCATCATATATAAAATGAGGATGGGCTGTAGTACATTATTCTTAAGAGCTCTTTAAACTCACCTCTGAGATCATTCTGCAAAGGCAAACAACTGATCATGGCTCTTTTATCTAAATATATATGAAGAGAAACAAACTTTTTTCTTTTTGCGGTACGCGGGTCTCTCACTGTTGTGGCCTCTCCCGTTGCGGAGCACAGGCTCCGGACGCGCAGGCTCAGCGGCCATGGCTCACGGGTCCAGCCGCTCCGCCGCATGTGGGATCCTCCCGGACCGGGGCACAAACCCGTGTCCCCTGCATCGGCAGGAGGACTCAACCACTGCGCCACCAGGGAAGCCCGAGAAACAAACTTTTGAAACCCGTAGAGCTTGCTTGGTGGCAAGAAAATAAAACTTGAAGTTTTGAATCAGACACAAAATAAAGGTATGGCAATAAGCCCAAAGCAGTTGAGAGTATGAGCTCTGGGTTGGATTTTAGGTTCCAAACCAAATTCCTTCACTTACTCTTTGTGAGATCTTGGCCAAGTCACTGTATCTCTTTCAGTCTCCAGCCCTTTATCTCTACAAGGGAGATAATTTCATAAGGTTGCAATAAGAATAAATGAGAATTATATAAACCACCTGGCATATTAAATAAATGCTGATTCCTCCCTTCCCTTCCAAATCCTCTATAGTGAGCTCTCCTGACTTAACTCTATCCATCTACAAAACGGTATAACATTAGCCATCAGCAGCAGTTGCTAGAGGCAGCAAGATGAATAAGCTATGGAGGGGAAACAACAAAAAAGTGCACTCCTGGAGTTCCTAGGGCGGTTTCACTTGCTGCCCTACACTAAGCTTCGTGAGCCGTTAGGAAAAGGAAGTGCTCCGCCTTCAAAACAGAGTGAGAAGATACCATGTCTATTGTAACGCCCAACTCATTCAATCTCAAAATGAAAATTTTCTTTTAGCCAAAGTCTTGGATTTGCAAATACTCACAACTCACAGGCTGGTTTCCTTTGTAAAGGACCAGGAGGAGAAAAGAAGCTTTCTCCTATGGTGGGCGGCCCTGAGGCTGGCTGCTGGTGCAGAAGACACACCTGTCCTTCCAACTGTCCAGCTTCCCAGCCCCTCAAACAGCAGGCTGCTAGGAGAGCAAGGGCAATTTTATTTATCTTCCTTTCTCCTCTTTAAAGGTGATTTTCTTAAAACTGTACAGCTTGTTACTATTGTTGTGTTGTGACTCCCTAGAGGATTGTACATTTCTAAGCATGAAAGCATCTGTGTGGCAATAAAACATGCAACATTCCCCAACCACTTCATTTTTTTTAATTAAGAAAGAAAAAGTTACAGCCTCCCACAAAGTGATGTTCTGATGAGCACATCCCCCTGCAAGCCTTTCAAAATACTCTGAGAAAGGGCCCTGGGCCTAGTAAACCAGAGCCTCTGCAAGCCCCATCCCGTGGGTTCAGTTTCTGACAGAGCCATGTGCCAGGACCCACAATGAGTGGAGTTATAATCTGCGTAGCAGTCAGGCCTCCTCCCAGTTGACCATCCAGAAAACAACATTGTACCCATCGTACTTTTAAGGGAAGGAACTAAAAAGAAACCAAACAGCCCCAGAGAGATGGAAACACTCGAAAACCAGAGGAAAGTCTTCTGTTAAATAGTATGAAAGGTCCAGGTTTCCCAAATGGCATTTAAGGCATTGGGAAGAAAGGCTGATTTCTCCCAGAGGGGCCCCAGCTTTGATGCCCAAACTGCCCTCAAACATCAGGCTGTGCATTGTATAGCAGGATACCCTCAGGTGAGACAACCATAAATAGCTTAAAACAAGAATAGGAGGTTCCATCTGTTTCTGGAGTATTTCAGCAGCACCTGCTTTCAAGGTAAAAATCTGGGAGCTGTCCCCACAGCCTTCCTTCCCAACTCCCTTCCCCATCCCCCATAGACTTATTTTAAACCAAAGCAGCTAAAACACAATCCAAAAGGGCTTCTGCCACTGCACCTGCCTAAGGAAAGAGTCCTCTGATTTTTCTCCTAAACTGTATGTGTTGGAACATTAGAGAAGCCAAAGTTCTCAAAACCAGACTCTATTACTTCTAGCTTCTTTTTCTCTGTGAAAACTGAGCTTTCCTGTTTATAGGAGAAATGAGCACAATACAGATGAAAAAAGGATGCGACAGTTGTTCCTGCCATTAAGACAGAAAGTGTTCCAGAAGGAGGATGGTTCTCACTTAACACAATTAACGTTTAAACATAAGCCCACATGCCAATTTGCATGGGAAGAAGGACAATAACTCCTCAACGAGGGCCAAGGAACATATTTCATTAAGGTATAATTTAAAAAAAAAACACTAAAGTTGAGGCTTGAAAATTCCAATCTAAATCAGGTGTTACTCCCAAAGTGATGTGCAGCATCCCTCTAACAATAACCAGGAAATCCCAAGCCTGTGTAGATAGCAATTTCATGTACAAAAGCCACTTTACCCTTGGTGTAAAAACAATATTTCTAACGCCTGCCCCAGACCATCGCATGGCACACCATTTCCTATGGGATAAATCCAAAATCTTGAGCATGTCCCACAAGGGCTTTCACAGACTGGCCCCAAGACTTTTACGGCATCATCTCTTGCTACCACCCTCTCACCAGAATTCTCATCATTCTTTCGTCTTGCTATACCTTTCATTTCTCCGAGCCTTTGTGTACCAGTTCTCACCGCCCAGAGAGCTTTTCTCCCTCTCTCCTCTAGGCCAGCCCCCACTGATTCTCTAGGACCCAGTTTAACTGGAACCCATCAGCAACACTTTCTCTAATTCTCCAAGTCAGACATGGGCACTGCCTAATCTGTGACCCCAAAGAACCCTACGCATACATATTTTTTAAAATAGCACTTATCACATTATATTTTAATTACTTGTTTACAGAGTCCCTTCCCAAAGATTAAGTGGCTCCTAAGACAGTAAGGGTAGTAGAAGTGAAATGGGAAGTGGGTATCAAAATCAGAGGTGGCCTGGGAACAGTGCACCCAGAAATATATTCAATTTTATATTTGGTAAAGGACAAAAAGTATACATTGTTTTCAGTTTGTAATACCAAGTTCAGAAAATTCAGCTCACCAAAATCTTGGATGAATATGACATCTGAAAGGTTCTCATATGGAGAGCTGGGGCTAGATCTCTGTGTCTATTTTATGGGACCCCGAGGTAAATAAAGGCCAAAGACCACGTGTTATACATTGCTCATTCCTGGTATATACTAGATACAAAGATACTAATTGAATAAAAACTTTAAATGTTAAACTAAAAAAATTTTAGATACCATCTTGATGAAACAAGTTATTTCTTCCCGAAATGTATAATAGGTTCTGAACAATCCTATTTGGGTATAAAGATAGTTACTCAAGCTTTCTCAAGAGCTGAAATAAGATCCCTATATATACAGGGGAAAATTGTAGAACACAAATATTTTTAAAGTTCCTTTATAAAGAGTAAAGAAATTTAATATTGTATGGCTTATCTTCCATAATCTACTCCCCCCAACCCCAAGCAATACAGTTATGGGTTTGAACTCTGGCGTTCCTTCTGTTCATCCAAACCAGAAGTTGGCTATAAATAGCATATTTCATTACAGCTTAAGCCTTGATGGGGCATGTGTTATTTGGGCAATAGAAGCCACGAAAAAAGTGATCTAGGTCACTCTGTCTTACAATATTTGAAAGATTTCAGAGGTAAATACTTATTATATCTTAGACTCAGATGGTGCTATCTAAAAATGCTAAAATACTTTCTCAGATTCCTGGGTTTATAATGAAGAACAACTAACTTACCCGTAACTCCTGTTCTCCTAGCTGGTGCTTTTAATCTAGTATTAACTAGATTATTTAACTAGCAGCTAGTTAAATAATATAATGGTGACTCTCAAGGTAAATTAAAATGCTTTAATAGAGAGAACCAGTCAATTGTGGGAAGAAATAGTGCATTTGACTTTATATACCACGGTACTTTCATTAACAAGACTTATACTTCAGTACAACTACATCTCTGTCAAGGTTGGCTGGTGACAAGAGTTCAAACCAACTTTGAAACAATGTTAAAAAATAAACTCAGAGGGCTTCCCTGGTGGTGCAGTGGTTGAGAGTCCGCCTGCCAACGCTAGGGGACGTGGGTTTGTGCCCCGGTCTGGGAGGATCCCACATGCCGCAGAGCGGCTGGGCCCGTGAGCCATGGCCACTGAGCCTGTGCGTCCGGAGCCTGTGCTCCACAACAGGAGAGGCCACAACAGTGAGAGGCCCGCGTACAGCAAAAAAAGAAAACAAAAACCAAAAAAACTCAGAGATTCAATCTTTCATAAAACAAGTATTACTAAGTGTCTACTATGTGCAGACATTCTTAAATAAATACACTTTGGGTGTATTTGTGAACAAAACAAACAAAGGTAAGAATTCCAAGCCTTCATGGAGCTTACATTCTAGGGGGGAAGGACAATGCCCCTCACAATGAACCTAATAAGTTATATTGAATAAAGGATGTCTAAGAACCTTTCATTGTGAAATTAAGTTCAAATTTTGTAAATACTGATGACCTAGTCCTTTATGGACATAATGTCTGTCCACTGTGTCACTGAATCTCCACTGTGACACTCAAAGGTGCACCTCTTATGACTAACATGAATTGTTTGGTAATATGAACCAATAACTGGATTTCATATTTTCTCTTTGAACTAGTGTCCAATGTGGCCTGTCCTCTCACTCAGAGCCCTCAGTATCCGTTTCCTGTTCTTCCAACCGAATGGAACGGATCTCCCTGTCTCTGAAGGCCATGCACACAATATCTTGGTCGAGCACTACACTAAATGCTGAGGATACAGAGTTGTTTAAGACACAATCTTTACCCCTAAAGAGTTAACTGTTCAAATAGGAGAAAGACAAAGGAAGATCAAGGCTTATGAGTGTGTAACTGAAGTGTGCAAAGCATGCTGGGTGCCTCTAGAGGATGGGATGATTACCTCTGCCTGGAGAAGGCTACTCTGAGAAGTGCCCAAGCTGAGTCTGGGAGGATGGGTAAATGTGTGAAGGCAGAAAGGTCCAGTCGTTCATATGGGCCAGGAAGCATATGAGCTTGGGACAGCAGCCAGAGAGAAAGTGACCCTAAGAAGCTAAATCCTAGAACAGTGGAGGCTATGTCTGCATGGATGCCATCACTAGGAACTACATCCCTCATGGGAAAAAAATGGAAAACAAAAGTAAAGGTGGCTTCCGAGCAGACTTGAGCTATAGTACTAGGCACACTGAGAAAGATGACTGGACCTCAAGACACAGGTTAACTAAAGGAAGGAGACCAAACAGCAAAAGAGGATGATACTTATAATGTAACCCAGACCCAAATCCCACCCATGTTCTCTTGGCAGACTTCTCCACTCTCCACTGGACATGTCACCAACCAGTCATCCAGGGTTAACAGAAACCGTTCCACTCATATGCTAGTCTCGGCCCAGCAATGTTTCCAAACCAAGCACAGGGGAAGTGCCATTTTGTGTGCCCTGTATATAAGCAAAAGGTGGATAAGATAAAGAGAGCCTTCCGCCCTCATGCTAAATACCCATGAAATGCATGCCCCAGAACTCACAGAAGACTATTTTTAACTACAGCCACTGTCCTCTGGCACTAGGTTACCAACAGTAAGAAGGCATCATGCCATGGGGTCGCTCTGTGTGTTATAGGTAGCACAGTACAGCATAATCAGCGGTCTCGCCAGCTGTCTTGGGAACTCTTCAAGGACAGGGACTAGCTAATAGTAGGCATTCAATTAAGGGCTGACGAACAAATGAACGAACTAACCCACCAAGTGTTTTTCCATAGTTCCAAGCTGGTATAACAGACAGAAAACACACAAATTGCTGTTATTTTTCATTCTAAATGATGACAGCAAGAGGCTATTCAACTAGCTTCTCGCAAACATGAAGTCCATGGCCCTACATGTAGACACACAGAGTCAAACGCCAGAATCGGATGCGAGCAATCTTTAAACTTAAATTTTTAAATAAACAGATTTCCACTCTCTGAAATTTGCTGAGAGAATGCAATAATGGCAATTCAAGAGTCCCCTTTCCCCCAACACACACATCCAAGCTTTGAAAGAATCATCATAACCCAAAACACCATGGGACAAAAACCTTTCTGCAAAACTTCAAGAACGTGGTTTAAACCCTCACCTCCTCTGAATGACTACATAAATATGCAGTGTCCTCGCCGAGGCTGAAATATACCATTAGACAAAAATGGAAGAGAAAATTTTCTTGAAGAAAACACTGTTAAATAAAAAGTAAGTAGTAATTTACATCAGAGTCTAATACCCTGGGCAGGCAATCCTTGGGCCTAGACTACTGAGGTGTGCGTGAGCACAGCAGCCTCACAAGCAGCCGGCTTTGTCCCTTCTTCTTAAGGTCTTTCCAGCAGTTGTTCTCTAGGGCCCAAATTAGATGCTATGCTTGATGAAGAAGAAAGTTGATTTCACTGATTAAAAATAATAATGATAGTAAGATTTGTGTAGAGAAACGCAGAAGTAGCAGTCCCGACTGACAGTTATCGAGCTCAGGCACTTCGAAAGTCAGCCCTCACCCCCTCATGGTGTGAGGGTGTGTGTGTTTGGGGGGCAGGGGGGGTCTCTTCCTAGTGAGGAGGAGAAGAAAGTGCAGAGACTAGTACACCAGAGAACTACCCTTTCTGGAATTCATAGAGGGTCTGGCCTCTTATCCCCAGGCCCAAGCCTGGGGACCCGGGTTTTGTCAGGGGCGCCTCCCTGCTGTCCTGCTCTGAGCTGTTGCACATGAGCAGAGAGAGACAGGAGGCAGGCCCCTCTGACACCTACTTAACCGAGGCAGATGGGGAGGAGGGTGTGTGGGATGCCTTTACTTCCCCCTCAGGAGGCTCCCAGCAGGAGCCCAGAGCCAGCAGCTCCAAAATCAGATTTCCACACATCCTCCCACCCCAGAACATGCCTTACGTCTCTGGCAGGAGGAAACAGAGCAGTAAGCAAGTATGATTCTAGTGTATGAAGGGGGTTTTAGAAGACCTAAAGAAGCCTTCTTACAGGATTCTGCACTTTTTTCAAACCTCTACAGAGGGAGCCAAGTTGGGAAACAGTTACTCACTCATTGACCCAAAGGGGGCAGGGGTGTTACTCTGAGAAGGACACAATCAGTGTCTGCAAGACGTCCTGAGCTACAGACACATACTTTATTAATAATCTTACATACACAAAATGTCCAAGGGAAAGCCTAACAGGCTAATTTCTGACAGCTCCAGATAACAGCAGGAGGAACTGAAGCCATGCTGATTCTCCAGCTTCTACACACTCCCCAGAAGCACTGATCCCTTTTCCCACCCAAGGGATGTGATACAAATAAATAAATACAATTATCTGTAGAACTTAAAGTGCAAGGACAACACTGTGAAGTCCTTCGCCCCAAGTGCAGTGACTTTTGGGAAACAGATAGGAAAATAAAAAGAACAGCTGGAAAATTTAATTACAGAAGAACAACGCAAATGCTGACATTGTTTCACAGAACTAGCCAATAGCCAAAGCCATTTTCCTTACCTTAAGATACAGAAGCAACTCTTGGCTCCTGAAGATAAGCGGCAGAACCCGAATCTCTGTTTGCTGTCAATGTCAGTGAGCACAAACGTGAAGTTCTGGCCAACTTGGCTAACTGAGAGGCTGCGGCAGAGACAGAACAAAGGGGAAAATGAATGTGCAGTAAGTTTCCTGATAAAGTATCTAATCACAACAAGTCGTTGAACCTGTAACATTTCCTTTCTCAGTGGAATTCTTTATAAATGAACTTAAAATTTACACACTTCAAGGGAACAGACTGTGAGCTAGTATTTAAAAACAAAAAAATGACAGCAAGCAGTGACCACGTCATCACAGCTACCAAACCTCCTACTTGCTGAGCTCAGGCAGGTGTCCCTATTGATCACTGCATCCAGTTCTGAAAGGTGCATTCTATTAACCTCATTTTATAGATGAAGAAATAACCTACAGTGGCACTGCCTAAGGTGCCAGCTGGTAAACTGCAAAAAGCTGAATTTTAAACCCAGACCCATCTGACGCCAAAGCCCTCTCTGCCAGCTCGCTGGTAATGATGCTCACTTGATCATTCCTCTAGTTCAGAAAATAACAGGGATTGCAACAGCAGAATTGAAGTACCAGCCACAAAGTTAGACACTTGATATTATACCATCTCATTGACTCTCCCAGCAACCCCGGAATTTAGAAGATGTTCCCATTTTACAGAAAAGGAAACTATAGAACTGAATAGGTAAATAACTGAATCAAGTTCACAGAGCTACTAAGGGGAGGACCTGGAATTCAAAAGAGGGCAAGGTTAGCTGTTATCTTCCTAAATTCCTGTATCTCTCATAATTTCCGAATTTATGAGGAATATATTTTATATCTTACAGGACAGAAATAGCAAATGTCTTATCAATGCAAGGTATTTTCTAAGAAATGGAAACAAGGTTTTAAAGAAAAACATTTAAGATAAAAGCTAAAAATTCCTGCATCAACATAAAAATCAGCAAACCACACATAAAATAGAAAACATCTGCTTCAAAAAATTAAAAAGCATATTACTAATCACATTAATCTAGAAACTCTTTTGCAAAGTTACAAAATGTTTAAAAAATCCACTTTTTAAAATCAGTTTACCAGTTAGCTTAGATTCCTTTTTAAAAAGAAGCTAAATATTACAAATTCTAATACACAAATTTATGCTAACATAATATTTTAGAATGTGACATTGAATTATTCAGAGGAACTCATTAACTAGTATTGTATCTTATACAGAACATATTTTACAAAATATACTCAAATTGATAAAATATTCAAATTGATGCTCTCACCTATAATCTGTTATAAATTGTCAGTAGAAATGAAAAATCATGGTTCACCAGGCCTTTTCCAAAGGCAGACTGATTGAGTTTTTTGATAGGCTGTGAATTAAGTTTTCAAATATGGATAGCCTTTTTTTCCCTAAAACTCCCTTATACAGGCCACATAAGAAAATTAAAGAGACTTTCAAGGTATTCCAGAACAAAAGGTCAATGGACCCTACTGGTCATATTAAAGGAAACAATTCCAGCCCTCAAGGAGTGGTTAGAGAGTACAAGAAAATAATTCAGAAAGAAAAGAATGTTCCAACACTCCTTTTTTAACTAGGAAGGTGAACAAAAACAAGGTAGCAATTTAAAAGCAATGTGGTAATAAAACAGGTGTAAGTAAGTAATGCTATCCCTCCACCTTACACAAGCCAGGAGAAGGAACATATTTCTATAAAAGTTAGAGAGCTGTCAAGGGGACACCAAACTACCTTCTTACGGCTGTTATGTTTTATCTATAAAGCTTGGATACTGTGTTACTATGGTGATTTAATACTATGTTTTAAAGGGGGATTATATGATTAATTTTAACAAGGTTGAGAACTAAAGATGTGTGAGAAACAGGATTCTAGCTCACATAATTAAAGTGATTGGGGAAAAAAGTGGGCCTCATTGGGGGAGGGGGAAAACCTGTATTATTGAAATATTTAAACCAACAGGTCAGGATGATTCTAAGTTACAAATAAGGTCATGCTTTTATGAAATACTATCATGTGATCATGTAAAATATGACTGTTCATTATTTTAACTCAGGGTTTGATTTCACTTCTAGACTGTTTAAAAAGAAGCATCCTAGAAGGAAAGGGTATTGATAGGACTAGATGAAAAGAAAACACCCAGGATTTCTAGGAAAAGGACACAGAAGGAACACAACTTGGTTTGTGATTTGAATGTCATTAATTTCTCTATTATCTTTTCACTACCTTTAAAAAGGCTGAAAATTCTTTCAGCTACATTGTAGGCTCAAAGAAAGATTCATTACTCATTTACTTCGTTCAAATCCCAATTCAATCACTTGCTAACTGGGCCTTAATTTAGCAAGTTACTTAACCTCTAAGTAGCTCAGTTTCTTCTCCTGGAAACTACCACCCAACCCAAAGCATATTTGAGGAATAAGTGAGATAAGCATTTGGTATAAAGGCTAGACCATTGTAGGAACAATTAATAAAAGAGATACAAGCTGCTACCATCTGAATGAAAACTAAAATTCATGTTAAAATCATCCATTTGCTTAGAATCTTCCTGACTGACTCAGCTTTGTAATACTTGTAAATGGAGGAAGGAAGCCTGCCTTTCAGCAAGGGGGAGTCCTCTGGGTGGCCAAGTGAGTTACTCATTCTTGCATTAAAGTGAAAAAGATTCTTTTTGGGGTGCCACAACTTAGAAGGGGACACATTATTCTCAGTTGATTCACCTTTTAAATTCCTAGTAGGGTGAAGTACAAGTCATTAAAAGCCCCAGACCATTAAACTCTAAAATATTTTTTCCTTGGACACTCAAATTAACAGTCAAATTGAGTTCAGATTAACTCAAAGGAGTCTGAATGTTCAAGGAATTTGTCATTCCCTCTCTACTATTTCTCCATAAAAAATGACTTTGGGGAAAGAAAGGGTTGGTTTCCTTAAAGGCTGCAGTTTTTGTGATTACCTCCAGGATCAGAATCCGTGCATTTTTTACAGGAATCAGAGATTTCATGATGATTAAAGGTAGTGGGAATCTTAGAAACCATCTCGTCCAATTCTCTTGTTTCATAGATGGGGAAACTGAGGCTCAGGATGTTTTGTTGTGATGGTGGTTTGGGTTTGCTTTTTTCAAAGTAACCAGGACCAAAATAAAAACCCAAGTCCAATTCTTGTTCAAAGTCCTTTCCATTCTGCCATGCTGCACCAAACACGATGAAAACCCTCCAAAGAAGTTGTCAACTCGGTTTAAGGAAATCAGATGTGTGAGGAATTCAAATAGTTGTCTCATCAAACAGACTAACTATACTTCCCACTAAGCAAGAGAAACCAAATTTGAGTATTTCCAGAATTAAGCCAGGTGACCCGGACCAAAATCACCCTTAGCTGTGCTTCCCATGCCTAGGTGAATACGGAAAACAGAGGAGAAAAGTAATGACCATTCCAACCACAGGCTTTAATATTCATGCTGCCTCTTAAATGCCTGTCAGCCACTCAAGACCCCTCCTACAACACTGTGCCTAATATTCAAGTTATTTATAGGTTCAGTGTATAAATGGCATGAAGCAAGTGGATGGGTAGTTTGATTCCAATCATCCAGTGAGAAATCAGATTTTCTATATCAGCCTCACTTTTTTCTTTTTCTTTTTGTTTTGTTTTGTTTTGTTTTTTGCGGTACGCGGGCCTCTCACTGTTGTGGCCTCTCCCGTTGCGGAGCACAGGCTCCGGACGTGCAGGCTCAGCAGCCATGGTTCACGGGCCCAGCCGCTCCGTGGCATGTGGGATCTTCCCGGACCAGGGCACGAACCCGTGTCCCCTGCATCGGCAGGCGGACTCTCAACCACTGCGCCACCAGGGAAGCCCTATCAGCCTCACTTTTAAGTTTAGTTACCCATCTTACAAACTGAGCAACTACATTGGGCACCGTAACAAGTGCTGGATATACAACATCCATCCTGCTGTGGAGCTTCCTGTCTAGTTGGAGAAAGCATAATAAACTCAAAGCATACAGCCTGTGTTAGTGTTATATGAAACGAAAGAAAGAACAAAGACAGAAGAAAATGGAAGAGAAGGAAAAGCCCTACTGAGACAATGTGGTCAGAGACAGCTTCTCAAAAATGCTGACAATACTGACCTAAAGGATGGGATGGAGCAGCCACTCCACAAGCAGGGCACTGGGTGTTTCAGGCAGAGAAAGAGCTGCACAGAGATTCTTCAGCTGGAAAGAGCTGGGCATGTTCAAGGTACTAAAAGGTACCTAAGGCCCCAGAGACAAGGAGGAAGTGGCTTAAGAAGGTGCAAGATAAAGCAAGCACCAGATCATGCAGAGAGCCCCACAGACCATGGTAAAGAATTAGGATTGGCTGATTGATTGATTAATAAGGGCAATGGAAAGATATTGAATGATTTTAATCAAGAGAATAACAGTCTGGCCTACAGTTCTAAAATTTTTATCTGACTCTTACGTGGAGAACAGTTTGGAAGAAGGCAAAAGTAGGAGCAGAGAAAGCAGTCAGGAGGCTAGAGCAATAGTCCAGGTGAGATTGGATGGTGGCTTAACTCTTGTAGTGAGAGTGAAAATGGATCAGGTGGATAGATCCAAGTTAGAGCCACAGCAGATGGACTGAGATGGAGTAAGAAGGCAGCATATTACCATTTAATGGTAGGAAAGTCTAACGTGTTTGGGAAGAGTTCCAAGAGTTTTATCTGGGACATGTTAAGTCTAAGAAACCTGTAAATAGAAATGTCCAGTACATAGCTGAACATACTACGTAGGAAATCAGGGGAAAAGTTTGGGCTGGAGCTATAAATTTGGAAATCATCTATACAAAGATGGTATTTAACACCATGGTAAAGGATAAGATCACTTAGGAAGAGAACTGAGAGAAACAGAAGAGGATCCAGGACTAAGTTACAGAAATACCAATTTAGAGGATGGGTAGAGAAGAGATCATCAAAGAAGAAAAGAAGAACCACCAGGCAGAACAAGCAGGAGGGAGTGGTCGACCAAATCCACAGGCATCAAGATAAGAGGAAAAAATGTCAATTGAATTGAGCAACATGGAGGTTTTAGACAGTCTTGATAAGAAAAGCTCTAGTAGAATGACAAGCTGAAGAGGGCTGAGCAATAAATTAAAATGTGTAGGTAACTCTTCCAAGAAGTGGAGAATTAGGCAGTAATTGAATGGGAATGAAGAGTCAAAGATGGGTATTATTTTTAGGATGGAGGAATACCAGAGCTTGTTTTTAAGCTGTTGGGAATGATTCAATAGAGGCAGAGACCTATGATGTAGGAGAAAGAAGATGAAACAGTAAGGTTTGGATTTTGGATTAGAATCCCAGATATGCCACTCACTACGGATGTGAGCACAGGCAAGTTACTGCACCTCTCTGAGCCTCATCTCTAAAATGGGAATAATACTTACCTTGCAAAGTGGTTTTGAGGATTAGAAATAATGTATACAAAGTAACTGGCATCTAATAGGTACACAGTGAAAATAATTACTATTGCTATGAAATTATAAAATTTGAGAGATGGAATAGAAATATTTTGCTGTTCTGTTCATTACAGCTTCCTAGCAATTACCTGTTGGGCCATCTACTGCAAGGCATCCATAAGAGCTGCTTCTCCTTTCCTTCACTGTATATGAGACATCAGGCGGGAATCAAGTTTTATCAAACTACCACATCTCCCAACCTTTAGGTACATGAGCCTTAAAGTTTCTTTCCATAAACACAACTTCCATCTGCCTAAGACTCGAGTTTTTCACATTCCCTGCTCAAAGATCCCAGTGGCAAAAATGGCATTGACCCAAAATGCCTGGGGACCAAGAGTAGGTCACACACTCTGCTCGAGAAACTCACTGGATAATTCTAAGAAGAGAGATCCCTCCACTCCCTCATCTACATGAGCCCGACAATGTAAAAATGAATCATAACTGGAGAATGAAAAAGTATCAAAACAAAACAAAGAATCAAAACTAGAAGGAACAGCAGAGACCTCGTTCAATTCCCTCATTTCATCCATGAAGAAACGAAGGTACTCATGGGAGGGGCCACTTGCCTCACAGCACAGAGCAAGTCAACGGCAGAACCAAAACTGTAACCTAGGTCTCCTGGTTGATACCCCCAATGCTTTGTCCACTAAAGCCCAATTGCTTCATGGTTCTCAAATGCTACAGAAAATGACCATGGGGCACAGCTTAACCAAGAGCTTAAGCTAAATCAAGGGACTAAACCAAGGGTGAAAAACAAGGGATGCAAGTGGCCAAATGGATTCAGTTTTGAAAAGCACAGCAGGATGAATGCATAGAAGCGGAAGCGAGAGGAGAGATCTGGGCAGACATATACTAATGCACTAATCATGCGCCTTAGTTTCATTTTCTTTCAATTATCTGAATAAAAATGGGTTTCATTGTCTTCAGTTATCTGAATTTTCTACTTTTTTACAATAACTACATATTGCCTTTGAAATAAACGTTAAGAGTTTGCTTGGTGACTTTCTTTGTGGTGTGATGGATCTAACAACGGCAGTATGATATAGAACAAGTATGATGGAACTGGAAGTCAGACAAACGTGGGTCCCCACAGCAGCTCCGCCACTTACCAATGGTGGGACCTTGGGCACATTAGCGAACCTAGCTGAGCCTCTGTTCCCTCATATGTGGCATTATGATAATGGCAACCTTGCAAATGTGTAAGGTTTTAATGCAGGAAAAGAACACAACAGAATGCGTGGCACATAACAGATACATAATAAAATGGTAAATAGCATTTGAGCCACATTTGCATCTGTGATTACATCCTAAACCATTAAACTGTGCCTCTGCCCTTGAAAAGATGTCATTTCACTTCATGCTCATGTCACTTGTGTGTACTAGTATAATTAACAGGACAACTGAATAGTAGCTGGTTTTCTGGGTTCTGAAAGAAGATAAGCACAAACATGGAGAATAGCTTTGCCACCATCCAGTGAGTCTCTTGAGTGCTTTGACTAACTGAAGCAGGTTGCCAGCTATCAAGAGCAAGTAAGTAGCACCACAATATGAAATGGGATTCAAATCTTTTTTATTTTTTTGAAGAGCCTGCTTTCATCAAGAATAAAAACTTTTTGAGAGTGATACAGGGATCTCAGCACTGTCGTTTCACTGCTCCTTTCCACCAAGTGCTTCAAGTACAGGGTAGGGTAGAAATAACTCTGGCTTGGGAATAAGATTATCCGTCCCCCCGCCCCCCGGCTCTGTAATTACATAGCTGTGACATAAGGAAGTCATTTCACCTCTATGGATCTTACTTTCCCTTCTGTAAAATGGGATGCTTAAGCCAGATGAATTTCAGCTTTAAAATCCTGTGGTCTTATTCCCACACATTTTCAAGGCCTCCTGTAGTCAGAGCCCAAGCTCTTACGGCACACATTACCCTCTCAGCAGGAGGCTCCATCTGCTCTGGCCAAATGATCTCTAGGCTCATTCGCAGTTTCTCCTCTACCTTGCTCTTCAGCGCATGTGGGGTGTTGGGCTCTCCCTTCCACTTACCCCATTCTTGCTGTCCTTGCAGTCTCAACACAAGCCTCACCCACTATAGGATGTTTTCTCTGACCATCTCAGTCTTTCCCAACCTCATTATCCTTTTGGATAGATATTGTTTACTGTGTCTTTACAATACATTCTGGACTAGACTGAGAAATGCATGGACAGCAGAGCTCCAAGTCTGATACCATTTCCATACCACCCAACATAATGCTACACATTCTGAACCTTCCTTTGCCCTTTTGTAAAAGAGATACCACCGCCACCTATCTCCTAGAGTTGCTGGGAAGAATAAATGAGGTATTACTGTAAAAATGTCCAGCATGTTGACTAGAATCAATTAAGAACTGAAATATTAATTTCCTCCTTACCTCCCTCTATCTGGTGGCTAGTCTTCCCACAAGGTGGTCTACTGAGAAATGTACTCATTTGGGAGATGGATGTCTAGACTGTGCTAGCAGCCTAAGCGGACCTTGGGCAAGTCACGATTTCTCTACAGCTTAGATTTCTTCCAATGATGATAACAGCACTTGTTCTCATCTTTTATGACAGAAGGATAAAATGAGATAACACATGAGAAAGCACTTTCTTTTGAAGAGCTACCAGCATTATTATTTTTCATAAGTCCTAGTTTCAGAAAAAAAAACCTTAAAACAACAGAAGAGACAGCAAGATGCCAATGTTAATGGGTGATTTGATGACGACTGTGAAAATCCCACTCTTGATATAGACTAGAAATGTCAGAAAGTTGTATTTACTGTTCCTTGAGGTAGAAAAGCACAGATACTGAAAAGGTTAGGTAGCTTTCTTTTTTGAACATAATCACCCCGGGCATTACTCATCTCCCATGCCGACATATTTTCTAAGTCAAACAATATCATAAATACCTCTGCGGGGCATTGTGGGCCTCAGAATCTGGGCATATCCATTTGACAGTGCTAACTGCGAGCTAATAAAAAGCAGTGACGTTAGAACCTTTGTATTTTTTTGTAAACAAACTTAATTATTATTATCTCTTCTGCAGTGAAGTATGCCACAGTTAGAAGTGGGGCAACAGAAGAGAAAAAATATAGTCCCCCAACTAAGTTGATTTTTTTGTATCAATAAAAGTTATCAATGCTTACAGGGTGCATAATACAACACAATGTAAAAAAGAACCATTGTATACAATAAAGATTAAAATATATCCATAAAGAGACATTTCTGTCCCAAATTGTTTTGTGAAAAAAAAAAAAATGAGGAACACGATTAGGGGAGGGTAATTTGGAGAGAAGCATTTTAGAAGAAAGATGTTTTTCTAACAAAATAAAGACATCAGCCGTTACTGGTGACAAAACAGATTTTAGCACTATAACTTAAGGACTCTGTTTTTCTTCCATTTCAGAATGTAATCACCCAGACAGGTAGGTAAGTAAAGATGTGTGTGGGGCATGAGATAGGGAGTGTGTGTGTGTGTGTGTGTGTGTGTGTGTGTGTGTGTGTGTGTCTTGGGAGGGATTTAATCTCATTGCTTATTTCTTCTAATATTAGTTTATAAAGTCAATTAAGGAATACCTATCCAAAACAGATCACCACTCTTATCAAGAAGTCATGTAAAGATATATTCTTATTTTTCTTTGTTAAATACCTAGCGACATTTTAAAAACATTTCACCTTTATTAATTTGTATAAATATGCCCTTGCCATAATTTGTAATACATTTTATAAGCAACTGGAGGAGATTTCATGCATCACTAATTCATACATATAAATGTGAAGTTTGCATTAAACGTCTCTAAACAAAACCCTACTTCCTTGCTATTTTTAGAAGGAACAGGATAAAGAAGAGACAAGAAGACTCTCATTACAAAGGCTGACCCTCTTAAAATTAAGGCTATTCTGTTTTGAGCATCAACCTGCTACTAAAACAGCCCTGGTACCAGGATTTTAAAAGGCCCGAGTCTGGAAATACTACGATGGTTGATTGGCTTTAAAAAATAACATGTTAGAACCACAGAAAACAGTGATTATAAGTGGCTGGCAACATTCCAAAGCTGCTTTTTAGTACTCCTTTGCTTTTTAGTATTCTTTTAAACTCCTTTGGCTACCAGTTCTCATCTCACACCATTTTTAAGTTTATGCCAAATAAACCAGGACACTGCTACTACAGAGTGTAGAAAAGATCCAAGCAGTACACTACTCACATGCACTCTAAATCACTAAACTCTTTCAGGTCTGCCTCGTCTGGGTATACTAAAATATATGATAGAACCTTCCTGAAGATGGGCACATTGCATAGCTTTCTTGGAACAGATTATGCCACTTATTATTTATAATGATATTTTCTAAAACCTCTGTCGCTAAAAGTGGAACTTAACATTTATACAGTCTAATAGTTCAATTTTCCATGAAGACAACATTACGAATGGCCAGCAATCAAGTGAAAAAATAAATGATTGCAAAAACAATGCTTAAACTGTAAGACCTTCCTTGAAAATAAGATTAAGATGACTGTTTTGTCATTTTATTAACATTATTAGTAAATTATAGTTTTATAAGTTAAAAAAGCTCTTCTAAAATTGTTTTTAAAAATAAGCTATTGGCTTATTTAAAAATAAAAAAAAAAAAGACCCTCAGACTATTTTAATTATCTTCAAGTTCTGATATTCATACCACTTCAAGAAACAGTTAATCATAATGCAAATACTAAGGAAATGTTTAGATGATTTTTATTTTTTAGTCTAGAAATCTATTGAAAATGCTTATTTCCCCAGAGATACCATTCTTAGACACCTAAACAAAATGCAAGACACTATTTGGCAATGTGCTTTTTAAATAGCTGAACACCTTTAAACAAGTTGGGCCTATGCTGATTTAAATTTTAAGTTGAAGTCTAAGAAAAACAAAGTCTATATAATACTCGTAAGGCCATGGAGTTACACAATACTACTTGGTTAAGTCAAATATATTCCTATTTCAATAAAAATTAAATAGCACTGGATTAAATACCAACCATTCTTAATCATGGTTTGAGTCTGATAACCAAAATTAAAAATTTAATGTCATGCAAAATATATCTCACAAACTAACCAATGCAAAGCTCTAGGCTTTAAACTTTTTGATAGTGTCAATAAAATCCCCGGGAAAGGAGAATACTGCAACTCTCCTTGGAACATAGGTGTTTTAAATCATGGTTAAACAGACAGAATGTTAAGAATGGTATGGTTTTTATTTTCCATAGCAGGTTTATTGACACTTTTTTTTCTAGTAAAGTTTGAAAAGCTGACACTACCTGTCCACATAGAAGGGGAAACAAAACTTGGTCAAAGTCTGTAGAACTTCCTGTGGAGAGAAAGAGAGATAATTTATACATCTAATGGGACCAATAAATCTAACATTAACCATGGCACACAATCTAGCAACTTTACCCTAAAGAAAGAGGAGACAGATGAAGAAATATGGGCTTTATCAATTACATGGGAGGAGTACCAGGCAGTCAATCATGAGAAATAATAAACATGATCAAACTTCATTAAAAATGAAAAATTAATCAAGAATCACACATGGGCAAGCAGCAGGAGCCGTGCAGGAAAGCTCTGAAGGGAGGGAGGCGGGTGGGTTGCTGAGTGTTAACACCCCTCCAGGGACCATCTCCAGCCTGACCATATGGATCAGAGTGAATAACACCGAGCCACATGGGTTTGGCCTGGCAGGGCCGCTGTTGCTGGCACCGTTTTTGCCTGTTACCTAGGAACAGAGGGGGCCAGGATTAGACAACGCTTCCCAACATCAATAGGCCAAATCACAAGCAAAATAGAAAACCAACTGGAAGATAATTGTCCCCGAACATTGTCAACTACATTTTTTTAGAGTTTAAAACTTTATTTACTTACTTTATAAAGAAGCTGCCATTTCTGGCATGAATTTATTTTGTAATCAAACTATAACAATTTTAAGTGTGCAGTATTTTTAGTCATTATCATTAAACGTCATTATCAAAACGGAACACACTTACCTGCTTGTAATTTATAAAAATCCAAAGCAAACTACCAGTTTAAATGTCTTTTTACAAATATGTAGGTACATAAAACCAAGCACATTACTCAGGGGAAGTATACAAAAAGGGTCCAAAAAAAAACCCAGAGTGACATTTCAAAGACTTATTCATAAGAGAGAAACTTCTAACATTAAGAATACTATATGAGACACAACATACAGTGGTGTGTGACTTTTCCCAATAGATACATTTCACGTACACAGAATATATACAAACAGCAACACACAGACCCAAGTAATTAATCATTACTTCCTTCACAGAATTTTCTCTAACTTGACTTAATTTTAACTGCAGACTTGGACAGACCACAGTTGGTGCTTATCATAAGTTCATAGACCAATGTTATAAATTTTAAAAAAGTATTCCTTTCATGCATTTGATTTACTTTTTAACTATTTAAAATCCAACTTCAAGACAAAATGAAGAACACATTTTCCGGTCACTGAGAAGCTGGTTCAAATTAAAACAAACCTGCCCATTGCAAATCCTAATCCAAGTGATAAATTAAAGATCAGTTTACAAATGTAGCACTTTTCTAACCAATAATAATGAATTATCAATGCTAACTGAATTGATGCTTCTCGCTTCATTTATTTTTAAAACCAGTTCTATCACTCAAGAAATAAACCACATCAATCTAATAACCCACTCAATGAAGCAGAAAGCACACTGACTTTCTCTGCCAGAGCATGTTCTGCCTACATAATTCAATTGAGCATATCCTATTTTTTTAATATCATTTTGGGCTGGGTGTATATCACAGCACTGTTAAGGCATGTCATGATACAGTAAAGGAATAGAAAAGTGAAAAATGAAAAAGGGTGGGTAAGAATACTTCAGCATAACCTGAGGCATTACTGATACATTAATTAATTTCATAATGTGGCATATTCATAAGACCGTACACATACTGTTTTAAAACTCATAGTAAAATAAATTGCAATAGGTAATGGAGAATCAGAAGAACAATAGCAATTTTTCAATGCATAATGTTATTATCAGGCAAATATTGGCAAAGAGATCATACAACACATTCATTTTAATGTCTGCAGTTTTCATTATAAAATATATTATAAGCCCCATAAACAAAACTCTTAGGATTTACACAAAAAAAGAAATTCCTTACAAATTCCTTTCACATCAAGTTTCAAATACCACAGAGCATTGCTTGACTTTAGTTTATGTACCAAGCATTCTCTAAAACTCAGTCCCCAGTGCTCACTCATTGTGAACACCAGCTACAAAGACATTTATCCTTTACCCTTCAAAAGTTACAGGTGCAGACGTACTCCTCTACTCTATGCTGGAGTTGAGCTGACAAAAGCCCTCAAGATTTTTGAAAGAAAGGACCCCCATGGCTACAGCAGAGTCAGAGAAATCTAATATGCCCAACTTATTACTCACTACAATACAGAAACTACTTACCACTTTCTAATGTCAAGAGTAATAAGCAACCATGAACTTGTCTGTCAGATAATATTAGAACAAATATCAAAATACCCAGTGTAGGCTGAGTACAACCCACCTCCCAAGAGCTTTCCTTTTTACCCAAGAAAGCAGTGATAAGTCTAATTAAGCAATGGGGCAGGGGGATGGGGGGGAGGGAAGGGAATATAGGCAAATGTAGGCACATGTTTGTGCATTACAATATGTTTCTTCATGTTTGTGATATTGCAAGAGTTTGATATTCCAGTTTAAGTCAAACAGCACAGCAGTGTGCTGTCAGAGGAGAAAACAAAAATGAGCATTGCTCTGTGTTAGGCAAACTCACACATTATCTCAATCAGAACTGAAAAATCAAACTTCTCAGTTTGGGAAGGGGAGGACAGGAACAGGGAGGGGAAAACAAGTAATGTTTCCTGTAAATAAAAACTGCTGAAATAAACCAATTTTTCTTAATACTGATGTTTTCCCCATATATAAACAGGTAACTACCTTATCCTCTCTTTCCAAAGAAAAACACAATTACTTCAATATGAAAAGTACCACTCTCTGAGAGAGGGGACTTTAAAACACTGATTTAAACATATGTTGAGCATCACGCTTATAGCAGAGTGTCCCACAGTCTTTCAATATTAACTTTACTGGGAAAACAGTCACTAGCCAGTTACCAACCCATTTTTCTCTCTTGAACCTGTGTCTTTGGCTAGGGAACTTTCTTTGTAGAAAGTAATTCTCCTGTTTTCTTCTCTCTCTCTCTCCTCTCTCTCTCCTCTCTCTCTCTCTCTCTTTCTCCCTCCCTCCCTCCCTCGCCTACACAAGCTCTTTCAGACAACCAGCCTCAGTACAACCTCAACTGCCACGTAAATCATAAATCGGATCTTGGAGACGCAATACAGCTGATGAAATGTAAATGACCTCGTTGCTAAGGCAGGGGGTGGGGAAGATTGTGCCAGCTCTCCAGATCAATTCCCAAGTTTATATTTTCACAAATCTTTTTATGTACAGTTTGATTTTTTAACATTTTAATGAGCAAAAAGTGCATCTATAGTAGCCAGTCACCACAGTTAAAGTGCAGGGCATGAACTAGATCCCAGGAGGGAACCAGTCCACCATGTCACCACTGGCTTTAGGACATTTGCCACCTGGTTCCATGTCCCCAGGTTCCAACTCTTTTCATAATCAAAACACTGCTGACATTATAAACCCCAGACGGGTTTTCTAAAATCCCTCCCAATCAATATATCCAACACATAACTTATTGGAGACAACACTGAGCTCATTGATTAAGGTGAGTTCAGTAGCAAAGTTTTCAAAATAAATGAGACAAGAATACAGAATTCAACCCCTTTGTGTCACCAGACAATTTATGAAATAGGCAATTTCCAAAAGGGCTTTTCTTCCCAACACAATATACAATACTTCATGTGGGAATAAGTAAGAGCAGAAGGGGCAGGGGGGGAGCGTGGAGGGCAGGCAGTTGCACTAACCTTTCAGTTATGGGTACATTAAGCAGCAGATCGCACAGTGCAGTAGAAACGCAACAACATCTACAAAGCTCTGCCCACAAGGAGATACCAAATCTCAGAGTGTGAACCAAAATATGAAATCAACAACCCTAACACTGGATTCATGTGCAAGTGAAAATCAGAAATGAATTCAAGTTTCATCTCAGTCTTCTTTGGATTCATTTCATCCAGTTTGAATTCTCATACAGTCAGAAGGCCCATCAAGGGACCTTATTCCAATCCGGACAAAGTTGATTATGTTCTAATGAAACCGAGCTATTCCCTTAAAAACCTGGTAAAATTTTACATTTATAATATTATCCATAATAGAATCCTATCTGGAGGCAAAACTTCGAAGACTAAATTTGATGTAGTTAACAAGGATTATTAATAATGAGAGGCTAAACCAATTCCCCCTGAATTTGGAGTGCGGGGTGGGAAGGTGTATGAGATACTGCAACAGCCATCAGTTCAGATGTCAAATACTTTGTTTTCATTACTTCATTGAAACCCATAAACAAAAATTAGTTGCATTTGGCAGATGAAAACAAATGACAGTCAAACACAGACATACGCACCCCACAAATAAATGCCATCTGAAAGACAAAAGTGCAGGCTGATTATAATGTCCACTGGGGTTACAGAATGTTGGGAGATGAGGCACATTCTCAGTAGTCCAAAAGGAAAAAGAAAATGTGTGCAGGAAAACATTTAAATAGAGCAAAGAGACTGCCTGAATAAATTAATGTATTTTAAAATATGTAAAGCTACAATCACCCTCTTTGGAAATTGCTGGTATAGTGGTCGATAATTCACCTTTGTCCAAAAAGGAGTGAAGGAGGAAGAAGCAGGAAGACAGTAGGAGAGCATTTCCTGAGTCTCTCATATCTAATTTATTTGTTCATTTCAGAATGTAGATGTGTGATGAAAAGATCTGTGGAGCCCAAATTCCTAAAATACTCTATTTCTATGTTTAAAAAAAAATTTTTAATAGCATGAGGTAAATGCTGACCCTCTAAGTCCTGCAAGTGAGATCAGTGCAACTGACTTGAAAGAAAAGGCTTTGATTGATGATCTCAAAACTCAAGTTGAAAGTTAAAAACAGAACACACACAAAATCCAAACATACAAAAAAGCTAGCAAAATTTCTACCTTAAGCCATTTCAAGTTAAAACCAGGGACTCCAAGTGAAAGCTAACAGAGGTTTTAATGCTTATGATTCAGAAGAGTAAAACAGAATGGTAAGAAGTTCTTAGAAGCTTAATTAGCACCAAGTTCAACAATGTTGACCAGAAATTTCCTAAATATGAAAACAGGAAATACAATTTTTCTCCTTCCCTATAAATGTCAACTTAAACCCAAGATCCATACTATAGTTACAACCAAACTTTTATTTTTTTCCAGTGAGAAAAGGCTTTGAATAAGGAATTTTACAGAAAGGCCTTTCAACACCCGAACATAAAAGCCAGGTCAAATTTCTAACAACGCTGCTCAAATGCTACAGAGTCTGCTTCTTTTCTTTGGTATACTTCAATATTTACTCTCAGTTCACTTTTTATAAACTTTAATCTTGAGTCATGCATATGTTATCATTATGCTAACTTGTGTAATATCTAATATGCATAGTCAATGTTGTAATTCAAAAATTAAATTACAATAAGATATAGAAATTCACCATTTTCTGTACCATGTATCATGTAAACTTTATATCTAAATTATCAAGGACACTAAGTATATAGGTGGAATGCTTACAACAGCAGAAGAGCCACCTCTAGAACTACTTTTAAGTGTAAATCTTCATGACCTTTGAAGTATAAAGTAAAAATACTGAATCTTATACAAAAATTTTTTTAATTTAACACAATCACTTTATCCTTTTGTATCCTTCCCTTTCTTCAAAAATTACTTAAAGTTGTCCCCAAATTACGATATTATATAACATTCTATATTCTCGGATTTCATTTTATTAACTTTAAACCTTACAGCAAAAGGTTTGAAAATGAGAGCTATATTTATAAGGTCAATGTTAAACACCAATAAACTTTGTGACACTGTTTCAAATACTTTGAAAATGAATAAATGATTTGGTTTGAATCTCTTGCAATTAGCATTCAGTGGTATCGGTAATATAATTCCTTGCACTTAATAGTATTACTCTACAATATTTTGCTTTGTTCATTTCCTTAGACATTTGAAATCCTATTATCTGAACATTTATGTTATGAATTTATCTAAAAGAAAGAAAGGTTGGGGAAAATGCAGGGGCGGGGGGGGAGGAGGAATGGTTGGTGGGGGACACACAAGTCAGCACATACCAAAGGAACAGAGTCCCAACAGTGAAACTACAAACATGATTTCACTGAAGAAGCAACTTGCCCTCAGGAAGATACTATTAAAAAAAAAAAAAAGAACACTAATAGAAATACTACTTTATAAGCATTTAAAATCTGTCAGCTTTTAAATATTTTAAATGCACACAAAAATGTGCACAGATGGGCAACTTTTTTACTTACATTTGTCTAGAAAAAAATCTTTCATTATCAAGCTCAAAGTCCTTGAATTTTTTAAACTTAATTGTGCCTCTATTTCTTAGAATTCATACCCCAAGGCCAAAGCTTTCCTGCCACCAGTCCTTCAAATCTGACTTGGACATTACACGGGAGGAGGCTCCAAGCCTCCCTGAGGTCTCACTGCTTTTACAACACGCGAAAAAGCAGTCGATAATGGGCCCATGCTGAATTCACTGCTCTCCACGTCTCCTCTTGGGACACAAGCCTAGCAGATGTGATAAAAACTGTGTCAGAGAAGTGGCTCTAGTTTGTGCCTTAATGACAACTTAAACCTCTAAACCAATACAACCAAAGGACTAACAGAACTGGCTGTTACCTCTCTCTCCTGCCAATCTTCGAATATCTCTGAACTAAATTAGCACCTCTACCCACAACATCCCTTGCCACCCCACAAAATCCATTCTAATTTTAAAAAATAAATGAATTCAGCAAACACATCGGCGGCATGAGTATCTGGGCTCTGTGTGTGTGTGTGTGTGTGTGTGTCCTATAATTAAGCCTTAACACATATTCCATGTAGTTTATATTTTCTCAAGGTATGATTGTACATTCAGATATCTTAAAGGACTGCCTGGTATATTTCCTCTGATTACCATCCCAATAACCATATTAACACGTACAACTGGTAGCCTTACAGTTTCCCTAAAGGTCTAACAGTTATTTTTAAATATGTTCAACCACAGGAAAGAAAAGTGACATTCTGAGTTACTGAAACATTCTAACTATTAAAATTTATACAGTGGATTTTTAAAACCGTGGGTAGTTATACTTTAACTTGTAAGAACCCTTTGTCTAACCTAATGATATGGTACCAAAAAAATAGATTTAAATGTGTACTTCTGATAACATTTTCTAAATTCTATAATTCAGCCTTCAGATGATAGGCCTTTTTACCCAGTATCTTGAAAGCCTATTCAATCACAATTGCATACCCACTTAATCAGCAATCATTGTTCTGGGATGCAGGACTTTGTTGTCAAGACAAGCACCAAAACCTTAAAAAAATTTTTTTCAGAACTGGCATAAGAAAAAAGTGATCTTTGTCAGACAAGGACAAATTTATGCAAATCTTTTATAAACATTCACAAACATTTATTTAGCTTTTGAAATGTTGGCCTCATTTGAGAGCATGAAAATGAGGGGGAAGTAGGAAAACGCAAAGGACAGCTTAGAAGCTGGCACGCTACATAAATATTCAGAAGGAAGATTATAGGATTCATGTTAGGCTGTCTTAGGCTTCTCCAAAGTCCACACAGAATAGCAAAGAACAAAACTAACGAGAAGTACAGCAGATGTTAGACAATGCATCAGCCTCTTTTCCTCTCTCACTTGGCTATACTTGGACGCTTTTATATTTCCTTTCAATATGGTTAGGTCATTCAAGGATTCTCCTATAGACTATGTATTGTGGCTACAGATCTATAAGCTGGAGGTCTGTCAGCCTTCCAAAAGTTTCCAATGAAAAGGCATTATGCAAATTCTACCTCTCTTACCCTCTTTCAGGGGGGAAAAAAGCCTCCAGTATGCAGTCATCAGAGTATTGGAAGCCCCAGCCTTCATTTCTGTATAGCTGTGTTTGCCTCAGGGCCACGCTGCTTGTTTTGACAGTGGATCCCCCTAGATAGTTGGGATTAGTCGAGCTTGTTTAGATAAACTTGAAATCAAGGCCTTCTCTAGGTAGACAGCTAGATGCAGCTACCGAGTTTCCAGCTGCCTCCTCCTTTCATCCCCAAACAACTGGAGATTCACAGTAGCTATCACAGCCACAGGCTATGTCACATACAAAGGTACAAAATTAAAGGCTGCTAAAAGAAGCCTTTGTAAGTCTTAGTGCTAAAATAAGGAATCTGTACTGCTTGGTTTATACAAATTATTCTAGCACTACCAGTATGGAACTGAAATCATCAGTTAACAAGGCATATTAATCAAGATTCCCAGCTTCTTCAAATAGACAGGATGATAGCTTGATAATATACTTAACCTTAGCTCTTGTATGAGAGTAATCACTTAAAATGTTAAAAAGGAAATAATAGGCTTTATTTATCCAGTGGCAGGGGATGTCAGACACTGTCAACAAACACTGTGAGCAGAATATGAAAATCAAAATGTAAATATCAAATCCACTTTTGAGAGGGAATTATTTAGCAATTGATTAGACAGGGCCTCGGTTCACAGTCATTTCCAATTACAGAACTGTTTCATAATCAACTTTTATTTCCCACAACTTGCAAATTCTGATGGAACAATATCAGGAGGATTCAAGAACTGAGGAAATTTATACTCAGAACAGAATAGATCGACGACATCTCATTACAAAGACAGAAGGCAAGTGATATGAAACACTATTGATATAAAAAAGTATACAATTCAAATAGTTTTCTAAAATCTAATACTCAAAGATTTTACTCTTTTGCAGCTAGAAAATGTCTCTTCAGAGGGCCAGCAAAATACAAAGAAAATAATTCAATTCCGCATATATGTTTTATTTCACTTTACATATCTTGCTCCAACACGTCAATGCTAGTGTTTACCTGAGGCTGCCTGGGATAAACTAAACACAACCGAAATAGGTTTAAACATTTTCCAGAACTATTCTGTGATAAACCATACAGTACAGAAGGCCTCTGACCATACTGTCAAGTCACATAAGGCAGTCTTCAATCAATCAAGTTCATATATCACCAAAGAAAATGTGCTCTCATAATTTAACAGCTAAGTCACTATTTAAAAGAAAAGCCTTAAGACATGTAAGACATTCTGGAACTGCAGTCATCATTTGAGGTTTTCTTATGAAATTTTTGGTTTATTTCATACACAACTTACAAACTAAAGAAAGACTCAGCAAACTTTTTCTATAAAGGATCAGGTAGTAAATATTTTAGGCTTTGTGGGCCACTTATGGTCTCTGTCACAGATTCTTCTGGTTTGTTTTTTTTTTCCCAACTCTTCAAAAAAGATAAAAATCACCTTAGCTCAAAGGCCACAAAAAACCAGCCCCAACCTCTGATCTAGAGTGTCAAGGAGCTGGTCACACACCATTACCCAAACAAACTCACGAACACCCCAAAACTCAAATTTAGAAATTCCTGAAAGGTAAAATGACAATGTCAATCATGTTGGTTCTCTGGTGATCCAACAATTCACACATGATTATTGCTAAATGGCCAAATGTCTATTGCATACTCTCTTTCGGAAAAATTACTTAAAATACAAAATAATACAAAGAATTAAAAAGAAAACATATTTCCACTACTCAGAATTCACAGCTGTTTTGTGGCATGGACTCTTCAGAGAAAAAATTCCTTCTTATATTAACAGTTCACTACTACAGTTTAGGTCCAGGAGTTTTCTTGACAGATAAATCATGCTCTCTGGATTCTCAAGAGCTCTTCAATTTGAGAGTTATTTTGTTTATAATATTTTTAAATTTTATTTTACTGAAGTATAGTTGATTTACAATGTTGTGTTAATTCCTGCTGTACAGCAAAGTGATTCCATTGTTTACAATATTTTAAAAAGCAATATTAAAAGAGAAGAAAGCTTTTTCTGGTGCTTTCCTCACCACATTCACTCAAATACGTTATATGTACACCCAACGTTCTGTTAGATGTAGAAGGGCCTCTTCCTGCCTCTCTCACTCCTCAATTTCTGCCCCCCCAACTCCTTTCCCTTATATGTATTCCCAGGAATTTATCTTCCTTCCTCTCTCTCTGTATCCTCCTCCATTAACATAGTCTACTTATACTTTAATTTCAATTACCATCACTGTGTAAATGACTCAAATTCAAATCTTCATTTATAAACTACCTCTCCAGCTCCGGGCGCCCATTCCAACTGCCTTTTGACAGTTCTGCCCCATGTCCCATAGTTACCAAGCGCAACATGTCGAAAATCCAGATGTACCATCTAGGTCCTGGTAAGCTGCTGCCTGCTAATCTCTTTCACACCATCAGAACAAGAAAGAATCTCACTACTAACACTTGCTGGGGGACAGATGATCCATTCATGTGACTTTGATTCAAATATTTCCTGTGGTTGTTGAATTTCAAAATAACTCTGGAGAAACCTTCCCAAGTGTCAATTAACAAGGAAGGAGACAAGGAAGCCCCAGAAATCAAGAATATTTCCAAGTCATCTTAGAAAAGAAAACCGATACATTTCCCTAGGCAAGATAATATATTTAGTACCAGACAATGTGCTAAAGACCCTGTCTGCATGGAGTTTTTGATCTAGTTGAAAGACAGATGCTATGCAAAGGAATACACTAATACATTGTTGCAACTGTGACAGAAGCTGTGAAAGAACAGAAGAAGGTGCTCTAAGACAAAAAGACAGGGGCCTGAATTTAGATGGAAGGGTCAAGAAAGGCATCTCAGGAAGCGACATTTTGAGCTGAGACTTGAGGAATGAGCAGGTGTTTACCAGCCAAAGATTGCAAGAGGGATAGGGAGAAGAAGGCCAAAAATAAGTAAATAAATAACAGCATGAGCAAGGGCCACTGAACAACAGCCCTTGGCACATTCAAAGAACTAAAATAAGCCTGGCATGTTGGATCAGAGGAGGCAAAGGAGAGAGTGGCAGAAGATGGGGTTAGACAGGTTGGCAGAGGCCAAATCACATGTGGCCTTAGAGGGCATGTTAAGGAGTCTGGACTTGATTCTTGTGCACTGGAAGTCACTAGGAGGGTTTGAATCTTTTGCATCCCACTTGCATGTCATTTCCTAACCCCGCTATCTACTCCCAAGTCTTCTAGATTCCAGGGGGATTCAGAAGCTATTCTCACTGAGCTCCTCTTGTCTCCTGAATTCCCATGCTACTCCTATTGCCGTCATTCCTATCATCAGACTGTCCATAGATCTCAAGACCCTCCGTTTCCACAGGAAGGGACAGACACACAACTGGATGCCTGTCAGGCCACTGAGATGGAGGAGGAGCCTCACACAGGAGCCTTAATAATAACCCTGGCAGCAGGGAGAGGGGTTGTGGTTGAAGACAGCAACATAGGGACTGTAATAGATTTGAATAGGACCAGCTTAAATCTCTCTTCAGAACCTAACAGTCTACATGTCTTCTTGTTTAATCTTCATAGGAAAGCAGGGAGACCACATGGACCAAAGGAGAATTGAGTTTGTCAGAGAATCAATATTTATTCTTGATGTAGAAAATGAAAGGAATAGAGAAAACTATTAAAGTCTGTATAAATGTAATATTAGTCATTCCTGTCAAGGGTTTACCATTTATGACTTAAAAGCTAAGAATTATATATACAATTTAAGGTATCTAATTGATTTACCTACGTTTCTTCTGTTTCAGCCTGTATTTTGTTTCCCAAATACTCTGGAGGGGCTTAAGTGACAAGTGGAAGGAGACTGACAAAGCAGCTAATAAGTGTCACATCCTGTGCTAGAAGCTTTACATATATTCAGTGATCCTACCAGTAATCTGATGTTGATATTATCACCCTCTTACACATGAACTGAGGCTTTGAAAGCCAAGTAAAATTACTTTCAGGTAGAATGGTGAAGTAGCTTGCCTAATTGGAAATAGATAGTGATGGAAAAGCTAAGATTCAAACCCAACTTCATTCTCCTAGGAGCTCAAGCTCTTCCCACCTTGCTTTCCAATTGCAGCAGTGGAGTAAAAGATTTTTGTTGTATCAAAAGGTCTTAGGTTAGGGTAACGTTATGTGCCAGCTTGCCCAGAACATCCTGGTTATGCTCATTATCTCTGTGTAATCATGGTGCCCCCTTTTGCTCTCACAAGTGTCCTGGATTGGATACTATGGTCATTAGTCTTAGAGAGAGGGAAAACCATGGCTTGTCTGAAGGGTACTGAAAGAACAAACAGATGTTCCATCTGCCTTGTAATGGGAAACTGGGGAGTGGTGTTAGAAGAGTTAGTTTTTATCTCTTGACTCCAGGCTCTTTATCCACATTAAGGAGTTATCTACATTCTAGGGCTTAGTGCAATACTAGACACATCAACAATGACATGGAAACGGCAAAATCTTCCGTTTGCTTCATTTTCCTCACGCTACATTAGAAAACATTTATTAAACTAGACTAATGCAGGTATTGTGTACACATCATGCCTAATTCTCCTACAAAATCCTCATTACTTCCTTGTTTTATAGGTGAAAAAAAATGATGCTGAAAAAGTAAAGCCTTTGCCCAAAGTAACATTTCCAAAGCCAAATCTCATATAACATGGGGATACTTGCCTTCTACTATTCTTTTGGCCAAACATACCCAAAAAAAGGCACTTAGAATTTTTAGAGGGGATGATATTTGTTAAGAAATAAGTGAATAATGAAAAGTATTTTAGCTGCCATTAAATCTGTTTATTATAACAGATACATTTTAAAAATGCAAAAATATTTCTCAATTTACCAGGGGTTTAGATCTCTAGGAATGATAAGTATCTGGCAGGTTGGAAGAGTTCTCTAATAGAAATAATGTTCTTATCAATTACTGCTGACACTTCTAAAACTAGATGTTACTAACGAGGCATCATGTTTGAAATATACTCAAATATAAGAATCTTAAATTCCTCTCTGTTAGGCAAGGTGAGATTTAATAAAGGTATGTTTTGGTTTGTCCTACTTTGTTCAAATTCTGAGCCCAAAGATCACAGTGTGAACACTATTTGGTTGTTTATTATTATATATCAAATATTTGGCCTATTAGCATCCATGTACAGTACCAGGTCCTACAGATGTGGACATGTAGCAGGAAAGAATCCCTGACTTTCTGCCTGGGAGAGAGAAAGGATACATAAACAAGTATGTGTAATAACGGGTTTTAAGGTTTCTGAAAGCATGGTCAAGGAAAAAAGGCAGGCACTGTCAGGTCTACCCAGGAGATATCAAAGACTCCTCAGAGCTGGTGACATTTGAGCTGACTTTTGAGAGTTGGGTCAGCATTTACTAGACAAGCAGACTACATATTTAAAATATTATATAAATATCTAATATTTAATAATACTTAGAATATTATATAAATAAAAGTATAAAATATTACATAAAAATATTCCAGGAATAAAAGCAATGTGAAACAATATTATATATTTCACAAGGTTGATATGAAAGTAAATGATTTTTGGTAAGCTCAATTTTATTTAAAAACAATCTTAATTATCCTTTCCATTTCTACCCACACACACACACACACACACACACACACACACACATATACATACATAGTTCAAAGTCTGGGCTTCATGTTATCTCACATTTGAAATCTGAAACTGACAGTTTCAGTCAGTTAGACAGTTTGAAATTATGGTAGCTAGAGGAATCTTAACTCTACTGCATATATTTTTAAAATGAAAGTTAACACAATAATAAAAAGTACTACATGCAACCAAAAAGGCTAATTTACAAGGACAGTGGGACCCATTACTAAATTCTGAGGTTTTGAAAATGGAAAGTCTCAATACAGCTTTCACAACAGAAATAAACGTAATTAGTTATTCAAAATCCCTTCATCACCATTTAAAGAGTTTCCATATTTTCCATACATTATAGAACATAAATATTCAGAAACTGTTTCTGGTTATCTCTTCATCTTTACTTGACAAATTTCTCTTACCTATGTGACTTCTCTAAATTTTGCTGTAGAACAGTGTGGGCTTAGAAAGAAAAGATTTTTCAGAATTCTTCCTAGGATCAGTCTGAAATTCTAGAGGCAAATTTATCACACATAGTCCTAATACCTGATAAAACAAAAGCACCAAAACCAGGTTACCCTGCTACCTTGAATCTACCCCCTAAAAATAGTAGGCACTCTATAATAATTGGTTATTATTAAATGCCAGGTATTATTCTGAGCACTCTACACATTTAAAATCACTTAAACCTCACAAGAATCCTATGATATCTTTACTATGATTATATCTAGTTTACCGGTGAGAAAATGAAACCCCAAAGAGGTAAATCCCAGTAAATGACAGAGCTGGAATTCAAACCCAGTCTGGCTCCAAAGGCCATGCTCTGTACTATCCTTTCTGGAATCTGAACTCCTTAGCAATTATGTCTGTGTATTACATACTTTATATTCACAATCATTCACTGGCCCCTAATTTATCCTAGCTGCTGAGAAGAGCCAGTAACACTGATTATAGTCATTCCTGTACTTGAAGAGCTCATAGTAAATAAACAATACAATGTAAGGAGTCAATGCTCCAAGTGCTCTCCAAGTGCTGAGGATAGAGTGACTAATTCAGTCAGGGCAAGTTTCACAGAGGAAGGGATATAAGCAGGGCATTTAATGCTGAAAAGAAGTATATTGGGTGGGAGGGGGAACTGAGGAAGGCATTTTAACCATAAAAACATCTTGGACTTGCTGGGTCATATGGTAGCTCTATTTTTAGTTTTTTAAGGAATCTCCACACTGGTCTCCATAGTGGTTGTATCAATTTACATTCCCACCAAGAGTGCAGGATGGGCCCCCTTTCTCCACACCCTCTCCAGCATTTATTGTTTCTCGATTTTTTGATGATGGCCATTCTGACTGGTGTGAGGTGATACCTCATTGTGGTTTTGATTTGCATTTCTCTAATGATTAGTGATGACTAACACAACATTGTAGAGCATTTATACTCCAATAAACATGTGAAAAATAAATAAATAAATAAATAGTAGCAACACCCAAAAAAAAACAAAAAGAAAAAAACCATCTTGGGCAAAAATATAGAGGTGGGAGAGAGCTAATCATGCTGGGAAATAGACATTCTATGTCTGGTTATGAAGGGAAGTGGTAGGAAACCAGGCTGGAGGTTGGGGCAAGGACAGACTGTGATGGGCCTCAAATCCAAGTAAAGAAATTTGCAGTAGATCTTGAAGGCACCAGGGAACCATCAGGAGTTTTGACTTAAGAGAAATGGTGTGATTTGATTTAGGTTTTAGAAAGACATCTCTGGTCATCTTATAGAATGTAGTGATTACAAGGTCATTAGGCTGCAGGTCATTAGGAAAACTCCACAGGAGAGAAGCTGAGAGTATGAATGCAGAGGGAAATAGCAGACTAGGACAGACTAGAGAGCAATTTAGGAGGGATAATGAACAGGGCAAGGGCTTGATGACTGCAGACTTGCAGATCCATCCAAACAAGCAACAGAGACTGATTAAATGAGGTTAAAGTTAAGACTCAGACTACAGCTCTCAAAAGCAGCCACAGTCCACTTAGTTATCATCACTGAGTAACTCACCAGAAAAAAGACCATCCAGTAGTATTCAGAGATGTCTAAAATTTACCAGGGCTTTTTTGGAGCCAGAATAAAACCAGGAGAACACTTCTAATAAGAATGTATAAATAGGGATTGCCTACTTCCATTTCCTAGAGTCAGATTCAAGTAGGTAGTAGTACAACATAGCTCTATAGCCTGGCATGCCTTCAGAAAGAACAGCTCAAAAAGAATTTGTCTTTTTAATGGGTTCCTTCTATATAACTGTAACAGCTGGGAAGTGACCAAATTGGGAAGAAATCTTCAACTCAAAAGAAGAGCCTTAAATCAGAAAATTTATCACTTTTTCAACTGAGTTTGGCTAAATGTTTAAGGTTTTGAAATACAGTTTCATTAAGAAGCCAGTCCAGGGCTTCCCTGGTGGCGCAGTGGTTGATAGTCCGCCTGCCGATGCAGGGGACGCGGGTTCGTGCCCCGGTCCGGGAAGATCCCACATGCCGCGGAGCGGCTGGGCCCGTGAGCCACGGCCGCTGAGCCTGCGCGTCCGGAGCCTGTGCTCCGCAACGGGAGAGGCCACAGCAGTGAGAGGCCCGCCTACCGCAAAAAAAAAAAAAAGAATGGGATGGGGTTGGACTGGCTTTTTTTTTTTTTTTTTTTTTTTGCGGTAGGCGGGCCTCTCACTGCTGTGGCCTCTCCCGTTGCGGAGCACAGGCTCCGGACGCGCAGGCTCAGCGGCCGTGGCTCACGGGCCCAGCCGCTCCGCGGCATGTGGGATCTTCCCGGACCGGGGCACGAACCCGCGTCCCCTGCATCGGCAGGCGGACTATCAACCACTGCGCCACCAGGGAAGCCCCCCATCCCATTCTTAAATTCACCCTTTTCTGGAAATGGGGATGGGAGGGAATGAAAGATATAGATATGACAGAATAGCATCTATTATATACAAAGTGGTTTTTCTTCAGCAAACACTTGAAAAGCATTCATCCAACGTGATAAATTTGACTTGTAACAGCAGAGGGAGAAATAAGAGGCAACCCGTGATAGATTATTTTTTAGGATTATTTTTCCCCATCCATGAGCCTGTAACTTAAAAAACATTTAAACAAGCCAATCATCAAGAATGGGACACTTTTAAACATATAAAAGGAAGTAGACATTTAATCTGGGATGCATTTATACATCTGCAATCTATCAATGAAAATCTTTGAATCTGTAATGTGGTCCGTCAAAATGGCTACATTTGGTTGCAACTGTGGATACTGACCCACTACTTGAAGAAAGCGGCTTCAGCAGGGTGCTTTGTTGCCATTACACTAAACAGTCACCTCCCAGGTTTTAGGGTCTGAAGAAATTAAAGAGTTTCTATCTGTGGATGAGAAAATTACATTTCTACCTACAATCCCAGACTGACAAGTTACTAAGAAATATGGAAACTGACCTTTTTGAGCAAGAGGTTTCAAAAAAATCCATGAATCAACAGTGACTTTTAGAAAAGCACACATCTAAAACAGACTTAAAAGATGATCTTCTTTAAAGGCAGCCCCAAGACTTTCCACTTGGGTTTCTCTGTACCACTCTGGCTAACTTACTAACTTCTATGGCTTCACAACAAAAAAAACAAGAAATTGCAGAAATGTGATTACATTGTGGTATCACTACCCAAAGGTCCTAGTTTTCAAAGAGATATCCCCAATTTCTGGCCTTGCCGTTGTTCTTCAAGCTATTGAAACAACCTGAACATGTATTACTTTTGTAGCCTAGCAGACAGTAAGGTCTTTCAAGGGGGAGATGAAATCTTCTATATCTTCCTTCATCTTTACCTGGTATGGTATCCAGCTCATACTCTGCAGACATTACACTTATTAAACTCTCACGCAATTAATGCACAAAATCATATCTAGTCTCCAACAGTTTCTGCCACCAAAAACAGACATAAGGGGGAAAGAAACCCAGAAAGTTTAGCCACTTATAAGTTAGTCTTTTTAAGGCTGGGTTGTGGAGCCATTTTAAATGGTGACCCATTTGAACCTTATATAAATAAATCCTTTGGATAATATTCAAATGAAATGACAAATTCTGTTCCATGTCATATGGTGTCATGAAAAGTTTCCAGAACCAAACTTGACTTCACCATTTAAAGTGGATCAAATCTGAACGGATTGCATGAGTAGGCTGGAAGCATGACAGCACCTACTTTGGAGAAGAATGGGGAAAAAAAAGAAAGCTCAAAAGTTTCCAAGAGGAACAGGATACACCCAGGTCCAATTCCATTCTTTGTGAGCTTGGTGAATGCATGGCCCAAAAACCCACAAACCCAAATTTTCAATTCCAACTTGAAGATTCTATGGCTTAGACAAGTCACTATAGAAAGACTGGTGGAAACTTTGTGGAATCAATGTCACACTTTATACAGACCAGGTACACTGCTGCTTATGTTTCTCTGCCTGACAATAATGGGAAAATCAAATTTTATCATTTGTTTTCCATTTTGTGCAAATATTGTACATGTACGTCATATTACACAATGTTGGTGCAATGAAGCTTCCTTTCACAGTAACAAAAAAATGTACGAGCTGTGGATTATATCTGTAATTTTCCTATTAGACAGTATTCTTTCAATGCATCAGGACATGAACAAGTTTTGAATAGAAATGTTTAGTCTCTGGATTATCAAGATTTTGAAGAAAGTAACTTGCAAGTCTCCATACACAGCTGCTCACTAAAAGAAGGAGGCAATCACCAACAAGCAAATAGGGAGCCTTGATTAAATATTATCTCCATTGTCTTTCAAATCAGAATCTTTCAATCCACTTACATAGGTTACACTGTGAATAACTGAGTTTAAATGTTTTTTTTAGAGCATACCTGAAGCATGAACAAATGAAAACTCCATATTTAAGCAATTACACGCAACTCAGAAATGCCGATTTCCATCACAATTAGCCTACGTTATGCAACATATTTTTGTTCCTTTTTAGTATATAGGTGATGCGTGTCCTCCCACTTTGCTTAACTGCCTATAGTGAAATTTTAAAAATCACACAGACCGTATATAACCATAAAAGAAAGGGCACCTTTTTATTTTTCCCAATGTACCATGTTTCTATATTGCTTACAGAGCTTATACAAGAAACACTGTTGGTTTCTATATAAAGATTTCCATAAAATTTTTATAGTTTCTATAAATGCATAAAGACTGTTGGTTTCATTATAACCTCTGTTTCAGTGCCAGTGGAAAGAAAAATTACCTGCAGCTCTGAACAGTGATCTACATGTACAGGAACGGGTGGGTATGTTCAGACCTCTAGTTAAAGAGCTCTAAGACACTTGCTATATTTCATCAAAATATAGATGAGCACAGTGGAGAAGCAACTTCTAGCACACTAAACTCTAATCGCCACTCTTAGAACAGACAGGCTACAAAAAGTGCAATTGTGAGAACAAATTATTAATTCTTAATGTTTTAGTACAAGAAGTAAATCATATAATAAATAATGCATTTTTAAATGGTAGGTGTAATGCCTATTGTACTTGACACATTACAAGGCTATTTATGGAAATCTCTGTGATATGTTATTATATCTTTATTCTGAAGTATCCCATACTACATGTTATAATTACTAAAGGCTCTTTTTTAACCTGAAAAATCATGTTTTGAAACCAAAGATGGGGTTTTGATGAGAGTGGTGACCATAATTTGCTAACACATTAATTTATCCTTTTCTCCTTTAATTCAATTAATATTCATTAAAACTGCACTAATCACAATGAATAAAGTTTTACCATTTATTTCCATAATTATGAATGAATACAGTAAACATAACAGAATAATTATAAATCCATTTAATTAATTACAAGGCTGTTTCCAGCAGGGAAAGATATTCATGTTTTGTTTTCTTATTTTTAATGCTAGATTGACATGTTGGTATCTTTGAGAAACCATTTCTAGAAATGAAAGAAACACATTATTGTGATTCTGTTCTTCTTTAACAAAAATTTTCTATTAGACAGGCTTTATTAAGAGCCACATTATCTAAACTTGTAGTAAGAGAATGAAAAGAATCTGGTTTAAGCTACCAAACTCAAAGTAACTTGAAAATTGTGTCTGTAATTTAGTAATCTTAACGTTAAAAAAATGATTTAGACTAATTCGGATTACGCTTATGAGAGATACAATATTTTAAATTTCACAAGTAAGTTGTTAGAGGTGTTTTTTTCAAACGCAGGATCCTTTCCTAGTCAGGATCCTACCAATGTTAATGTTTTAGTATTTAAACTAGGTAAACATTAAACAAAAGCAGATGAATAAATAATATGAACTATGAAAAGACCTTGCTTTTGCCTTTGTTGTTGTTTGTTTTTCCCTTTTAGAAAACATAGGCATTGCATATCTTTCAGGAATTAACAAAGCCTGTACTTTCAGGTTTTAAGATAGCAGGCCTACCAGATTTTAAATGAAATATTGAGTGCTACAGTGATTTAATGGTTTTAAACCATAGAAGTCATCGCAATCTGAGGGTGTCACAGACAACTTAAGGAAGAAAAAAAAAATGGGGCACAGAGAAATCACTTTGTCAGTAATTACAATCAAGAGTCCGAAAATGTGGCTCAGGCTGCTCATTACTTCTTCCTTCTGTATCAAGACCCTTATTTACATTTCAGATTACATTTTTTATGAAACAGTAAGATCTATCAGAGCTGAGAGGACTGAAATAATGAGGGAAAAACATTTTAATAAAACGTGTTGGGTCTGCATTACTTCCGTGTCAGAAAGAAAGGCTACTTCTGTAGTGATGGATCATTTATTCTGCTTCTAAACGAGAAGCAAAAAGATGAAACTGATGAACTTTTACTGCCCATTTGTCTTTAGCAGACAATTAAGACAGAGAAGATCAAAATGGATTATCATACCACACAGACAACTGGCCCAACAGTAATACATCTCTGGGACCACAGATTTGTAACTCTCTTTTATCCCTCCCCTTTCTTCTTACTTCTTTTTCCACTCTAAAGGCAGTGCTAGCTTTGTGGCTCAAGGAGAGCCAAAAGGCTGGTCATCATTATTCAGTCACAGATGTCAATCTAACCTCCCTTTTTTCTCAGTTTCTAAAGCAGTGAGCCACAATAATTTGTGACAGATTCTTTTACTGTAAGGTACAAAGAACACACAGAATAAAACATCTAGCAGCAGCAAGCGTCTCTGATCAAGTGTGCTGGTACATGGGAAATACACTATATGTAAAAACAAGCACTAGTAGTTTAAGCGAATGGGGAGAAAAACTGGGGAGGTGGGGGGGTTGTGTGTGTGTGTAGTAATAAGTGCTATATTTTGTGGTGAATTATCTCAAATATTCCTTATGGATTGCATCATAAATGTTTTAATACTAGAAATGTTGTCTAGATTAAGTACACATTCAGCATTTAAAGCTTGTTTTAATAGAAATATTTCTAAGAATCCCTTTATAATAGCACACCAAAGGGAAAGATAATTTGGCATAATCCAACAAATGCTAAAAGGAAAACACATAAGATCAGAATCCAAATTATAAAAATGTAAGTAAGAAATATGCAGGTCTCATTTCCTTTACTAACAGATCAACTCTTAAATTTCTTGGAATTTTGAGGTAACTTCTCCAAACAAAGTAGAGCTTTCATTCATCCTTCATTCTTGAGTTATATGTGGTAAAGAAGGGAAACTGTGTGTCAAGTTGGAAGAGATGCTAAATAAGGCAGTGATGTGCATACCCTCCTAAGTCTACATCCAGCCTATGAGCATCAACCTCCAAATTTCAAAACTAAGTCACTGATCCAGACAAAGAAAACAAATGCCTATCCTAAGAGCACTTTAAAATAGCTAAAAGTTATTTTTTAGATTCCTACTATAATTGAATTCCAACTTCAGTATATAAATACTTGTAAGATCATCCATTAACTAAAGTGAAGAGAACTAAGTTCACAACACAACAATACTTAATCAGTAAACTGGGCTCTATATGCAGTGACAAAATTGATGATAATCTATATTTCTATTTCTATCTCATATTTCACGTGTTTGTATGTGGAGTACCTGTATATATACATACTCTACCCAAACATAAACACATATATATACTCAAAGAACTAAACATGAAAAAATAAACACCAAATTGTCACAGTAGTTATCTGAGTAGTAAACTTTCAATGACTTGTAGTTTCTTTCTTTTCATTCTTTCTTTTATTTTTGCTTTATTTTTATTTCCTAAATTGCTTTTTGCTAATGAACATATTACCATGCAATTTTTTTAAAGTTACACCAAAAAAAAAAAAAAAAGATCATGGTGCTCACAAATTTTCAGATATAGCAAGAAACTATGTTTAAAGGAATAAACCCAGATGTTAACTATGTTATTTTAAGTTTTCTCCTACATAATTTTTTCTCATTGGGTAATTCAGATCATGGGACCACAAAGGTTATTTACCTAGACAACAATATTTTAAAAGAATGATTTTCTTAAGAGCTATGGCCTCAAGTCTATTCTAAGTAATACTTTAAGATCTTCCACCCTTTAAACATTGTCAAAAGAAAAAAAACATTAATAAAAAGGTCCTATAATCTTTGGATTGTGTAAATTAAATCCAAAGGGCTCAATCCCATACCAACTTAGGTTAAGATAAAAATCTTAACTCTCCTGTTGGAAGATGAGGCAAGGGGTAGAGTGAGAAAATTACTATTTTTGTTAAATCTCATTTTAAAGTCTTGAGATCACATGCAAAGCAATCCATACCAGTTTTCTTGGGCTCTTGTACAGTAAAATCTCATGACAAAGCATCTCATTATCCTGATTATCCACTTATATTCCTAAAGATGTATCAGATACCTTGCCCTCTATACAGCAAGCCACATTGCAAAGGTGTTACTACTACTGTACTGGATATTTATATTCCATTGTACTTATCCTCATTCAAGGACATTCTTTTAATATACAAAATTAAATGAATGTACTTCAGAAAAATGTTTTTATTATGTACAATATCCCACATGTGAAAGGCTTTAAAAAGTTGTTTTATTGTATAATCAAGAATGCTTTTATTTCAAAACTGCTTTAAAAAAGCATACCAAATTGCATGTTTGAACTAAAAATGTAAGGTTCCCCAAAAAGCTACAAAACATTACTAATATTTCTCAAGACAGAAACTGGAATCCAGAATGTATAACCTGGATCTAATTATAAAGAGTAGAGCAGCTTTGGAACTTCAGCAGTATTTTGTGAGTACAATAGTTCCTTCTACTCCATTCATTCCATGTTTGCAGAATGCAGGAAATTCAAGATGGCAAGACCAATTGGCCAAACAACTTTCACTACCATCATTAGAACCACCCTCACCCTAAAGACCATTCCCGCATGTGTATCTTCTCCTTCAAGGACTACCATAACACAGTTTCATAATCTATTTCCAATTCCAGGAGATGTTATAAACTTCCATCCTTACCTTTTTGTTACGCCGGCTCTTGCCTGCTTAAATAGCATAAAAAAAAAAAGTTCACAGGCAATCCAAAAAGGATTTGCTAATGAACTGCAGACTGTAGCAAAATAAAAAGTAAAATTTGTGATAGGTTTTCTTCCTTACTTTCTGTGCATTTTTCCCCTGAAGGTAACACCCCAAATGTAGCACCAATATTTTCGATCCTACTTCAATATGTTTTACTTTTTGTCTTGGGTTCCTAATTACTGTTTCTCTTCCGTTCTAAAAATTCATTTATCTCTTTCAGTAAAAAGAACAGTAATAATATGTTGAACGACTCTGAAATAAATTTTGTCATGTAAAAAATTAATTACGCATTCCGAACCTGGTCACTGTAGTCCTCCGGGAATTGCCTCTGCACCTCAGGATCTGTAAATAATTGACAGATAATATTAATTGGCTTTGGATTAGTGAGCAAGCAGAGGATCACACATTAATATTTGATCAGAAGATGATAGCAGCCCTGGCAGGGGATCCAAGGGGGGCAGCTGAGGCTGCTATGTTGATGAGCAGAAGGAAGGACTCGGCAAGGCACTCCCATTACCCTCCTCCAGAAATATAAAAAAGAAAAATTTTAAAGACCTGATACTACTGTTAACTTTAGACTATTACCTAATGCAAAAAATTTTGCCAGCTGCAAATTGCCCTCGATATATTTTTCCAGAGAAAGTCAATCGGAAACCTGCCTGACTTTTCTTATCAGAGGCCTCCTTTACCTAGTTACAGATGTGGGCTTGATAAACCACCTTAAAGGCCAGTTTCAGATCTTGTGTGTGTTTGGGCGGGGTGGGGTGGGGGAGAGGGCAGGGTGGAGGGAAGGATCAGATAAGAATTCTTTCAAGGAACAAATGCAAAACTCCCTGCTTTTAAAAATAAAATATATCCTTCTCAAAATACTTATGGTCTCTTGAAAATAGATGAAGTTTTCTTCAAAAGAAAACAATACACTTTTAGCTTGTCAGAGTTAACAAAATATCATGATATGAGATATTATGTTCTAACATAATTAGACTTGCTCAGAAACTATAAAAATACATAGGTGAAGATACCTTTCATGACCATCTGTTTAAAATAGAATTAGGAAAGGGGTCACTTGATTCTTCAATCATAATTGCAAGATAATCCAATGGCATTGTCTGTAGGTCAATACAGAAGTGTACTAATTAAAAGCTATTAGCACTCCACTTGCTATTGATTAGGAAAACATTCAATCTTTTCTAATAAGAGAGAGATCTGGTTCCTCAGAGGCACATTAAGAAGAGTGATCAGAATAATATCTATTTGAGAAATCATGTATCAATGCAAAAGGCTGTGGAAAAGCACAATATTTGAAGGTCCCCAACCACAGTGATCACAATATATACTACTCAGTTTTCATATATATCCTTTAAAATACCAGTTTACTTCTCCATGAAAGTGAATCCATGTAAAAGTTAAAGCCCTCCATGCCACAAGATAAAAATGCGGTTAATTGTTCTGCAGTTAAAGAATCAAAAAGGGAGAAAATAATGGGCCTATTCACAAACTACATTTAAATCTTAGAAATACCAGTTTTCAAGTCATTGAAGTCAATGGATATTATTTTTCAAAACTCAAGACTAATAACAAAAGTAGGAATATTCAAAAGGTCACACCAAATGAAGAGCTTCCCAAAATGGGTGGTGCAGAAAAGTTGAAACTATCTGTAGATTACTTCGGCTCTTGAAGTGTCTTCTGGTTGACTTTCTTTACCCTCATCTTCAAATACTAGGAAGAGACCAATGACATGTCTAGACTGGGACTAGTAGAATTCAGGCATAATCCCTCCTGCAGTATCTTGCAGGGTTGCCCTGGTAAGTCAGAGGAAGTAGCTGTTGCTTCTATTCTCTCTGGCCTAAAGGGCTGAAACCACACAAAGACTTGGCCCTCTTGTGACAGGAGGCCAGAGGGTGCTAATGGTGTGGCATGAAAAGCACTAGGTCTAGGCGGGGGAACTGGGGGCAGGCCAGCAGGATGCAAAGAGACAGCTACGAGCCCAGCAAACCTCTAAAAGTGTACTGTGGGGTTGGGGTAGAGGATCCAAAAAGAGGGCAGTGGCTGTGATTCCTAACACATATGTAAATGACTTTGTCCAGCAAAATAACTGGTATTTTAGGATTTAAAATTTGATACTGAGACCTGCTCCCACCCCCCACAAAAATGCAGCTCTAAGTCCCTGAGGGACACAGTAAAACAGAGGCTGGAAAAGCCGCAAAATAATCTAAGGCTTATTTTTTTTTTCTTCCAGTTGTCATGTGGTTAACAATTACTCTTTACCCAGAAAACTTCACACAGAAATGACTCACATATAAATCTTTAATATCAGGTCCTCTTTCCTGCAATAGTTTGCTTCTTGGGAACTACAAAATACCAATGGAAATAAAGAGGGAATAAAACCAAAGACTATTTTTTATCACCATTTTCTGAGGGGATGAATATCAGAAACCAAAATTTGTGGTATATTATCCAATTTAAAAAAATGTTTCTTGCTTGTAAGTGGGAAAGGAAAGGTCTTTAAATCTCTTGAACAAACTAAACCAACTGTTAACAAGAAACTACATTAATAATTAACTTGTCATTTTAAAAATGTATTTTATTCATATATACAACATAGAATTGAAAAAAGAGAAGGAAAATAGGTGAAAAGAAAAATCAACTTGTTTTAATACACTGAAGGTAAAGATGACCATGGAACCCCAAGATGGGGGTCATTCAAACCATCATGATTATCATCCTAAACACTGCCTCAGTGGTAGGCAACATCAACTAAACACCTTCATCAACTAAATCCCTTCAACTGCCCTAAGACTACCCCTAGAGTGAGATTCCCAGATTTTAACAAAATCATGTTCCAAGATAATACATGGATTATTATTTACTATGATTCAAGCATAAAGCTTTTGATTCCCTTTCTTTAAGGCTCTGAGATTTACAAAAGCAAACTTCATGGGTCTTTAACACTCTCAAAAGCAACATCAAAAAAAAAAAAAGGCAACGCTTTTTAAAACCAAAGCCCAACCTATATAAAGTTCCATTCAATTAGCTCAAAGATCCAGTCTGATAGTTAACAAAACTATGAAAGCCATTTTGTAAAAATTAATACAAAAACTAAAAATAATTTGTATGAATTTTCTTAAAATGTCTATTTTGCACAGGAGGCTGAAATCATGTTTCACATTGAGTCGATCATAATGCCATAATGTCACCAAAATATCGACATTGGAAACATCTGAGTTAAAAAGGTCCAAATACAATCTGCTTTGCTCAAGCAACACAACACCCGCCTTACTAACAGTTTCAGCATGGCACATGTACAAAACCTAGCACCCTGCAGTTCAGCAAACCGCCTTTAAATTTTCTGTCTGGCAGCAATCCACTTTCGTGTCTGTATGTTTTTACAAGTACTCTATGTATTTCATTGCATCAGCTGCATTTCTTTGAGTTTTAAATGGTCTGGTAACATTTTATGAAATGTTCTATATCTTTATATGGAAAATAACATACACTGGAAAACTGTGCATCAATCTAATATTTATATATCTATTTCTTTACCCACTATCCAATACTATAATTGCTAATGCTCCAAAACTTCTTCTCACATTCATACCCTCACTGCCAAATACAGTGTCACCAAACAGCTAACTTTCAACACAAAAATCTGCAGATGAGAGTACTACCATGGAAAAAAGTAACATAACAATTTGTTTAGGCAATTGGCAGTAAGAATACAGTTATCAGCATATGTCAAGCTTTCTCTCTAAGAACTGTCCCTCTGACAGAAAACTAAGAACATATAGTAATGCATTACCCTTCTTTCTCAGAAACTTTCTCCAGGTTCAAGTAATAGATTCTTACAAAATTAAAAATCAACTTCATCATCTCCCAGGAAAATACAATCTTTTTGTTGAAAAGTATTTAAAATATCTTGCTAGCAAGATGTATGGTATAGAAAAGTCCACACATGACTTAACCACATAAGGCTAAAAGAGACAGCTGGCTCTAGAACAAGGTTTCGCATTATGTCAATCTGACCAGCCAGTACCTTCTCCCAGCACTGCAACCATGCAAGAGGCTGACCCCACACAGACACATGTGCACCACTTCCACTGGAGGTCACAAAAGCATTTCTATACTTAAAACAGACATTTCACAGTACAGGACTCCCAACAGCACAGTCTCATTCAGGCGCAGAACATGACCATGCTTAAAAGCCTGTGTCTTGACAACAAAAAAAACAAAAACAAAAACACAACTGATCTCAGAACAAACGCCTTAGTTTTTTTTTAAAGAAAAGCTAATTTTCTTCGATCTCAATAGTCCATGTTTTCTAGTCTTTTACTATAACATACTTTTAAATCTTTAAGATATACCAGATTGCCACAGGATGTTTAATTAATAGAATAAGAGTTTGGGCAAGACTTACTGGAAAGGCACTATAAATTATTTTACACAGGATCCAAAAAACCTTGAGTTCTGCCTTAGGCTTAAAGTTTCTAGAAAACGTGGTAGACAGATCTTTTACAACAGAAATGCAAAATAATTCATAAAAGTACTGTGCTTATATATGAGGTCTCATTTGTAGATTGGTAACTAATAAGCATACACACACACAAACACACACACCTTATCAAATTATTTTCCTGTTTTTCTCTGTCACACCAATGGCTGACTCCATTTGAAGGGTCAAGGCATGACACTTTAACTGATTATTGAAAAATACACTGACTTCATTTTCTGTGAAAGCTGTCAAATGTTACAGTCTTATATAACTGGAGCTCTTTTAAGAAATATAAGGGAAACTGCAAATATAGCCATTAACATGGGAATCTACACTGCCTTCACTTTTAGCATGCTAGGTATCAAGGCAGAAAACATTACGTTTAATGCCTACTAAATTTATCCAGTCATTATCTCTAGGATATTTCAGTCAATAAGAGACAAAATACTGAACACATTTAAAGCTTACAATGATAAAAATCTGCTCCTTAAAAGTGAGACTTTAAAATTAGCTATAGGACTTCCCTGGTGGCCCAGTGGTTAAGAATCCGCCTGCCAATGCAGGGGACACGGGTTTGAGCCCTGGTTTGGGAAAATACCTCATGCCGCGGAGCAACTAATCCCGTGGGTCACAACTACTGAGCCTGCGCTCTAGAGCCCACAAGCCACAACTACTGAGCCCACGTGCTGCAACTACTGAAGACCGTGCACCTAGAGCCCGTGCACTGCAACAAAGAGAAGCCACCGCAATGAGAAGCCCACTCACTGCAATGAAGAGTAGCCCCTGCTCACCACAACTAGAGAAAGCCCACATGCAGCAACGAAGACCCAATGCAGCCAAAAATAAATAAATAAATGTATAAAAAAATAAAATGGTTATGATGATAAATGTTACGATAGTAAATTTTTTAAAAATAAAAAAACTTTTAAAAATAAAATTAGCTATAAACAACATAATCTCATTGTTCAATTTCATGGAGTTTAAGATACTATCTTCCTCTCCCCAAAAACCATAAATGTTAATCCCAGCTGTAATCAGATTTAATTTTCCAGATGAGAAGATGGGAATATGCTGCAAACGGGTAATAGTCCATTACACTGCTCTTTCCCTAATGACATTTTCAACTTTTATATATTAAAAATGTAGACCCTCAGAAAATAGTCCGAGAAGTTGTACATTTTGAGGACAAACTCAATCTTCCTCCAAACACACTTAAAAATAAACTTTCTTTTAATCTTCAAGAAGAAAAGTCAATTTTTTGTATAATGTAGAATTAAAGTTTCTTGACAGTACGATTGCAAACTGGACTGCACTAAACTAATAAAGAGCTTCAAGGACACTACCTATTAAATGTTATAGCTATAAAAAGTCAGCTTCGCTTACTTTGTATTATAAAATACTTGAACCATTAATACAATTATTCTAGTAAATTATTTCATTTATGATAGTTAAAATTCACTTATTAAAAAATATTTTTGGAAAGAATATTTCACATAGTAAAAAAACAAAAACAAAAAAAACCACCTTTTCCATGACAATAAAACAAAATGGTTTATGTTGTCTTTTTTTTTAATTTTTTTAAATTGAAAATTACTCTTTTCAAAAAAAATTACTGATTCCAAAATGCAGGTTTTATTCTGAAATTACAAAGGAGTATACTTCACTAATTTTTAAAAAATCATCTCAAAGTACTTTAAATGAAGTACTGCATGCACAAATGGAATTTCTTACTTTAAAAATCTATTCTAGGTATAACCTTTTTGCTATAAAACATGAAGACTTTCTTTGCTAAAAACATAAAAACTTTGAGTCATCACCAATTTTAAATCATGTTTCTATTCTAGCCTTTCCCCTCAACACTGGCATTTAAAATACATTCAAATACTACTTCACAGCAATCAGCCTGACAAACACAGGAACAGTTCACCATCTACAGCTATAATGAAAACCCAAACAGCATTATTCAGTAAAGGAGAGCACAACCCACCGCAGTATGGCAAGCAATGGAACCATTCGTGTGCCAGATTCCTCCACAAACTAACATATTCTGCCTTTCAGATACATCCTGCTCTGATGTGACTATTTATGAATAAACAGAGGACACTGACCTATTGTTTTCAGTTGTTGGAGTTATGAATATAGTACAGTTACCAGTTAAGTGAACCAACAAGTACTAAATGCATCAGCTGTTCTACAAATAATGAGCCCATTGACTTTACGCAGTAAAATCTACAGAGTTTCATCTTTCTTCCTAGAGAATGCTGATAGCTTTTGACCAGTAAATAAATGCCACTACTTACTGATAATCTGAAATATTTCTCATAACCAGTTTCACCTACAGGAAATATACATCTGATCGTTAACCAAACCTTTGCTGCATAAACCCAAAAATCAAACCTAAGTCAAATTCCAAAGGGAGATTTTAAATGGAAAAGAGAGGGTGTGCTGGAAGGGAAAAAAAAATCAAAAGAACATGCTCACTTACACTTACCTTTTTCCCTACTGAATATACTAGTTTTCAACTTTCATTATTATTTAAGTATTTAGGGTTTCTTACATTGGTTCAAAGTTTGGAACACTAATCCATAAAAATCTATCAAACTGATAAATACTGATGAAGGTTTTTAATGGTTATAATCTCAGGCTTCCATTTAATTTCTCTATGAGTTAAGATTAGTTTTATTCCACCTTTTTGAATAAGTACCGTAAGTATAAAATTTTTATTCCAATGTGAATAATTACTTCAGACTTAACCTGAAGAACAGCTGTGCCCTTTATGTACTACAAAAGTGATATCACTGCATATGGTCTTCATTAATAGATATATCACATTTGTCAAATTTGGTGAAAAGAGATAATTAACCTACTCAAATACAACTATTGACTGAGTACCCACTATGTGCCAGGCACTATAATAGGCATTTTACATAAAATATCTGATTTTATCTTCATGACAAACCTATGATATTGGGACTATCACAATCAATTTTATCATAGTTAAAGAAAGCAATAGGTTATCACTAGTCCAAAGTTGGAAAGTTAGTATTTATACACAGTACGAATACTCTGATGTGACTGGCCCAGTTGATGAATACGCCATAGTCTTTGCTCTCTGGGAGTTTACAGTCTAACTCTAATAGAGAATACAAAGAATTAAACAAGCAATCATCACAGGGCCTGGTAGGGATTAGCAGAGGGGCACTGAGCCTAGTCCTGGCCGAGACAGAAAAAGCTTCAGGGAAGAAGTGGCAGAGCCAGGTGTAGAGTCCAGGACTACACCAGGGTTCATGTCATACCACCACACGCCCCTTCTGAACAGCCTAGTGAATAAGTATTTTGTGAGTCCAGGGCCCATGTTTTACTTAGCTTTGTCTCCTACAAAATGTCTTGCCGATTATATATACCCAACAGATACGCTGGCATAACAGAATAAATAGAATAGAATAAAATAAATTCATTAAATACCCTGTCTCTCCAAATGAATGAAAGGCCAATTTCAAAACATCCAATTGAAAAGAAGCCTTTGAATGCTACAGGCTTCCTAAAGATACACTGGCTTATAGTAGGCGCACAATAAATATTAGTTGTTATTATATTATTTAACCCCAGTGGAGAAATAAGCAAGCACTATAAATTAGATGGCTACAGATGTATAGGTGTGCCTCAAATTGGAAATACATGTGTTCCTGAAATAAACTTTTAAAAGCCCAATTAAAAATTTCCCATGGCCTGCTATTAGTTACTTAGAAATGTTATAACTTTATCAGAAACTGATTTTCTCTCCATCATCAGTGGTTCAAAAATCCTTTAGATACAGTTTATTTGCCTCCTGGCATCTGTTTGCTAATGATGTGTAAACATCAAACGCACTAGGGACTCTCCCAGACTTACCGAAACCCTGAGGTGAATCTTTGTATAAATTGAAGGACCTTTCTGCTAATTCCTTTGCTTTCTAAACTTGCATTCTGGATTTCAGAAACAGAGTTTCATTAAAGATTTTTGCAGTAATAATTATAATGCTATCAGCTACCACTTACTGAATGCCTAGATATACCAGTCGTTGCGCCAAAGGTAGTTTATCATCTTATTTAATCCTAACAACAACTCCACCAGGTAAGTAGATGAATCCTTATTTTATAAATAGGAAAAGTGAGGCTCACTAAGAACAAATTCAGAGTTAAGTAACAGAGCTGGGATTCAGCCTAGAATTATCAGACTCCTAAGAATCCAACACTGGTTTTCCTTTTCGGCTTTATTTATTTAAGTCCTCCTGTTGATCTGTCTTCTAGTCATTATTGTGACTCAACAATAGGAATACATCTGGACAAATAACTAAAACATGTTGTCATGAAACAGGCCTAACAGATTATGAATGAGAGCTTTCCAATTTCTCTATTTAAATTTCTTTGCCACATTCAGGATATAAATAAAATGACTCCAAAGTAACTAGCACTCAATTCAACTAGTAAATACAGTATTTCAAAGATAAATTCATATTAAAAAACTTAAGGGTAATTTTGAAAGCTAGAGGTTATCCTTGTATCATCTATGAAAAAAGTCATTGGCTAAACAGAATGAATAAGAACACAGAAAAAATGTTTTCCTGTGTAAGAAAACGCGTTTCCAAGTACCTCTAAACCACACTGAAAACTAAGGCCAAACTAGTACCTACAGCATAGATAAAGCTGACACCCCAGCAAGGGAAACATACTATGCCCGTCAACCAGAAGACTCTTATACCAAACTTCCACCTCTCTTCCCCAGAGAAACAAGCCATTGTTGGCTAGTTGTTATCTGTATCATTAGAGAAGCAATACCTACATCCTTTATCACTTTTGTGTGTGTGCATGGTAAAATATACATAACATAAAATTTGCCATTTTAACCATTAAGAGTATATTTCTGGGACTTCCCTGGTGGCACAGTGGTTAAGAATCCGCCTGCCAATGCAGGCAAAACAGGTTCAATCCCTGGTCCGGGAAGCAACTAAGCCGCGGGGCAACTAAGCCCATGCGCCACAATTACTGAAGCCAGCGCTCTAGAGCCCATGCTCCGCAACAAGAGAAGCCACCGCAATGAGAAGCCCGTGCACCACAACGAAGAGTAGCCCCCGCTCACTGCAACTAGAGAAAGACCGTGCGCAGCAACGAAGACCCAACGCAGCCAAAAATAAACAAACAAACAAATAAATAGAGTACACTTCAGTGGAATTAAGCATATTCACATTATTGTACAACCATCACCACCATCCATTTCCAAAACTTTTTCATCTTCCCCAGCTGAAACTCTGACCCCATTAAAAAACTCCCCGTTGTTCCCTCCCTCCCCACAGCCCCTGGTAACCACCATGCTTCTTTCTGCCTCTATGAATTTAACTACTTGAAGTATATCATGCTAGTGGAGTCACACAATATTTGTCCTTCTGTGACTGGCTTATTTCACTTGGCTCATCACTTGGCTTCAAGGCTCATCCATGTTGTAGAATGTGTCAGAATTTCCTTTCTTTTTAAGGCTGAATAATATTCCATTGTATGTACATGTCACATCTTGTTTATCCATTCATCTATCTATGGGCACAAGTTTCTTTTATCTCCTTGCTATCGTGAATAATGCTGCTATGAACATGGGTATACAGATATTTGTTCGAATTCCTGCGTTCACTTCTTTTGGATATTTATCCACACGTGGAAGTGCTGGATCAGATGGCAATTCTACATTTAATTCTTCTGAGGACCTATATCACTTCTGATATGTTTTAAGACCTTTATGTTATTAAAAAGCTAGAATCCTTAGCCTGGCCGTTAAGACCAACCCACCCCATTTCGTCTCTATCTCTTAAAAATAAATCCCCAAATCTAGACTGCCTGATCAATTCACTTTCCCACAAAACTTGACATGCTTTGCTCATCTTTCTCCTCTTTTCACATCTAAATCAGATGCTTCCAAAACATGCTGTTAGGCATCAGAATTTATAAATGTGGCCAAATATATATTCTTATATGAATTAACATTCAATCACCCTAGTACTTAAAAAAAATTAATAAACAAGGAACCATGTCCTCTGTCAAAAGTGCAATGAATTTTACATGTAGCTGGTAAAGGAACAGCAAAACTGGCACATTCACTTACACTGCTCCCCGACTCAAGAAGCTCCTTTACTTGCTTTCTAGCACTCATGCTCAGCCGGCAGCAAAATTCTCAACCTCTTCGAAGTTCCCTTCACATTATCACATTCTTACTGTGGCCAAAAGCTGGCTTCCTCTGCAGCCCTCTCAAGTGGTGAAACGTTTCCTCTCCACCTCTCCTCAGACCGGCCTGGAGGTGGGGTAGGTGGCCTCTGCTCCTTGCTGACACTTCCAGAACTTTCTCCCTCATTTTCCAAAACCCCAGATTTCAGCCTCAAGTCACCAGACTACATCCCACTCCCCACTCTGCTGTCATCTACTGATCCCAGGGTCACTCCTCATTCCTTGAATCTTACGGATCCTGGTGCACTGCTCTGCCCTCACTCTACCACTACTCCCACCACAATCCTATCGATTTTACTACATATTCACATAGATGATCTTTCTAAATCCTGGAATTCTTGATTCCTTGGCCTCCTCCCCACCAAGGAACTTGCCCTCTACCCAGTCTCAGCTACTCACTACCATGGTCATACCCAAACTCTACAGTTACCAATAACTGAAACCCCCTCAATAATCACAATTTCAAGTACCTCAGTCTCCAACCATGATCTACCTCCTTTCCTTCTAGTTCATTCCCTATAGCATTCCAACTTCATTCTTCAGTCCCACAGACACATTCACTCTATCAATCTTTTCTCTGCCCTTCATCCACCTCGGGTCTACACTAGCCTCCTTACCTAGCTTAAATTCTATTTTGTAACTGTTCCTTTACATACATCCTTGACTCCTTCATGCCTCTCTTACTTTGTCGTCCTCCCTTGGCAAAACCACAATCCTTGTTAAATCCAGCTATCTACCTGCACCGCAACAAGAGAAGCCACCGCAATGTGCCTGACTGTGGCTGAAGAAAACCACACAACTGTGCTGACTAATCTAACTTTAAATCTGGATTACTCACTGTAAGAGAGCTTTAATGCAACTTAGTAATTATACCACATTTTCCTTAAGTCATTACTCTCTCACTCTCCTTAGTGACTATTTCATACTTTCTCCTCTCCCATCAGACCTCCAACTTTCCCCAACCTCAACTGCCACCATTTATCTTACTTGCCCCTTCACTGAGAAAACCGAGTGATCAGAAGAGAGCTCTCACAAGCTCCCTCCACCACTCTACCACTAGTTATCTCCAACCCCACAGACCTGCCTTCATCCCATTACCATGAAGAACTGTTCATGTCCCTTGCAAAGGCCCCTCCTCCACTTGTGAGCTAGGATCCCATCTCCTCTCAGCAACTCAGTCATTGCTCTACCAATTCTCTTGTTCTATTAATTTTATCTCTCTGCTAGATCTTTCCCATCAGCATGCAAACAAACTGTTATCTACAAATATTTTTTAAAAGGTCAAGCCCACCTCCCCACCACGGCTACCACCCCATTTCTCTCATTCTCTTTAAAGCTATGTTCCTCAAAATAGTATCTATACTCACTGTCACCAATTCCTGTCCTCCTACTCTCTGGAACCCATGCCAACCAAGCTTTCAACTCACCACTTCTCTGAAACGACTCATATACCAATGACCTTCTTACTGTTGACATCAACTATTACTCCTCAGTCCTCATCTTACTTGACCTTTAGCACCACTGACACCCTTGATTGCTTCCCCCTCCTTGAACCACTTTCATTTATTTATTTATTTATTTATCTATGGCTGTGTTGGGTCTTCGTTGCTGCGCCCGGGCTTTCTCTAGTTGTGGCGAGCGAGGGCTACTCTTCTTTATGGTGTGCAGGCTTCTCATTGTGATGGCTTCTCTTGTTGCAGAGCATGGGCTCTACGCACGCAGGCTTCAGTAGTTGTGGCATGTGGGCTCAGTAGTTGTGGCTCACAGGCTCTAGAGCGTAGGCTCAGTAGTTGTGGTGCACGGGCTTAGTTGCTCTGCGGCATGCGGGATCTTCCTGGACCAGGGCTCGAACCCGAGTCCCCTGCATTGGCAGGCGGATTGAACCACTTTCTTTATGTGGCTTCCAGAGCATCCCACTTCCCTATCTCACTGCTGCTCCTTGGGCTTCTTGTTGACCTCTTCCTATTGAAGAGCCCCAGAGTTTAGTCCTTGGACTTCTTCACTTTTTCTTCTTGATGTCCTCCTTTGCTGGTCTCTTTCAGTTTCATCACTTCAAATACAAATATGCACTGTCAACTTTATATTTCTCCAGCTCAGACCTCTCCGAACCCCAGACTCATTTAACTGTCTACTCAACACCTCCACTCGGATGTCTAACAGACATCTCAAATTTAACATGTCCATAACTGAACTCCTGATCTTTCCTTCATATTCAGATCCAATCTGTCAGCCAATCCTATCAACTAAATCTTCAAAATATATTCAAATTCTGACCATTTCTCTCTACCTCCTTCACTACCACTCTGGTTTAAGTCACCATCATTTCCCTCTTGGATTACCACAACAGTGTCCTGAAAAGTTTCCCTGCTTCTGCTTCTGATTCCTTATAGACTCTTCTTGAAACAGCAGCCACAGTAATTCTGTTAAACTTAAGCCAGGTCCTCTTATGTCTTCCCTTCACCAGCAATTCTCTGACCTCACTTCCTAATATTCTCCCCATCCTAATTCTGTTCCAGCCAGGCTGGTCTATTTGTTGTCCTCAAACATGCAAGCCATGCTTCCACTTCATGACCTTTGCCCTTGCCATTCACTCTGTCAGATAAACATCAAGGAATGAGGCATGTCCTATGAGTCTTCATTCACAAGTTACTTTCCCAGTGTGGTCTTCCCCAATCACCTTATTTAAAATTATAATTTTTCCCTACCCCCGCCATGCCATAGTCTCTTTTCCTGGGTTATTTTTCTCCTTAGCACATTTTACCACCCAACATACTATATACTGTCTTATTATGTTTTGCCTTACTGCTATGTATGATTTAAAATGGAAGGGATTTTTGTCTTTTTTGTTCACTACTCTATCCCCAGAACCTGGAATAAAGCCTAGCAAATAAATACTGAATGAATGAAAGAGGGAATGAAGGAAGGGAACAAAAATTCAACTACTCCTTCTGGCAAATAATTTGGTAATATATTTCCAAAGCATGTGTGTGTATATATATACACATAATGTATTATTTACATCATATATGTTCTATATATTATATATATGTTATTATTACATTATGTTACTGTTACTATTATTACTACTACTTTTACATTACTATTTTGACACCTCTTATAATCTCCCTCCATGGGCCCTGCAGTATTAGAGAGGTGTTGGGCTAAAAATTATCTCTTACAGGATCCTGCAACTAGGATACCAGGTGTGAATCAGGTTCTGCCCATCAGATCCACCTGGTGAGACTTGAAATCAGCACAGGCAAGTGGGGAGCCAGGAGGTAACATGAAGAATCTACTTTTCTGATGCAGAACTAGCAGGAATGGCATGATGGCTCTGGAAGCACAACCCTGATGGAGACTTCCTGAGCCCAGAGGGCAAAGGTGGGAATATCCTGGGGCTGACATTTGGGATGACAGATTCCAGATTCCCCCAGCTTCCTGATGTGGCAGAGGTAGTAGTTCTCTTGGTGTGTTACTTCTGTAGTGTTTCTCTGCAAGTTATTCCTGGAGATTCAGCCTAAAGCCTGTTCTTCCACCCTTTCCAATTATTCTGTAAGAATTCTCTGTATTCAATCCTTTTTCTGATAGGGTAGTTTCTCTTATTTTCAACTGGACTTTGACTGATACACATCTCGTGTATACCTCTGTCCTGTATTTATCACACTGGACTGTAATCTTCCATTTACTACTGACCTTCTCTACCTAACCCTAGCTTTCTTGACGGAACCACTTTTAACTATCCTTGAATCCTCTATACCTAGAACAATATCTGACTCATAGCACACAGTCATTTTTTTAGTAAGCTTTTAGACAGTTGCAATAGCCATTATAACATGAGAAAGATTTGGCATGAATATTAAAGTGCTGGACTGGGAATCAGCAGGCCTAGATTCTGCCACTATGTGATCATTAATAAGTCTCTGAACCTGAATTCTCTCAAATACAAACTGAAACTTTTTACTAAACGATGTTTCTTGACTCTTAAATTCTACGATTCTATGATCTAAAAATCCTTAGACAACTCATTGCTTTGGTAAGACATCCATGCCTTTAAGTAACCTTTAAAGCAGAGTGGCCCTGAGGAAAGCACTTCTTTCTGGTTTTCCCTGTGGCCAACCACCCTACAGAGTAAATAAGACTCTCACAAGCGACAGAAAACAATTCTAAAGTCCTTTCAATGAAGCAAAATTCTAAATTTAAGCAGCATGGCTACTTTAATATCATTCTACTTATGATTTTTTAATTAAGGATTTAGGAAATCTGAACACTAAAATAAATATTCCCCGTTAAGAAGCAATTAACTCAATAATTATCCTAAACCAGACCTACACACTTGAGACAACAATGAGAATTTTGAAGATTCCACTCATCCTCTCTGCCTGGCTCCACAACTTTGCTTCCATGCTTTCACTTCATAAAGTAGAGGGGTTTCCCCCTTCTTGCCGTTACTATGAAACTTGCATTCTGTAAAGGCCCAGCCTCCATTTCAAGAACCAGTAAAACCTGGTAGGAGATAACAGGATTCTTGGTTTGGAGTGATTCTATGATACCTCTCCTTTGCAATTTGCATTTCCACAGTAGTCTTATAAACACCATCACCTGTGTGCTTTCATGTTACAAGGCAGTTCTTCCTGGGTTGAATTCATCAAGGTTTCCCTTGCTTCTGGCCTCTACAATCACCCTAAGGGCGTGATGACTCAGTGGAGCCAGGTGAGGAACCAGGGCTTGATAAGCAGGGCGTACAGGATGTGTGGGTTGTTGGAGGTTGGGGGTAGAAGGGCAGTTAAGTGGGCAGCAGAGACTGGTACACAAGGGGAAGGGGAGGGAAGAAAAACAATCCAAACCCCACGGTGCCTAAAGCTAACAACTGTCAAAGTTTCAGTAACTTTTTCCAGCTCTTCTCCAAGCCCGAATAAACTAGGATTCTCAGAGAACTAGCCTGTGCTCAGGGTGCACTGAGACAAAGGTATAGCAGCAAAAGCTGTCATCTTATTGCCTCTCAAAGACTTGCTCACACAGTCCCTCACAGATACCTTTGAATAAACAAACAACTCATCCCTGAGAATAGGAATGAGGCTTTGTCTGGGTTGGTTCTTCCCAGCTGCAGTCTGTGGGTGACTGAATTCACAGGAATGCAGCAAACACAGATTGGAGAATGCTTTCCCAAGACACTGACCACACATTCTCCCTACACATCCTAGTAGGGACAAACCAGCCCTGCACCCCACTGTACCACCACAGCCCTGCTCTACGTCCAGGCAGTATCTCACCCTATGGAAGACAACCCATGTACTGCTGCCACAGTAGCTCAACATACAAAACCAAGTTCAGCTACACTCCTTTCTGAGGCCCCCTGGCACTTACAGGATTAAGTAAAATAATGGGTGTGAAGCACTTTGAACAATGACTGGCATCTAGTAGATGCATAACACTCTTTTTCCTCCCAAGGCCACTCACATGTAGAAAGCGTTAAAAACTATAAACAACTTCGGAGGTAACCAACTATACAGTTCCTCTCACTGTGGCTTTCTGTTTACATAGCACTGGAGTTTTTACCAAAGCTTTCTTTCCAAGCTGTACTGGAAATCCTGACCTTTCCCAGTCAACCCTGCTGTATTGTTGGCTCCCATTCCTTTCCAAGTGAGATGTCTGATCTTCTACATTTGTCCTGTTATCCTGGTTACGCCCAACAGGAGCCCTTACTAATTCATCCTGGGCTCCTACCCTGTCCTTGCCCTCGGTTGCCCATCATTGGCCCTATCCAAGAAGGTCCAATCTTGAGAACCAGCAATGTGAGGTTGTCAAACTGTCCTGACAACATTTCCCTTCCCAAGTGAAAAAAAGGGGTCCAGTGCACTAGTGGGTCATTCACTGCAAGATTATTTTTATGCACTCACTACTAGTGGTGTGTTAGGCATTAAGAGGGCATCAAGAGATATGATCTTGTAGTCTCTCCTTGATAAAACACAACAAATACTCTCCTAAAATGGCCCAGGTACAACAGAAATTAAAGTTTGGAAAGGAAGGGTAAGTAGGTGAATTATAAGGAAGTAGTAGCCTCTACTAGAGAACTGTATCCGCTCTCCTTTCACATCAACATAATCTGGAGTTACCTAGGTAACCAACATTTCAATTTGAACTTGAATTCTTTCACCCTTCTTGCCTTAAGCCTTGACCAGACGCTGTTAAACAATCAACTGGGCCTCTCCTTCCCCTCACATCTTCCAAAATTGAAAGCATTTCCCAAAGAGATGGGACACCAAACCCCATACCTTACCATGCTGAAAGATGCCAGAAAAGGGTGGCAAAGAGATGCTGAAGTTTTACAATCTCTTAACTGCTGTCTTTTCCCCCCACCCCCTCAGCAGATTAGCAAAGGTTCAAAGTATGGAAAACATCTGGAAATTGAAAATCTGGGGAAATAATCACTCTCATATACTTGGTAATTAAGAGTGTGGTTGGATGGAAAGTAATTTAGTATAATTTTCACCAGCACAAATAGAATCAATTTTAAACGTCTATGCCTTTTAAACCACCAATTTTACTTCTAGGAAAGCAACCATGGAATTCAGGGAGATCACTGGCATATAGCCAAGAGAGATAAGTGTACATGTTTACCAAAAGACATATACGAGAATATTCATGGTAGCTTTATTGCTAATGGTAAAACAAAAGTGTCAATCAACAGAAGGATGGATAAATTGTGGTATATTCCTACAGTGGAATACTACATAGCAATCAGAAAGAATGCACTACATGCAACAACATGGATGAATTTTGATCAAAAGACACAAGATGATCCCATTTATATGAAATTCAAAACCAACACTAATATAGAGTGATAACAATCAAAACAGTAGTTGCCTCTGGGGGCAGGAGGAGAAGGGAGGATACTGACTAGGAGGACACACAAAGGAACCTTCTAGGGTGCCACAACCGGTGTTTTCCCCAGCTTTACTGAGGTATAATTGACAAATAAAAATTGTATATATTTAAGGTACAATTTGATGTTTTGATATATGTAAACACTGTGAAATAATCAATCAAGCTAAATAATCTATCCATTAACTAACACAGTTACCTTTTTTGTGTGTGGTAAGAACACTTAAGATCTACCCTCTCAGCAAATTTCAACTAGGTATACAATTCAGTACTGTTAACTATAGTCACACTGCTGTACCATAACTGAACTTGATCTTGGAAAGGGTTACACAAGTATATACATACATCAAGCTGTACACTTAACTTCGTGGATTTACCTCTTTGTAAACTGCAATACCTTTTTTAAAATAATGAAGTGATCAGAACACGTATAAGTGACATGAAAAGGTGTCCTTTTTAATAATTTTTAATTGAACCTCTGAAATACTCTTAAATTGACTGCCACAGAGATTTAACAAATATTAACTTTTTTATAACTTGACTTTGACTTTGGTATATTTCATATATCACATAATTCACCCATTTTAAGTATATAATTCAATGATTATTAGTAAATTTACCAAGTTGTACAACCATCATCATTAAGTCAGTTTTAGAACACTTTCATCAACCTAATGAAGTCTCTCATGTCCCTTTATTGTTAATCTATTTTCCTACTCCTGTTCCAAGCAACCATTAATCTATCTGCCCCTCTAGATTTGCTTTTTCTGGACATTCATCTAAATGGGATCATACAATGTGTGGTCTCTGCATCTTGCTCCTTTCCCTTAGCATAATGTTTTTCAAGTTTGTCCACGTCATGGCATATATCAGCAGTTTGTTCCTTTTTATAGTTGAATAGTTTCCCATTATATGAATATACCACATTTTGTCTATTAACTTACCAGTTGATGGACACAAATATTAACTTTTGCAACATTCCTATTTACAAATATAGCTAAAGCACCACCTCCCACCCTCATCCCATTCTCCTCCTCCTCCCCTTCCCAGAAGTCACCATTGTCTCGAGGTTGGTATGCAGCCTTCCCCTTCACTCTTTTATACTTTTAATACATACGAATGTACCCATGACAAAAAATAGAGTTGTTTTGTGTTTTTAACATTTCCATATCTGGTTTACTATATGTGATATTTTTAAACTTGCTTTTTTTACTCACAATTATATTTTTGAGGTTTGTTCGTTTTGTCTCAAGTAGATTGGATTCATTCATTTTAACTGCTATAATATTCTCCAACTATGAATAAGTCATAATTTATCCATTCCCCCTACTGATGGCCATTTAAGTTTTCAATATTTTTCTACTACAAAAAAAATGCTATAAACATTTGATTATGTCTTCTTGTGCACATGTGAGAATACCTCTACATTATCTATATATAAGTGACACTGCTGGTTCCTAGTATATGAAAACCCTCCACTTACTTTTACTAGGTATTGCCAAAGCATTTAAGAGTTTTTGTTCCCCAACATGCTCACTGATACTTGGTATTATTCAACTTTTAAATTTTTCTGCCAGTCTCACATATGAAATAGTATCTCATGGTTCTGATTTGTATTTTTCCTTGATTTTTCATGATGTAATCTTTTCATATGATTATTAACCATTTGAATTTCTTCTTTTGTGACTTGCTATTTAATATTTTTGCCTATTTTTCTACTTATTTCTTTCAAATTTCTTATATATTCTGGATCCCAAGCCTTGCAAAATTTTTCCTTCAGTCTGATCATTTTCTTTTTGTTTCATTTATAGTTACTTTTGCCATACCAAAATTTTAAATCTTAGTGTAGTCAAGTCTTTTACATCATGATTTGTCCTTTTCCGTATCTTATTAAAGAAATCCTTTCCTATCCATACCTTTAAAAATATCCTCACATTTTCTTTCAAAAGTTATGAACTTTTGCTTTTAAAATAGTTCTTTAATCCAGCTGCAATTTATTTTTATGAATGGTATGAGCAGGCAGGAAACTTGTTTCAAATGGACAGCCAAGTGTCTCTCAAATAGAACTGCCTGGTGACAGCCATTTTGCTCCTTAACTCCTAAGAGCAGCTGGCAAAGCCCTCCTCATCCAAAAAAATGCTTAGAGAGTTTGATATGTCTTAATTCCTTTATATATGATAAGGCATAGCTAGTGATATTTGGTAGGACAGAATATACCAGAATACATTGGGTCAATTTTTCTTAGACCCAAAGAAAGACCTGTTTCACCTTTATCCAACAAAAGCACAATGAATCCAAACAGATTACTGGACCACCTAGCAAGTGAAAATACTAAGCAACAGCAAAGTGGTCAGATGCTTCTACCAGCTTTCTTTCATGAATCATGAAATACCAAGTTTTAAGAGCATTTCATGGGGACACAAATCCAAACTTTTACCTAGCCCTCAAACTTCACAATCTCAAAGTTTCCTTCTCATTTCCAAAGCTTAGGTTTAGAAAAAGGCCACAAGGTAAATGCTTACTTCAATAATTACAATATTAAGAGAAAAGAAATGGCTCATTTAACACTGCTTCAATCATCTCTAAACTTCATACACAGAGATACTTACATAAACAAAAATTATTTCACCGATATAAATCCTCATGTAACTACTTTGGAGATTTTTACATAATGTTACATTTACCACAATAATTTACATAATGTAGCTAGTTCCAAGCAGCTAAATTTGAATACTTTGTTCTCTTGAAAAAGGGAAAGAACACCATCTTAGTTAATGATATGTTTCTGAATGTGACGCTATACGGCATTCTTCAGGAGGTATGTAATACGAACATTGATAATTTACTAAATAAATTCACTGTGATCAATTCTTTTATAAAAATTCACAGGAACTGTTAATGAACGCAAATGTTAATTCAATATTTTTACCCCTTCCTTCTCCTGCCATCTATTAAAACCTAACTTATTGAGAATATAATTTTTTATGGCATTTCTTTGCAAATGCTAAACTGCAACTGCTGTATAATTACCTTTTAGGCTGCAAATTTTCATTCTACATACTTTATAGTATATTTTATATCCATTTAAAAATGTAAATGCAATGGTCAAGAAAACAAAAAAGGTACTCTTTGGTTTAAAAAATTCATTAAGCATAATAAATTCAATTAGACACAGTATGAGGTTCTCCTCAAAGCCATACAATAATAATACAAGTATTGTATTGTTCAAATATTCTCATTGTTATGCAGGTTGTCACATTTCACTTTTAATAGGAACTGACTCAAAGACACCTTGAAACAAAAGTATCCTAACCAAGTAGCAGTTCCCAAAGTGTCATGCTAAAAAAAATTACTCTCCAATTCACACAATTCAAACAATCAAATCAGAGAACAACCACTTCTTTATTAATAGAACAATGCACACTAGTTTCCTGTGTCCACGTGATGCTACCTAAAAAATATTTAAAGAAAAACTAAAGAGGCAATAATTGGAATAATATTAATACTAACAAAATATTTTTTAAACTGATCAGTTAGATCTCATTCACTGAGTGATACTTTTGTGAGTCTAGCAATGATTCCAACTTTAGCTGAAAACAAATGAATTCCAATTCCTTAAAGGAATTCCTAATGCTGACAATCTTTTTCATTAAAAATATAAAACTGAAAATGATTCAATCTATAAAGGCCAAACCCCACTAGAAAAGAAATGTTGTGGTTGGGTAGGAAATTAAATGTTATTAAAACTAAGACGATGGAAATGAAACAGTACTTTCACAACAAAGATATCACAAACAGCTTTATTCTTTAAAATTATTCATTCAAGATATAATTTGCTCTCCTGCAGGGTCAGATGCCAACGCAACCAATTTTATACAATCTAAGCACTGTCAACATATGCACCTTCTGTTTTTAAATCAGCAGGAACCACTGACCAGCATAAGCAGTATTCCTAACTAGATATTCAGCAAACGTATAAAGTCTGACACCCCCCTCAAATATACATTTGACCATATAACTACTTTAATAAATTCACATGACTACAGACAGTTGCAACACACTGAACAAGTCTAATCAAAAAAAGGATCAGAAAGTCGCTTACTGCAAATAGCCATTGTACTGTAGATCAGGGATAACCTCTAATAACTGCCACCACCACAAAAGGGGGAAATGGTTTTAATTTATTAAAAGCAAGTTTTCTAAGAGAATTCCTAAAGATATACAATGTTATGGCCTATCTAACTTCCAAACTGACTTTATTCTCCTTTATTACCTAATATCTAACATATGGGGAGGCTAAAACATATCTATAATTTAGTCTTTCGGGACAATCTAGCACTCTGAACAACAACAACAACAAAAAACTGGTGTAATAATTCAAAAGGAAAACTTACAGCAATATATCCAGAGGATAAAGAGAATGGAAACAATTATTGAGGACCTATTTGGCAACAGGCCCCAAACTGACTTAACATTTTCGTTTTTAATCTTCACAATCCCATGAGATAGGCACTATCATTCTTAATTTACAGATGAAGAAACCAAATCTTAGAGGTTAACTGATTTCCCCAAGGTTATGCAGCTATTAAGTGACAGAGTCAAGATTTAATCTCAAATTTGTATGACTTCGAAGTCCAAACTTTCATCTGCACCAAGCTCTCCCCATTTAAAAAAAAAAAAAAAAAAAGGAAGAAGAAGGTGAAATAGGCTTCATGGGCTAGGCTGAGAAGTTAAATGCTGGGATGAAGTTCTTTCTAAGGAGATTTATAATTTCAAATAAGTATTTTACAAACTGATTCAACATGACCCTTTGTTAACTGGGAACGTTAATTTGGGAATCAAAAATCTATGACAAATATCTGTAAAATCTATAACAAATATCAGAAGACAATTTGGAGGAATATAAATAACTACCTGTCTCTCTAAAACTACCCTTGGGGGCCACGGAGTGAGTCATTTCAATAGTTCCTTGAACAGAGAAAAACATCACGTTACTTTGAATTCACAAAGGACTGGACAGTTTTCAAAGAGCTTTCACAAGCTTTAGAATTCATGAAATCCTCAAAACAATCCAGTGAAAAAGTTAAAGGAGTATAGTGGATACGTAAAAGGGGAAAATAAAGAGAGGTATTCTAAATGCAGGCAGTCGTACTCATCAGTCCCGCTAACTCTATCCCCACACCTTCTCAGAGGCAAAAACACGGCCACTGGGATGGAAAGAGCTGTTGATGGCTAACTGGTCTCTTGCCTGTGATCCTCCCTCAAGGCTGAGGGAGCAGGTCACTTCTGGCAGAACTCCATGGGCTACAGCAAGAGAATACTGCCCTGTTCTAAAACTATCCAAACTCTCTATATAAACAACTCCAGGTGTTACTATCATCCTTTCAGAAATGACAAGGTTGAAGTTTAGAGCTCAGATTATTAATGAGGTCACAAACTAAGTGGCAGGGACAAGATTCAGAACCAATCTTTGGCCTTCAAGATCAGAGATTATTACCATCTCTAGTACTGCTTTGAAAGATAACTCATCATTATACCAAATTATAACAGGAAATGTAAAATTACAGAGATTTCACTGTAGGAGATTATAAATAATAAATAGCATGTTGGTCCACATGTTGGGAGGCTTGAGGAAGAACAGATCCTTTTATCTGAAGACATACACTTAAAAATGCTAATCATCCATAAGTAAGGTGTAATTGTAATATAAGTTGATCAACTTTTTAATATACTGGAATTTTTACATCCAAATGACTATTACCCTCACAAAATAATAACAAGGCTACACACTTATTTCAATGCTAAATTATTTGGGGAGTAACTTTCCTCAGAGACTTTAGAATGTTCATTTAAATCACTCATATCTTCGTAGATGGAATATAATGGATACAGTCGGAATATAATGAGGCATTATATAATAAAGGCCTTAAGAATGTGCCAACTCTTTGACTAGGTAATTCAACTTCTAGAAACATATTAAAAGGAAATGTTAATAAATGTACACAATGATGGTCATTATCATATTGTTTACAACAGCAAAACTAGACAACCTGTCTTACAAGGGATTGACTAAATAATGATACATTTATGTGATGAACTAAAATACATCCATCAAAAATCATATGGTAGAATAGAAGTTCTCAAAGTGTGGTCCCTGGGCTAGCAGAATCATCATCACTTAGGAACTTACTGGGACTTCCCAGGTGGTCCAGTGGTAAAGAATCCGCCTTACAGTGCAGGGGACACGGGCTCAATCCCTGGTCAGGGAACTAAGATCCCACATGCCGCGGACAACTAAGCCCATGCGCCACAACTACTGAGCTCACACACCTCAACTAGAGAGCCTGCATGCAGCAAACTGCAGAGCCCATGCACCCTGGAGCCTGCACACCACAACTAGAGAGAAGCCCACGCACTGCAGCAAAGAGCCTGCGACAGTGAAAGAACCCGCATGCCTCAACGAAGATCCCACATGCTGCAACTAAGAGACCCAACGCAGCCAAAAAGAAATTAAAAAAAAGAAAAAGAAAAAGAAACTTATTAAAAATACAAGTTCTCGGGCTTCCCTGGTGGCGCAGTGGTTGAGAGTCCGCCTGCTGATGCAGGGGACACGGAATCGTGCCCCGGTCCGGGAGGATCCCGCGTGCCGCGGAGCGGCTGGGCCCGTGAGCCGTGGCCGCTGGGCCTGCGCGTCCGGAGCCTGTGCTCCGCAATGGGAGGGGCCACAGCGGTGAGAGGCCCGCGTACCGCAAAAAAATAAATAAATAAAAATTAAAAAAATACAAGTTCTCAGGCCTACACCAGACCTACTTAATCAAACCCTGGGCATGGGTTCCAGCAAGCTGTGCTTTCACAGTCTCTCCAGGTGATTATCATGCACACTAAAGTTTGAGAATTGTGGCAGAGTAGCATTTAACAACTATCTACTGAGACCATTTCTCCATTCTAAATTTTAAAGAGCAGCATTACTATACACTCGATCCTTTGCCTCCTTTGCTTAAAATTACACACCATTTAAATTAACCACATGCACACATACGTACACATACAGAGGTGGCCTTCACTATCCAAACTCTAACCATCTTAACAGTCAAATAAATGTCTGGAGGAGTCTCTCGAAAATCCAAGTTCTTACTATTTGTCATCCAAAATTCAGGAACCAAATATTATAGATTCAGATAATGCAGTAGCCCTGCCATCCAAACTCAAGAAAAAAGAAATTCAGAGAACAAGAAATATTTGATATAAATTGGGGGGGGGGGCGGTGTACATGTATGTTAACATATCCCAGAATCTTACCAATGATTATACCTAGGAATTGAGATTAGAAGCTATTTTAGTTTTTTCCTTTTGCTTTTCTGAGTTTCATAAATAATCTTCAATGTAGGTATTCTAAATTAAAACTTAAAAGATTATCTTAAGAAATAAATTCATATCAACAAGCAAACTAAGTAATACATTATTTAGAGATACCTACATACCTGGTAAAATAATCATGGAAAGCAAGAAAATGTGAAAAAATATGGGGGGGGTGGTTATCTGAGGGTGGGAATGAGGGACAACAGGAGGGCAGATTCAGGGAAGGAGCAAACAGAGGGCTTCAAGGCCTTAGCAATGTTCTATTTAAGCTAATGTGGTAGTTTGTCTCCAAAGATGTCACCAACAACTACTACCATCCCTTTGGCACATGCCACTCTTCCACCAAGTCATGGAGTCAGTTTGCCCTCTCCTTCAATTGGGCTGACTTCGTGACTTGCTTTGAACAACAGAATGCAGTGGAAATTATGCAGCCATTTTGGGGCCTAGGCCTTTAGAAGCTTGGCAGGTTCTGCTTTCCTCCTTTTGGGATCTGGCTTCCGTGTTATCTCAGGCTGGACTTCTGAATGAAGAGAGGCCACATGGACAGAGAAAGGCTCAGCCAGGATGCAGCTGCTCCAGCCACCCAGGTGAAGCATGAGACACATGAGTGAAGCCATCTTGGACATCTGAGCTCCTGGCTGAATGAGCAACTCCAGCTGATACCTTGTGGAGCAGCAGAACTGCCTAGGGGAGCCCAGCCAATTCACAGAAACATGAGAAATAATAAATCAGTGTTGTGTTAAGTAGCTAAATTTTGGGGTGATTTTTCTAGGGAGCAATAGATAACCAAAAATAAAAAAATGTTTACTGCTCTTTTCTATATCTTACAAGTAATAAATAATCTTTTGTAGGATTAAAGTTTTAATTCATAAGTTGTTTATATTCAGAGTGAATAATGTAATAGCATTTTATATTCAAAATATATTAAATTGATTTTCTTGTGGGATTTCAAAAAATAGCCAGAAGAATAGCATTATCCCTGATTATCCATGTCAGTTTCCTTGTCATAAATAAGATTAGTCTGTACTTTTCTTTTGTCTTATCTTTTTGTCCTAATATTTTTGTGTTTGGGTTACAACAATGTAGTAAGATGAAGAAGCATGCCATTGAAAAACATTTATAACAGTTTAAATAGCACAGGCATCTGTGCAAAGATGTGAATAGCGACTAGCCAAACCATCTGGAACTGGCAACTTTTTAGGAGTAGTATTTTGACAACTTTATCAAATTCCTCCATGAATGTTGTTCCAGGTAAGTTTTCTATCTCTTCTTCTTCTACTTTGGTAATATGTAATTTCCTCTAAAATACTCATTTCATCTCAAATTCATTTAAAAAAACACAGTATTCTCATGTATAAACCGAAAATAGACTGCATATATATATAATAAAATAACAGGAATTATCTCTCTGAGTGTTGGAAAAGTTTTATATTGCAATTTAAATTTATCTCCCAAATTTGCCAAAATAAATGTCACCATTTTAAAATGAAAAAGAATGTAAAGAATAAACAAGAAACCATTGTATAGCTCCTGTCCTAAGAGTAGGACAGCATCTAGCTCCCCAGTCTGCAACAGCTGACAGAAATTCGTAATAAGAAAATGTGAAAACTGAACTCTGTAACTTGACCACAGTCTTTCCTTATGGTGGATTACAGGAAAAAATTTGTATTATTTGAGCATTTGCCCCTAATACCTACAAAACAGATTAACTGTAAGGAAGGGGGTAATCTGTGCTTGCATGAGATTTTACAAGATCCTGAAAGGGATCAGATATGGAGAATGAACTAGAATTAGACAAAGTTGAACCTAAGTTTAGTTAGGTGGCCATAACAGTAGTCTGATCATACTGTTTCTCACTTTGACACAGGTCACGGCAATAGAGGTGAAGAGAAGTTAGCAGACTTGAGATAAGAGGTAGAATTGGAGAGATAAAAGTGAGTGAGCGAGTGAGTGAAACAGAGAGACCAAGACAGAGAGACAGGGAGAGAATGACTCCCAGGTTTCTAGTACAAACAACTCTAAGATGGGCAAGCTACAGAATGAACAAAATTTGGGGGAAAGATCCTAAGTTCAGTATGAGATGCCTATAAGGAGAAATTCAAGAGGAGCCATTCAACAGACAGTGTGATATCACACACCTAAAATGTCAGAGACAGACTGGAATCCTGCCAGGGCTATTTAACACCAAAATCAAAATTCTTTCACTACATCCAAATAAAGATGAGAATTATGATTATGACAATGATGAATATGATAGAGCATCAGCTAACAGTTATTAAACTTCTACTATGTTCTAGGTACTCACAACCACTCTGTTGAAGCTGCTGAGGGCTAGAAAGGTGAAGTACTTCGCAGAAGTTGACAAAGGAGCAACACCAAGATTTAAACTCAGATCTAGAAAGGCTCTAAAATTTAAGCTCTTGAACTCTAAACCACAGTGCCTCTCAAACCCAGAATGGGGATACCAATACCTTTAATTCCCAATCACTTGCCAACAAGAGAATGAAAGTTCTTTGAAGGCAGAGCAGTGCTGATTCATCTTTGTAAACTCTACCACAATGCCTCATTAGTGGTTTGCTGAATGCAATGTGAAAAGTATGTACTCAATTTGCTGTTAAATGTATTTTTTTTTTAGATTTGGAAAATCACCAAGAGGTTACATATTATTAACTTTTTTTCTAATGTGTATAATTTAAATTAAAAACACTTAGGTAACTTCAAAACTGAGAGGGTCACATAGTAAGTGAAAGATGTCAAAATGGCAAAAATACTCTTCCAGACAAGTTAGATATTCTATGCAATTTTTTCCTGACACCAGCACACCTTACAATCTATATCTAAGGTACTACTATAAGCTGTTATTTTGTTTTAAAAGTGAAGGTTTTAGCCATCTACTCCAGTATAAGATTAAATACTTAGAAAATAAAACAAAACTCTCCTTACCAAAATTTTACCATTTGGAGAAAAAGGTTAACTTCACTGTGTAGTCCCAAACAATGGAGTGAAATTTCAGTTCAAGAACACTGGTATAACTTACACATCTTATATAAATCTTATTTACAATTAGAATGAATAAAATTAGTTCAAAGTTAATTTCAAGGTATGTATTATAAGAAGGCCTTCTAAGAAAGAAACCTTGGCTCCATTTACCCAATAAATATTGAGCATTTTTTTAAATGTGCAGGAAGCATTTTTACCACATTCCATAGACTTTAATAAGCCACTGAGAGTAAGATGCACCATCAGTCTATTACTATCCAAAAAAAAAAAGGTAGGGGGAATTAAATTACAGTGTAATGGTTTCTTACCATGTAAAATTAACTTGTTTCTTCAGAACAGATTTTTTTCATCTAACACTATTATACATACATAATAAGTAAAATATAACCACAATAAATCAATAAATTAGTGACAGTATTTCTAAAAGTTCTTCACATTCAGAGAGCAACTCTTCTGAATCACTTCAACTCAAAGTCCTCAATCCAGACTTTTTCTAACAGTATCATCCCCTGTGCTACCAGGAGCACTCGGTGATGCAGCTTTTCAAAAAAAAAAAAAAAAAATTTTTTTTAATGTTCCACTACTGCCTCCAAGATTTTTTCCAAGCTGCTGACACCCATACCACAATGGATGCTGATCTCACTAGAGGATGTCAATAGACAGTTTTCAGATGAAAATCTAGATTCATATTCCTTTCTCAAATGGTTCTGAAATGTCAGTAGTTGCAGGTGTCCAACCATATCACCAGGACTAAGAGCTAAGTTCTTCCATGCTTCAGCAATGACATCATGACAGCTGCCTGGCTTGCAGTGATTATAAGACCCCATCTATTGTAAGACGCATAGTGATTTCAGACATTAAACTATGGGAGAAAATGTGTTCCAGAAGTGATGAAATAAGGTAAATTGGCTCTAATTCTACAAGACGGCACACTTATCACACAAAAGTCTCACCTGGAAAGGAAGATGTGGCTGATTGTAATTTTGTACCCAATTTTTCACTGCTCCTCCCTGGAGAGATTATACATCCCTGCCTGTTGGCACATGACTTGCAGTGCCCTTCTCTGTGGAAGTAGTGGCCAAAGAAATGCGAATGCAAGTGACCTGTGCCAATTCGAAGCCAAAGCTGTACAGGCCATTACAACTGCATTGTTTCTCTTTTCCTTTCACCATGAGAAAGGCATGGCTCAGTTGAACGTTGCTCCTTCAGTCTGGGTCCCTGACTGAGATACAAAGCTGACCCTGGAGCAGAGCTACAACCAAAACATACTGTGGGAAAGTAATAAACTTGTTTTTCTCAGCTACTGAGATTTCTGGGGTCCTTTCTGTTAATTTGTTAAGGCAGCAGAACCTAGGGAAAGTTTATTAGAACAGAAGATTCCTGATACGAACTATGGACTCTAAAAACTTATTTCCAAGTGTGTGGGCCAGAAAGCCTCCTCTAGGCCACCGTGTTCTCCCCTGTGATCCTCCAGTCACCGCTGCGGCACACACTTCCCCTTCATCACCTTACTTCCCAGACTACTTGAATCAAACCACTCCTCACACCACATTCCTTGATTCTCTTGGCTAAGCTTCTCATTACTAGCTCTCCTCTTTTCATTTTCTTCTTGCTCCTCAGGCTTGATTCAAGATACCATCTTCCCTTGGATCCCCATCTAATCTATTTCTGTTCTCTGCCATGGCCTACCATCCCATCTGTCATGTCCCAGAACCCACCAACTTTGGCACATATTCTGTGGACAACCATCTCATTCATCAGATGTGAGGCTCAAACACCAACTAGATTCTCTTAGTTGGAGGTCTATCAAGAAGTACTTTAAAAATTCCTCTTTCAAACTGAATATGATCCAAAGCAAAATGAAAATTTTTAAAAAGTGTAAAGTATGACTCTAGAAATAATAATTTAAACCTAACTTAAAGCTGGAAAATAACTTCTAAAATTCTAACAAACCCCTAATTAATCATACATTATGGATTGAAAATTATACATACATAGATATTTAACAGGAAATCAAAGCTTGTAATGTATGGCAAATACCTGGAAAGTATTTTTCCATTGAAAAATAGAGAAATACAACTCAACTAATTGTGTGGGTGGATTCACATCCAATTATTCATGCATACAAAATTAATTATAGGTTTCTATAGTCTACATTACATATATACACCCACATAATACTGATTCTATTTGGACTTGTTTCTCTATCACTTAGATTTCCTGTGTACCTGCCATTTAATACCAAGGTACTTGTTATCCTTAAGTCCAAAGTCTGAAAGAGAAGGTGGACTAGAACAGGATTATTTACTGCCTCAAGGGGAAGATTTTGTTGTGATCTTGGACAACTTCATTAGCCTATTCAAACATCTATTTCCTCATAAGGAAAATGGGGATAGTACCATCTTCCTCAAGGAATGAATGTTATGATTATGAAACATTATAACAAACTTAAACCAGTGCCTGAATAAAGGGCTCCTTTTTAAAAAGCTAGCTGAATTTCCACTCCAGTTAAAGAGAACTAGGATTTAGATCTATGTTTCTATTCAGAAAAAATAGAACAGATGAATAAAATATAAAAAAGAACAACCGTTCAAAGGCATCAAAGAATTACCAAAAAAGTATCAAATTACATTGAGCCAAGATCCCAGAGATCCTTTTAAAAAAAAAAAAATTATTCTACCTTTGAGGCCACATTTCTCCTAAAGATGTGGGCTGATTCCAGGAAAGGCAAGTAAGAGGCTAAAAGGTGATCAGAGTTTTTAAATCACCAACAGGTTAACAGGATGAAACTGGAATTCAAGGCCCATAAAGGGAGGTCATCTCAGGAAGCACCTCAGGCTTCGGGCATGAACCCCAAATAATTATACCCCATGATAAAACTGAAAAGGAAATAAATAAATCCTCAGAGACTGAAGCCCATCTTCAAATGATCTAAATCCCTGAGTGGGAGACAAGAAGGATGAGGTGTTATGCAGAAAATCAGAGATGATAAAGAACTGAAATTTCAGAGCTGGAAATATAATTAAGTAATAACTCAATAGACAGGTTTAACAGAAAACTCAATTAGTTGAAAAGAAAAATCAGTAAAATGGTAGATAGGCCAGAAGAAAATATTCAGATTAAGTCCAAAAAGACAATATAGAAAATATAAATATGGAATATAGAAAAAAAAGAATAAGAAATATATGACCTACTGTGAATAGGTCTAACTTATATGTAATTGGATTCCCAGGGCAGGGGGGCGGGCAATAGGGTTACAGGCAATAGATAAATAACGGTAAGAATTGTGTGAAAATTAATGTGAAAAATCAAACCCTAGATTCAAGAAACACTCTAAACCTCAAGCAGGACAAATACAAATACAACACAGTACAAGTGTTGAAAACGAAAAATGAAGAGCAAAACCTTAAAACCAGCCAGAAAAAAAGAAGAAAAATCACCATCAAAGGAATAACAATAAGACTTATAACTGACTTTCCAGTACAAGAAATGGAAGCCAGAAGATAATGAGATAATACTGTTAAGATTCTGGAAAAAATTAGCTGCCAAACTAGACTTTTCCACCCAAGGAAAATATCAAAGATGAAAGTGATATTCTGGAGCTTCCCTGGTGGCGCAGTGGTTAAGAATCTGCCTGCCGGGCTTCCCTGGTTGAGAGTCCACCTGCCGATGCAGGGGACGCGGGTTCGTGCCCCGGTCGGTCCGGGAAGATCCCACATGCCGCGGAGCGGCTGGGCCCGTAAGCCATGGCCGCTGAGCCTGCGCGTCCGGAGCCTGTGCTCCGCAACAGGAGAGGCCACAACAGTGAGAGGCCCGCGTACCGCAAAAAAAAAAAAGAAAGAAAGAAAAAAAAGAACCTGCCTGCCAATGCAAGGGACACAGGTTCGAGCCCTGGCCCGGGAAGATCCCACATACCGCGGAGCAACTAAGTCCATGCGCCACAACTACTGAGCCTGAGCTCTAGAGCCTGCAAGCCACAACTACTGAGCCCACGTGTCACAACTACTGAAGCCTGCGCACCTAGAGCCCGTGCTCTGCAACAAGAGAAGCCATGACAATGAGAAGCCCATGCACCGCAATGCAGAGTAGCCCCTGCTCACCACAACTAAAGAAAGCCCACGCACAGCAACGAAGACTCAACACGGCCATAAATAAATAAATAAATTTATTTATTTATTTAAAAAAAAGAAAGAAAGTGATATTGTGGGAAGAAGGTTGGGGGGCAGCGGCACAGTTTTTGAAACTCTGAATACTCATCTAGGGCCTTCTTCCAGGATAAGGCCCTACACTGAAGGGAAACTTGGGGGTGAAATTAAAATTGAACAGAAAAACTAGAGAGGAAGCAAAGAGAAGTGACAGAGAAGAACAGAGCCAGGAAAGATTAGGTAGAAAATCATTACATGCTTTTAACTACCAAATGCAAACACCAGAAGACAGAGCTTAGTGAAGTTATAAAAGCTCCCTAACCACTCGTCCTTCTACAAGTTCAGTAAAATTAACTTCACATATAACTAGAAGAAAGCCCGCGTGCAGCAACAAAGACCCAACGCAGCCAAAAATAAATAAATAAAGTTTAAAAACAACATTAAAAAAAAAAGAAAATTGTACAAGACACAAAAGAATGGAAGTCAGAGCTATAAAAGTGTACAAATGAGGTAATGAACTCAGGAAAGAATTAGAGTTAAAAGAAAAAAATCATTTCAGATATGAAAACTAATTAGAGGAAACATGAAAACAAACTCAAACAACAGGTAACACATGAAGAGAAACATAAGGTGGGGGAGTCCAAAAGAAATGAGAAAATAGAAAGAATTCAAAATAAAGTAGCAAATGTTGAAGAGAGAGACAAAGAAAATCAAACAGATGCATAATAAAGGACAAAAAGAAAACAAAAGCAAGAGAAAAAGTACCAAAAATATTTAATTCAAGAAAACTTCTTAAAATGTGCAATAAATAAATTAATTAAATATCTGAAATTACATATTGAATAAACACAAGTACCTGAGAATATTGACCTAGAACATCTAACACCAAGACATAGTCTAGTAAAATTACTTGGCTTTGGGTCAAGATGCAATAATTACAAAAACAAGATTTACTTCCAGACTGAACCAAAAAAAAAAAACAAAAACAAGCCAAAAAGAATGAAATGACAGTTTTCAAGACACTAAACATCAGAAAGTGAAGGACAGTGGTCCCTGAGAATGAGAGACAAAGTAAGGCTACAGTTGTACCAGCCTACAGTTGTACCAGCTTGCTGCCTAAAGAAAGTTTCCAGGCCAAGGCACTGGAAGGTAAAGCCAGGAGAATCCCAGCAGACTCCTTCAGTTGAAGAGACACAGCTGAGGAAGTCAAGGAAAATCAAGGTGGCTACAGTTAGCAGGGCAGAGTACCAAAGAGGAAAGAAATGCACAGAAAACTCTGGAAATCTTCAGAGGGTCCCCCTTGAGTATTCAGGACAGTGCTGATCTGCACATGCATGTGAGGAAATTATCCAAGGATGGGGAAAAATCATCCAAGAGGTTTAAAGGGAAGAATGCCCACACTTATACAAGGGCAAAAACAGTGACTGTTCCTCCCAGCTAGACTGGAAACACACTCATAATCCACTGGACACTAGGTGGAGTACAAAGAAGGGTCTTACCTCAGTAATGGAGAATAATCAGTCCCAGATTAAATGTTGCTTTTGGCACTAACAAATCTTAAAAGCAAGACCCCAAAGTATCAAATTGTTTCCAAGTAAATTAACTATGTCTCAGAAAAAAGCTCAAGAATATTTATAGGAATACAAAAATATCCAGCACCCAACAAGGTAAAATTCACTATCTCCAGCATGCAATCAAAGGTCACCAGGCATACAAAGAAGCGGGAAAATACAAACTAATTCATTATCCTGAAAATTGGTAAACAAAGGTGAAGAAACCACCATTTACCTTGCCTTTAATTATGAACAGTAACACATTGACCAAATAGTAGACAAATAGTATCTCTTTGTACAAGTATTCCTACTAACAAATTAATGGATCTAGGCAGTGAACAACAACAGCTGTTAACATAAAGGGACACAACTGGACATTCTGTGCCTCCACACACACCACCACCTATGTCTTGACAAAGAGATCAAACATGATTCTAATCAAGCCTTTGGACCCAGGAGCCAATTTGCAGAAAATACAAAGGAGAGAGGAACATTGTAAAGTGCACCATGAGTATGCAATCAGCAAAACACAAGACTATGGGAAACTAATAAGTCACATGCCTGGTGTCCTTCAGCAGATAAATTTCAATAAAAAGAACAGGGTGTAAGGTAAGCTTCTAGTTTAAAAGAAATTTAAAGGGACACATTAAAAAACTTTAAATGTATGAGACTAAACTACGCTGCCTAGTAAGGCACACCTGAGTGATAAAATTATAAAGAAACACAAGAAAGTGATTACTATAAAGTTAGGATAGTGGTTATTTTAAGGGAGGAGAGAGTTAAGATTGGGATGGGCCACACGGAATATTATTTCAACCATTAAAAAGGAATGTGGTGGTGATACATTCTATAATATTGATGAAACTTGAAAACATTATGCTAAGTAAAAGAAGCCAGGCACAAAAAGCCATATCCTGTATAATTCCATTTATATGAAATGTTCAGAATAGGCAAATCCATAGAGACAAAAGTAGATTAATGGTTGCCAGGGGATGGGGAGAAAGGTGAATGGGGAGTGACTGCTAATGGGCATGAGGTTCCTTTTTAAGGGTGATAAAAACGTTCTAGAATTAGACAGTGGTGATGATTGCACAACCTTGTGAACACACTCCCCCCTGCAAAAAATCACTGAATAGTACACTTTAAAATGGTGAATTTCATGGTATGTGAATTAAATCTCAATTTTTAAAATATCAGATGATGTAAACTTTAAGACAAAAATCATTACTAGATATGAAAATGGTCCTTTCATAACGATGAAAAGTTCAATTTTCAAGGAGGAAATAATTCTCAATTAGTATGCACCCCTAATAACACCACCTAAAATGTATAAAGCAAAAGTTGATAGAACTACGAGGATAAATGAAATAACAAAATATCATTTCATGATTGTGGTTAATATACATTTCTCCTTCAACTAAAAGAACAAGACAACAAAAAATTAGTAAGGGCACAGATGAATTGAAAAGATCTTGACCTAGTTGACATAGATAAAACACTGCAACCACAACTGCACAATACATATATTTTAAAGGACACATGGAACATTGACAAAAAATGACCAAATTCTGGGCCATAAACCAGGTCGCAACAAATTTCACATGATTAAAATCATAAAGAACAGGGGATCAGTAACATTTTTCTTAAAGGGCCACACAGTTAATTATTTTAGGCTCATGGACTAAATGGTCTATGTCATAACTATCCATTCTGCTGTTGTAGCAAGAAAGCAGTCATAGATAATACATAAACAAATGAGTATGGCTGTATTCCAATAAAATGTCACTTATAAAAACAGATGTCTGACCCCCTGGGCCATAGTTTGCCAACCCCCAACAGACTATGTACTCTGACCAAATTGAAATCAAGCTAAAAAATAAATAATAATTAGAAAAATCTCTAGATGGTTGGAAATTGAACAATACACTTCTAAATAACATGTGGGTTAAAGTCAAAATAAAAATTAGAAGATATACTGAATTTTAAAATTAAAACATTATTAAATCTTGTGTGATACAACCAAAATCATGATTATAGGGGAAAATGTAGACTTTATTTTTTAAAAGATTTACCAGAAAGCAAGAAAGGCTGGAAATCAATGATGTAAGGCAGGATAGGCAAATTATAGCTTCAGAATCAAATCCAGCCCACCATCTGTTGTTGTAAATAAAGTTTTATTGGAACACAGCCCTGTCCTTTGTTTACATATTGTCTATGGTTGCTTCCCTTTTACAGCAGCAGAGGTGAAGAGTTGTAAGAGAATTGTAATAGAACCCATAAAGTCAAAAATTCTAATTAAAAGACACCATTTAGAATAGCAGAGAATACCAAATACCCAGGAACAGGTCTAATGAAAGATGAACAAGACCCCTATGCAGATAGCTGTAATAATTGAGAGAAATTACAAAAGACTTAAATAGAGAAATATGTCATGTTCATTACCTATTCTCCATGTGAAAACTAAATATGTAAATAATCAACCTGCTCCAAATTTACCAATTCAATAAAATCCTAATCAAAATTCTAGCAGGGTGTTTTAAGGAAATTAACAAGCCAATTCAAAACTTATATGAAACTACAAAGACCAACAATAACCAAGAAAAATGTTTAACAATAACAGAATGGAAGAACTTACTCTACTAGATAACACAACTTATTTTAAAACTTCAGTACTCATTCAGTTGATATTCATACGAGCAAAGATGACTACATCAGGAAGAGACTCATCCATATATGGACTTTTGATTAATGAAAAGTAGGGGAGACGGGGGGGAGGGAAAGGTGGCATAGGCAGTAGAACAGCTGCCCTACACCTCATACCATACTCCCCTCCCCCCCAACAAAAAAATCAATTCCAGGTGCATTACAGACTATATATGAAAGGTAAAATTGAATGTTAAAACTTCTAGTATAAATATAGAAGAAAATCTTTTAAATCTTGGAATAGGGAAAGAGTTTTAAAATAGGACACAAAAAGCACAAATCATAAAGAAAATATTAATAAATTGGACTACATGAAAAGTAAAAATTTCTACTCAGCAAAAGACCCCATCAAGAGTAGAAAGCCCACTCTTTGCATTCTTATTCAACATAACACTGGAAGTCCTAGCCAGAGCAGTTAGGCAAGAAGAAATAAAAGGCAAATTATAAAGGAAGAAGTAAAACTGTCCTATCTGCAGATGACATAATTTTATATATAGAAAACCCTGAAGACTCCACCAAAAATATTAGAATAATTGAATACAGTAAAGTTGCAGGGTACAAAAATCAACATACAAAAATCTACATTTGCATTTCTATATGCCAACAATGAGCTAGCAGAGAAAGAATTAAGAACACAATTCCACTTATACTCATATCAAGAGAATAAAATACCCAGGAAATAAATTTAACCAAAGAGATGAAAGACCAATACACTGAAAACTGTAAGACATTACTGAAGGAAATTGAAGATGACACACACAACCAGAAAGGTATTCCATGCTCATGGATTGTAAGAATTAACATTGTTAAAATGTCCATACTACCTAAAGCAATCTACAGATTCAATGCAATTCCTATCAAAATCCCAAGGACATTTTTCACAGAAATAGAACAAAAAATTCTAAAATTTAGATGAAAACACAAAAGACCTCAAACAGCCAAAGCAATACTGAGAAAAAAGAACAAAGCTGGAGGTATCACACCCCCTGATTTCAAACTGTATTACAAAACCACAGTAATCAAAACAGCATGGTATTGGCAGAAAAACAGATACATAGATCAATGAGCAGAACTGAGAGCCCAGAAATAAACCCATACACATATGGACAATTAATTTACAAAAAAGGAGCAAAAAACATACAATGAAGAAAGGATAATCTCTTCAATAAATGGTGTTGGGAAAACTGGACAGCCACATGCAGAAAAATGAAACTAGACCACTATCTCACACTATACACAAAAATCAATTCAAAATAGATTAGACACTTGAATGTAAGACCTGAAACTATAAAGCCCCTAGAAGAAAACATAGACAATATGCTCACTGAGATCAGTTTTATCAATATATTTCTAGATATGTCTCCTCAGGCAAGGGAAACAAAAGCAAAAATAAACAAATGGGACTACATCAAACTAAAAAGCTTCTGTACAGCAAGGGAAACCATCAACAAAGTGAAAAGACAACCTACCAAATGGGAGAAGATATTTGCAAATGATATATCTGATAAAGGGGTAATATACAAAATATATAAAGAACTCATACAACTCAAAAACAAAACAAAAACCCCAATTTAAAAAATGGGCAGAGAAACTGAATAGACATTTTCTCAAAGAAGACATACAGATGGCCAACAGGCACATGAAAAGATGTTCAACAGCACTAATTATTAGAAAAATGCAAATCACAATCACAATTGCCTCACACCTGCTACAATGCCTATTATCAGAAAGGCAAGAAATAACAAGTGTAGGCAAGGATATGGAGAAAAGAGAACCCTCATGCACTGTTGACAGGAATGTAAATTGGTACAGCCACCCATAGAAACTAGTATGGAGATTCCTCAAAAAATTAAGAATAGAAGTACCATACAATCCAGCAATTCCACTTCTGGGTATTTATCCAAAGAATACAAATACACTAATTCAAAAAGATATATGCACCCCTATTTTCATTGCAGCATTATTTATAATAGCCAAGATATGGAAACAACCTACATGTCCATCAATGGATGGATAGATAAAAAAAGATGTGGTAGATGTATACGAGAGAATACTATTCGGTCATAAAAATAAAAACAAGATGAAATCTTGCTGTTTTTGACAATATGGATGGACCTTGAGGGTATTAAGCTAAGTGAAATAAGTCAGGTGGAGAAAGACAAAAACCATATGATCTCTCTCATACGTAGAATATTAAAAACAAAGAAACAAAGTTAATGAACAAACCAAACCAAACAAAAACACGTAGATACAAAGAACAGAGTAGTGGTTACCAGAGGGAAAAGGTGTGGGGGGTATGAAATGGGTAAAGGCGATCAACTGTAGTGATGAATGGAAACCAAATTTTTGATGATGAGCACACTCTAGGGTATAAAGAAGTAGAAATATAATGTTATACACATGAAACTTAATGTTATAAACCAATATTACCTCAATTTTTTAAAAAAGAGTGGAAAGATAAGCCACAGAATAGAAGATAACTGTAACAAATACAACCATCAAAGGACCTATAAACAGAATATACAAAAAACTCCTAAAAGAAAAAAAAAATAGCCAGATAACCAATAAATATATTAAAAGATGGACAACTTCATTACTAATCAGGAAAATGCAAACTTCATTACTAATCAGGAAAATGCAAACTATAACGAAATACACTATACAACCACCCAGAATGGCTAAAATTGAAAAGACTTTTTTTTTTTTTTTTTTTGCGGTACGCGGGCCTCTCACTGTTGTGGCCTCTCCCATTGCGGAGCACGGGCTCCGGACACGCAGGCTCAGCGGCCATGGCTCACAGGCCCAGCCGCTCCGCCGCATGTGGGATCTTCGCGGACCGGGGCACGAACCCGTGTCCCCTGCATCAGCAGGCGGGACTCTCAACCACTGCGCCACTAGGGAAGCCCGAAAAGACTTTTGATATTAAGTGCTGGTGAAGATGTGGAGCAACAGAAACTCCCACACATAGTTAGATGAGAAGCAAATTGGTTTAACCACTTTGGGAAAACTGCTCGGCATTTTATGCTAAAGTTAAATATGCACACACTCTATGACCTAGCAATTTCACTCCTAAGTATATTAAGAGAACAGAAATGTGAGAACGTAAGCACCGAATATATTCAAAATGATGACATATGGGGCTTCCCTGGTGGCACAGTGGTTAAGAATCCGCCTGCCAAGGCAGGGGACACGGGTTCGAGCCCTGGTCGGGGAAGATCCCACATGCCACGGACCAACTAAGCCCCTGCACCACAACTACTGAAGCCTGCGCACCTAGAGCCTGTGCTCCTCAACGAGAAGCCACCGCAGTGAGAAGCCCGTACACTGCAACAAAGAGCAGCCCCCGCTCGCCGCAACTAGAGAATGCCCGCGTGCAACAAGGAAGACCCAACACAGCCAAAAATAAATAATAAATAAATAAATTTTTAAAGAAAAAAAATTATGACATATACTTCATTATTTGAAATAGCCAAAAACAAGGGGGAAGTGTTAATGTCTATAGACAATAGAATGGATCAATTATGGCATATTCATATAATGGAATACTGTATAGCAAGGAAAGAAATGATCAAACTATAGTACCACACAACAAGGATAATCTCATAAATGTAATGGTGAGCAAAAGAAGTCAAGTGAAGAAATAAATACACTCATGACTCTATTCATATGATTTCACTTATATATGTTCAAAAACAGGCAAAAATGATCAATGTTATTAGAAGTTAAGATAATGGTTCTCTTTAGGGAAAATGGAAGGGGTGATGATTGAAAGGACACATACGGATCGCTTGCAAGATGCTGGTAAATGTTCTCTTTCTTTACCTGGGTGGGAGTAACACGGATGGTTTAACTTTGTTATAATTAATCAAGTTTTTAACTTATAATTTTTTACTTTCCTGCCTGTGTGCTTAAATAAACTTTTTCTAAACATAAAAACAAAAATGATCAGCTGGAAAAAAATTAGAATGTAACATGTTTTGTCAGCCAATTTTCTTCTCTAAAATCCTTGAGGGTCAGGGAGGGAATGTGAAATTTCCTATAATGATCAAATGAGGACCCTATTAATTCTGAATCAACAGGATATAGTCTGAGCTTAAAAGGCATAATATTTGGATTTCAGAAATGGGTTATTTGGACTTCAGACAGTCATCATCAGCTTCACCAGCAGTGAAGGTTCCTGCATTTGCCTCCATGTTGGATTTAACTGGGGGTAAAAAACAGCCCATATATTTTTCTGCACATAAGCTTTCCGGTAGGAAAATGAGAGAAATTCATCTTTTAAACTTTAAAAAGATAATTTGTATTGATAACACACAACAGTGGGTCTCAAAACCACAGTTTAAGCAGAATACAGTTGCTTATTTCTTATTATTACTACTGTTAAAAGAATGTGTGTTTGATTCTTATATCCTTGACACAAATTAAGACATTTGAAATTCCTTTGCCAAAAGAAAAACAGATGAAAGGTATCTACCTACTCCAAAATTTAGCAAGCACCAAAATAATTTATTCAATACATAAGGATCACAGCATAATAATAATAAAAAATAAATCAGTATCATTTACTGAGTTTTATTATGTGCTGGGCACTTGCTAAGCATTTAAGATACTTATTTTATCGTAACAACACCACTATGAGAAAGATAGGATTACTTTTCCCATTTTATAGATGAGGAAATTGAGGCTTAGAAAAGTCAAATAATTTGTACACAGTAAGTAGCAGAGGGGGCATTTAATCAGTTCTTTAGTTTGGTGTGAAAGATCAGTTTTCTATTTATATTTTCTATTTTTGTATCATTCTTTTTATCTTGAAATTTTGAGCCTAAGTATTATGTAGGGCAGGGAACGTGCAAATATATGTACATACATACACACTCAAAAGGGTTTTAAAGACAAAAAACTACTCACATCTGCAAGCCCGCTGTGTAGCACTGCGCCAGAACAGAGCTTAGGTTTGCTCCAAGAAACAAAATGGACTTCTCAATTATAGACGAACAAGCCAAAGCACTGCATATAGTAAGTCTACAAAGCATTAACTGGATTAATTAGCAAGGGATTTGAGGAGAAGCTTGGAGCTAGGAAACCAAAACACTAAATTGTTTAAATACTTTGGCAAAAGATCAAGGTTTCTAAGCAGCACTGGGTCTCCTTCCATCCTTTTCGTTCCGTGTTTTAACACATTTAACCTGTCTGAGGTACTTGTTCATTAAATACAAATGACATTGTCAAAATACCAAAAAGAAAAGTGAATTTAAAAAAATGCTGCAAGCTGTTGCCAATTCTGCCAACATGCGAGAGCCCAGGCAATATTAATTACAAATCAATCGCTTAGGACATAAACAGCTCTTATCACTGGTAAACTCTCCCTCTAAAATAACTTGCTTTAGAGAAAAAAACAAAGCAAATGTCTCTTCTATTATACTTGGTGACCTAATGAGGACAAAGAAACAAAATAAAACGGGAGAAAATGCACCAAAGAGCAAATGTGAAAAAGGAATCCTAGCTAGATGAACGCCTGGAATGCTACAAGAACAGCACTATCATTTAGAAATAACGAAGAGGAAGTGTTCAGGGTAGGGACATTTACTGAATGGGTTTCTGGTTTCCAGGAAGTAAGAATTTTTACAACGCAACTGATTTTCACAAACACATATGGCAGCAAAATGATAAAAGAAAGCTTTCAACGACACAATCATGGAGGGAAAAAAAAATTCTAGTTTTATGAGGACCAAGCACATACATCACAATTCCAACTCCACCACGCACAAATACCCAATCAAAATAATAAACTCAAAAATCAAAGGGTCCTTCCACAAGTCTAGTTAATCTAGACTCTGCCCACAAACTATTAATTGCCCTCACTCTATCTTGGATATCTCTGAATTTTCCTCTCAATTTCCCTAAAGGGTTAGAGAAATCTAAGTACCTTTCTACAGCAAAAACTCAAAATTCCCTACTCCACAATGCACTTCATTTATTCCAATGGGGGGAAAAAATAAGTAGAAGGTAATTACTAACTTTCCATCAAAATACATTCTGATTTCCATTATCTACAGTAGGGTTTCTATGAATATAGGGTATAAAAGTGGGGAAGAGCTCCAGCTATGAAGCTTGGCAAAAGCAGTATGGTTGGGGGCAGTTTTCTTAGCCTCCATCAATTAAATGATGAATATGCTCCATCTTGAAGCAGTATAAGGATTAAAGATACTATTTGTAAAGTATCCAAAAGTGTGTCTGACACAAAGTAGGTGTTTAACAGTTACTATTATTATTTCTTCTTGGCTCTAGGCATATGGTATGTAAAGTTTCAAGGATAATACAGATTCTTTGCTGAATCTGAAATTTTATTGACAATTACATAATCAAGGCACTGGCAGATTATTAGGTCATGCTGGTCATGAACAAAATTTATCCCAGTATGTCCAAGGCACTGTGTTTCCAAAGAGTTCACAGCACTCTCACACCAATCGTGCACTTTTACAAAATAACTGTGAGGAAAGGCTAATAGGCAATGATACCCCTGGCATATCAATTCAATTCACATATGAATTAACAAGACTTGAGGAAATCAGAGAGTTAACAGTGCATCCAAGCTCATGTAAATTTCCTGACTATAGGTGTTTTATTCACTAAACTTGGCTGCCTGTAAGAGAAAGAAAAAAAAAACAACACACAAATTTATTTTTTCAAATAAAATTATAATGAAGAAAAATATGGTTAAAAAAAGAATACAGTTTTCAAAAAAATGAGAGGATATATCATAAAATTTCCAAAAGAAAAGTGGCCCAAAAGGTAGATAGGTAGGTAGGTAAAATGTATTATACTTTGGGTTTAAGTTTTTTAATATTTCATATTCTAGAATTCTTTCGAAGTGACAATATCATACACTATTTCAAGTTTGAGGAAATACTAAAATACTACTGCATTATAACAATTTTCCATACAGGTATACAAAGCTTTTTTTTAAATAATACTTAATGCTGTCTTTAAAATAGTTGTTTATTCACAATACAGAATTCACTACTTTTTCAAAAGAAGTTCTGTTTCATTTAACAGTGGCTAGTTTACAAAAAACACTAATACTACAAAATGTTTTGGGATATTTATTGCACAAAACAGGCTACAACTATATTTCTATTATCTTCTATAGTTCCCTTACTAAACATTTGTTGAATACCTACAGTAAGTGAGGTGCTCTGAATACCTTATGTCATTAAAGGTCTTATGACATTAAATTCTCAAAATAACCTTAGGAGGCAGATGGCAATAATTCTGTATTACTGATGAGAAAACTGAGATCCAAAAAGATTGAGTGCCTCACCCACATTAGTATACTGACCATTGAAGGGCCAGGATTTAAACTCTAAACTGAGCATAAAAACCCGTGCATCTTAGACTATGCAGGCTGCTTTCCCATATTCCTACCTTCTCTGTTATTAAAATAATCAAAGAGATACACCATCCCACTGCCTTCACAGACACCAGTGTCTCATCACTCAACAAAGATACTGCACAATTAGCCCCCTTTGCCTGCTCCCAAAAGGACTGAGCATCTTTCAACAAACCAGGTCAAGTTAAAGGAGAAGAAAACACAACTTTAAAAGTCTTGTTGCATCAGCACAACCCAGAAGCAACCAGATTCTTCTATCCAGGGTTAAAAATATGGATACAAACATACAGACATATATAGCTTTTCTGAAAATTGAAAAACTAAACTATTTTAAAATTATCTTTCAAGACTATATAATTTCTATCAGGAAAGGCTGCAAGCACAACTCAAGAGTCCTTGACTCTATCATTGCCAATCTCACCCCAAACCTCCCGGTCAGAATCTCTCTTCCTAAAGATCTCCAAGAAAAGGCAAAAATAAAGAAAGTGAAAATGTGCTCAAATGTAAAGACCAAGAGAAACTGTTGGTCTACTTTGAATTCAGCTAATGTAAGTTGGAGGCATAAAACATACAAACCAATGCAACTTCTACATTATTCCAACACTCACACATTCCTCTTTCCAATTGCCTACGAGTGAATTTTCATTACAGAAACACATGTTGTAAAAAAAAAAGTACTAGCTCCTTTATTCCTCATACCAAGCCTCTAGGATGGGCCCCATTAATAATCCCATTTTACATATTAAAAAATAAAAAGCTAACTCACCCAGCCTATCATCACACAGCTTATAAATGGTAGTAACTGAACTAGAACTTATGTTTTTAACTGAACCACACTAAAGCCAAACCTTGTTCCAACAGAGAAGTTCAGAACACACCTGAACCATTATCTTTAAACAGAGATACCGTAGACATAGGCATATTCTTTTGGAAGCAGCATGGTATAGTGGGAAGAAGCAGGCCTAGAATCAAATCACCAATCTACTACCTACTAACTATATTATCTTAGGGTAAGTTAATTTCTCTGTGCCTTGGTTTGGAACAAATATAAAAATAAAGACAATAATTCATATCTTATGGGCTCCAGGAAGAATAAATACACATATGTGTGCATATACATGTGTGTACACATGTGTGTGTATGTGTGTATATAAATATATATATATGTATATACATATCAAATAGAAGCTCAACAAATGCTGTCATATCCACACTCTTACCTACCTCTTAAGTTTGCTCCATTTCAGTACTCAGAAGAAAAATGATGATGACTGTTAAAGAGCAAATGCAGAACCTCCCAGCACTTTTAACCAGGTCATCAGAAAATTGAAATGTTGACAAGGAAGTAGCCATATCAAGAGTCATTAGCCACAATGGACCAAACCCAAACACTGCAAAAACTTCCTTAAACTGCATTAGATATTTCTGCCAATCACTCTATGTGGCACCTGGAAAGAAAACCCAACTAAGAAAATTTATTTTTCTTTCTAAACTCAGTTTCCTTGCATAGTGGCAAGCAGGAACCAATTACAGCTATGGACTCTTGGGGAGTCCTAACTTACAAATCTAATTCCAAAAGAAAATCACATCACCTGTCCTCAATGGTAAACCCCAAAACCTCCAACCATTTCCTCAGTTTCCAAACACTGCAGATGACTGAGAGAGTTCAAACACCTATTTACAGGGAAGTCCTCAGCACATTAAGTAGAAATTATCTTTACGTGTATATCATCTCCACAAAAGGCACACATGGGCAAGAGTCATGCCTTATCAATCCAGCCATGTTTCACTCTCTGCCCACCTATGGCCCCCAGAAAAGGCAGTGTAGCATAACACACCTGGGTGACCACAGGTATCATCCCAGGCCTGGGCTGAGCCACATGCTCTACGCTGGGAACAGACACAGAAAATGTCTGTTAGCCATGGGAAGCCAATTTGAACCATTATCAAGATAAGTAGTGAACCAAGGAAGCCAGTAGCGAAAGAAAGGAGAATGAGCAAAGCCATGATGAAAGAGATGGAATCACCCCAGTCCACGACTTCCCAGTTCTAGTTCGTCCTCATGAAGCCCAGCTACATTTTGCTTCCTGTTCTTCCCTGTACAATAGACTCCTCTACTTCCATCCCTTCCTTCTTGAGCTAGTTTTAGTGAAATTCCACTCCTTGCATTCAAAAAAGCCTTAACAAGGAAGTTAGCCCATTGCCTGGCACACAAAAAGGATTCAATTAAACATTTAAAAACAGGAGTACAAACCTTATAAAATACCTGATGTTAGATGGGCAGTCCCGTAATTACAGTTCCCTCAACAGACAGGCCAATTTCCCTTAATCCACTTACCAAATAATTGTTGAGGAAATAAACAGTATTTGACACAACATGACAATTTATTCTAATTTATCATCCAATAATAATTAAGCAGTCGAAGCTTACAATGAAAGCACAGCTCTGCAGTTCATATTGTTCTTTTAAATTAAACAATTTGGAATCCTGTGAAGAGTTCCACCTTACAGCATATTCCCTCATTCTTGTGCAAATACAATCTGTCTATCAACATATTAGCATTTCAATCACCTTTGCTTTTTTCATAACTGGGAGAAGCTGTCTTCATTTATTCCTGTTGAGCATATACCACCTATGAATTATTTCTAAAGCTAAGCAGTAAAATTCAATTTAAATCCAAGTAAATGAGAAACTGGAACTATTTTTGAAAATAAATGTAGGACACTGGTTCCATATACATGCTCCTGAGTATTATAAATATGCTTTACAATGATTAATTTACCTTAAGCTGCAAATAATTTCCTCTGAATTAAGTTGTTAGGATAGTCGGAAATGGAAAACCAACCCCACATTTCAAGAATTTTTTGTCTATCTTCTTAAGAATTCTGCATCAATTTATATTCCTGGAGTAAATACATCCACCATTCAAAAAAATTTTTTTTCTAAGTCCCCTTTAAGCATCCCTTTATGGCACTGACCATAAATGGTGTAATTTGCCTTGAACATCATTAAAATGTAAAGTTAATGAGGATTCTGAAAACAGAAGGAATGTAACCTATTTTCAGGCAAAAGTTCTAACAGCAATCAGAGGAAAAAGCTCTTTGATGTTTCTTTGTCTCTTCTCATTAATCTTTTTTGTCTCAGAAAAAAAAAAAGACGACTATTTAAACTAAAAAAAAAATTTATATATATATACATACATACCAAAGTTTAAATACGGTAATTATAACAGAACTCCAGTGAGGTCATTAGAATTTTTTTATGAGATAAACAAGAGTCAGTCATGTACACACGGGGATAACACCACCTACCTGGCAGAATTGTTATAAGGTTTAGAGATATTGTAAGTAAAGTGTATAGCACAGTAACTGACACATGGAAGGTACTCACTGATGTTAATTCTCTCCCCTTTTGTCCCTCCCTGATCTCCAAAGGCCCAGTACAGTGCTGGCACAAAAACAGTGCTCAAAGAGTAGCCATTATTATTATCACACACGATGTATTCCTTTTTCTTGCTGAAAAATTCACTAAATTAACCCTAACCTTCTTTTCAAGATTTATGCAAGACTCAGCACCTCCTGTCTCTAGGCAGGTGGGGCATTATCCAAATAACTGGCATGGAGTAAACAGTCCCGTGTGACATTTTATCATGTGAAGTGCCTGCACAGGTATAAATATTATATCCTCTCCGGTTTTATTGCCTCATTCTACAATTATACTACTAAAGAGTAAAATAGCATGCAGAATGTTAAGTGGCATTCTGCTGCTTGGAATTTTATCCCAAGGCTCCATTCAGAATAACAAATGTGGGAGCTATTTCATCTCTGCTGTATTGTGAAGAAAGTCATCACCTTTACTTGAATATATACGAGGATTTGGCTTTCTGCAACCCATTTTGTGCTAAGTGAAATCTTAAACCAAATATGCTAATTACCAAGAAGGTGTTATTTAAGAAGTATTATAGTGCTTTCCAGAGAGACTTTACCATATACTTTGTAACAGCTATACCAATTCCATAATCCCAGTAAACAAAACCTAATCAGCAATAAGTGGATCTATCAAAGATGATCCACCCTTAAATAACACTAAAATTTAGAATTTCTCTACATCCAAACAAAGAAATTGCAAATTCAATAAACTAATCAGTTTTCTAAATGTTAAGAGATCAAAACAATGTTTCCTTAGCAAATTTCACTTTAAAAGCATTTCCATATAACTTGTCTCATTGTCCCTGATTCATTCATTCCATAAGCATTTATTAAATCTTAGTACTGAGCACTGGTCATACAGTGGTAAAGAAAACAGCAGGGAATCCTACCCTCACAGAGTTTTAGCTCCAGTGGAGAAGCTCAAACAAACTAATAACCACACAAGTAACTTAATTACAAGCTGTGATAAATGCTACAAGAGGATACAGTATATGCCACAAGTTTACTTTGGTGATCTCAAAAGGGTTCCGTTAGGAAGTAATGTCTGAGGTAAGAGCTAAAGGAATGGGAGTTGCCTAGTTTAAAAAAATAAAAGGTGAGAAAGTTTTAGGACAGTGATGCTTGAGATGGAAAGAACAAGTTTTTAAAGACATTTAGGTGAATCAATCAAATATCTGTAATACACTGAACAGGCTGAGTGGGAAGGTAGGTGACCAGCATAAACGCAGTAGGTTTCTAGCATGCAGAGCTAGATTACAATTTTTTAAAGTGTTGCTCACTGGAAGTAGACCAGATGTTCAACAGGGTTAGTGGGGAGATCATGAGTTAGGATTTAGACATTTTGAATTTCAGATGCCTCTGAGGCATCCAAATGGAATCGGAGCTCAGAGGAAGGATTTCATACCTCATTCATTTATTCGACATGCAATTCCCAAGAAACAATTATGTATCAGGCCCCATGCTCCTCATGAAGGAAAAGGAGATGAACAAGATGCTGAGCTGCTCTTTGAAAGAAACAAACACAATAACAAAGGTGCAGAAGTGCACTGAAGTTCAAAGGAAGGAGAAACAAAGTCTGCCTGGACAATCAGGGAAGATTACATGAAGAAAATTATCTTGAAAGATAAACAACAATCCCTCAAATGGAGAAAGGCAAAAGGCATTTTAGACAGAGGAAAAGCATCTGAAAATGATAATTAGTTTGCAGTGGCTGCAAGTACAAACTGTGTGAGTAGTAAAAGGAAAAAACATAAGGACCAAATTTGCACAAATAAAAGGATTTTAAGTGAATCCTATGAACAAATGTATGAAAACAAATTAGATAATTTAGATGAAATGGACAAATTCCTAGAAAATCACAAACTACCAAACCTCAGGAAGAAACAGATTATCAGAATAGACCTATAACAAGACAATGAATTACTAATTTTAAAACGTCCACCAAACAAACAAACCAAAAAAGCCCAGACTCACATTACTTCACTGATGAATCCTACCATACACTTAAAGAATAATTCATACAAATTCTTCACAAAGTCTTTCAAAAAACAGAATAGGAAGAAAAACTTTCCAACTCTTCTATGAGGACAGAATTAATGCTGATATCAGAACCAAACAAACATATCACAAGAAAAGTATAGAAGTGCAAAAATCAATCAACAAGGTATCAGCAAACCAAATCTAGCAACACATAAAAAAAGGATTAAGCCAGGGCTGAGCAGCTCCATCTCCACCCAGCAGAGGGCTAACAGACTCAGTGATACAGCAGGACCACCGCACCTGCAGGTATAGCAGCCACAGCCAAACTGCTGATTTAAAAAAAAAAAAAAAAAGAATTATACACAGGGTGGGCAGAATAGGTGAAAGGGATTAAGAGGTACAAGCTTCCAGTTATAAAATAAAAAAATAAATAAGCTGTGGGGATGTAATATACAGCATAAGGAATATGGTCAATAATATTGTAATAACTTTGTATGGGGACAAATTGTTACTAGACTGATCATGGTAATCATAAGGCAAATCACTATGTAGTGAAACTGAAACTAACATAATATTTTATGTCAACTATATTCCAGTTAAAGAAACGATGGGGGAAAAAAAAAAGACCCATACACCATAACCAACTGATATTTATCCCAAAAATGCAAGGTTGGTTTAACATCCAAAAACAGATGAATGTAATAAATCATATCAAGAGAATAAAGAACAAAATAACATGACCACCTCAACAGACACAGGAAACACATTTAATAAAACCCAACATCATTTCATGATAAAAAAGCATTCAACAAACTAGGAATAGAAAAGAACTTCATCAAACTGATGAAAGGCATCTACAAAAACCTACATCTAATACCATACTTAAGAGTGAAACACTAAATATTTCCCTTCAAGGTAAGGAACAAGACAAGGATATTCACTCCTACAACTTCTATTCAAAATTGTATTGGAGGTGCTAGCCAGGGCAATTAGGCAGGAAAAAGAAGTCATCCAGATTGGAATGAAAGAAGTAAAACTGTATTTGCATGTGACATGATCTTTATATAAAGAAAATCGTAAGAAATCCATTAAAAAAACTATTAGAACTAGTAAACTAGTTCAGCAAAGTTGCAGCGGGATTAAAAAACCACTATACAATAATAAATTCTTATTTCTATTCACTACAAATAAACAATATGAAAATGAAATTAAGAAAGTTCCACTTAGAGTAACATCAAAAAGAATAAGATACATAGGAATAAATATAACAAGAGAATTGCAAAACTTGTACTCTGAAAACTATAAAACATTATAGGAAGAAAATAAGACCTAAATAAATTGAAATCACTCTACGTTCATGGATTGTAAGCCTTCATATTGCTAAGGTGTCAATGCTCCCCAAATGGATCTACAAATTCAACTCACCCCCTATCAAAATCTCAGCTGGCTTACTTGCAGAAATTAATAAGCTGATCCTAAAATTCATATGGAAATGCAACGGACCCAGAAGGGCCAAAACGATTTCAAAAAAAGAACAAAATTGGGAGACTCACACTTCTCAATTTCAAAATTTGCTACAAAGCTACAGTAATCAAGACAGTGCAAAAAATAAAAATAAAAAGAAAGAAAGAAAACAGACAGCACAGTACTACCAGAGGATAAGAATAGAATTAAGAGTCCAGAAATAGAGGAGATTGGTTCAAGATGGCACAGAGTAGAAGGACGTGCACTCACTCCCTCTTGTGAGAGCACCGGAATCACAAATAACTGCTGAACAATCACCAACAGGAAAACACTGGAACTAACCAAAAAAGATAACCCACATCCAAAGACAAAGGAAAAGCCACAATGAAACAGTATGAGGGGCGCAACCACAATAAAATCAAATCCCATAACTGCTGGGTGGGTGACTCACAAACTGGAGAACACTTATACCACAGAAGTCCACCCACTGGAGTGAAGGTTCTGAGCCCCATGTCAGGCTTCCCAACCCAGGGGTCCAGCAATGGGACGAGGAATTCCTACAGAATCAGACTTTGAAAGCTAGCGGGATTTGACTGCAGGACTTCGACAGGAATGGGGGAAACAGAGACTCCACTCTTGGAAGACACACACAAAGTAGTGTACGCATCGGGACCCAGAGGATGGAACAGTGACCCCAAAGGAGACTAAACTAGACCTACCTGCTACTGTTGGAGGGTCTCCTGCAGAGGCGGGGGATGGCTGTGGCTCATGCGAGGAGAAGGACACTGGCAGCAGAAGTTCTAGGAGGTATGCCTTGGCGTGAGCCCTCCCAGAATCCGCCATTAACCCCAACAAAGAGCCTGGTAGGCTCCAGTGTGGTGTCGCCTCAGGTCAAACAACCAACAGGGAGGGAACCCAGCCCCACCCATCAGCAAACAAGTGGATTAAAGTTTTACTGAGATCTGCCCACCAAAGCAACACCCAGCTCTACCCATCATGAGTCCCTCCCATCAGGAAACTTGCACAAGCCTCTTAGATAGCCTCGTCCACCAGAGGGCAGACAGCAGAAGAAAGAGCAACTACAATTCTGCAGTCTGTGGAACAAAAACGACATTTACAGAAAGACAGACAAGATAAAAAGGCAGAGGGCTATGCACCAGATGAAGGAACAAGATAAAAGCCCAGAAAAACAACTAAATGAAGTGGAGATAGGCAACCTTCCAGAAAAAGAATTCAGAATACTGACAATGAAGATGATACAGGACCTCGGAAAAAGAATGGAGGAAAAACTATGTGACAAGCACTGTTGTGAATGGTTTACATGTATTAGCTTATTTAATTCACAGAGCACCTTCTCAGGTAAATACTGTTTTTAACCACATTTTACACATGAGAAAATAAATAACTTGATTGAGGGCACACAGCCAGTAATTGGTTGTGCCCATATTTAAACCCTGGTAGTCTGGTTTCATGCCTGTATAATACTTTTAAAAACTTTTGTTTTGGGCTTCCCTAGTGGCGCAGCGGTTGAGAGTCCGCCTGCCGATGCAGGAAACACAGGTTCGTGCCCCGGTCCGGGAAGATCCCACATGTGGCGGAGCGGCTAGGCCCGTAAGCCATGGCTACTGAGCCTGCCTGTCCGGAGCCTGTGCTCCGCAACGGGAGAGGCCACAACAGTGAGAGGCCCGCATACCGCAAAACAAACAAAAAAAAAACTTTTGTTTTGAAATAATAACAGACTCTCAGAAAGTTGCAAAAATACTACAAGGAGTTCCATGTACCCATCACCCAGCTGTCTCCATTAGTAACATCTTATATAATGATAGTCACAGCCTGCACTTTTAACTGCTACACATCCTGCCTCTTGTGCAGCAGTCATATATACATTCATTCATTTTTCAAATGAAGGGATTGAAGCCTACATAAACTAATTTCCTCATTGATTATTCTGAGCATTCCATTTCTAACTCCATAATCCTGATACCGCACAGGAAATCACCGACATTACTGAAATTGCTTAGGTAGGGGAGGATTTCTGCCAAGAATAGTTCATTCCATTGCCAATTTTGTCCATGTTGATTTCGTATGGTTACCATTTCTGCTTGTTTACTGTTATCTGCCCAACACGGATTTCCATTCTTGTTCCTTTGATATCTTGTATCAACTCTTTTGACAGTCTTTCCATGACATACCTTTACCTACCTTTATCTATTATCTTCAGTGTTATTTGAATCGTGAGCACTCTAAAGTAGAAAAAAATTACTTCTAAAAGCCAAAAGTAGTGGCTTGGAAAGTTGTTTAGAAATGCAGTACCATCATCATCTTCTATATTTTTTAAGTTTATTGATGCTATGCAGTGGAAAAAAGTGGTGAATAGTTTTTAAATAAATTAAATCAGTAAATTCATTTCCCTAAAAAAAGAAGCAAAGATCAAGAAGATGCAAGAAATGTTTAACACAGACCTAGAAAAATTACAGAACAAACACGAAGAAAAATTAAAGAACAAACAGAGATGCACAATACAATAACTGAAATGAAAAATACGCTAGAAGGAATCATTACCACAATAACTGAGGCCGAAGAACAGATAAGTAGCCTGGAAGATAGAACGGTAGAATTCACTGCCGAGGAACAGAATAAACAAAAAAGGATGAAAAGAAATGAAGACAACCTAAGAGACCTCTGGGACAACATAGAACACAACAAAATTCGCATCACAGGGGTCCCAGAAGGAGAAGACACAGAGAAAGGACCCGAGAAAATATTTGAAGAGATTACAGTCAAAAACTTCCCTAACATGGGAAAGGAAATAGCCACCCAAGTCCAGGAAGGGCAGAGAGTCCGAGGCAGCAAAAACCCAAGGAGAAACACACCGAGACACATAGTAATCAAATTGACAAAAATGAAGACAGAAAAGTTATTGAAAGCAACAAGGGAAAAACGACAAATAACATAGAAGGGAACTCCCATAAGGTTAACAGCTGATTTCTCAGAAGAAACTCTACAAGCCAGAACGGAGTGGCATGATACATTTAAAGTGATTAAAGGGAAGAACCTAAAACAAAGATTACTCTACCTGGCAAGGATCTCATTCAGATTTGATGGAGAAATCAAAAGCTTTACAGACAAGCAAAGGCTAAGAGAATTCAGGACCACCAAACCAGCTCTACAACAAACGCTAAAGGAACTTCTCTAAGTGGGAAATACAGGAGAAGAAAAGGGCCTACAAAAACAAACCCATAACAATTAACAAAATGGTAATAGGAACATACATATTGATAATTACCTTAAACGTGAATGGATTAAATACTCCAACCAAAAGACACAGATTCACTAAATGGATACAAAAACAAGACCCATATATATGCTGTCTACAAGGACACACTTCAGACCTAGGGACACATACAGACTGAAAGCGAGGGGATGGAAAAAGATATTCCATGCAAATGGAAACCAAAAGAAAGCAGGAGGAGCAATACTCATATCAGATAAAATGGACTATAAAATAAAAAATGTTGGGCTTCCCTGATGGCGCAGTGGTTGAGAGTCCACCTGTCGATGCAGGGGACACAGGTTCGTGCCCCGGTCTGGGAAGATCCCACATGCCGCAGAGCGGCTGGGCCTGTGAGCCATGGCTGCTAAGCCTGCAAGTCCGGAGCCTGTGCTCCGCAATGGGAGAGGCCACAACAGTGAGGGGCCCGCGTACCACAAAAAAATAAATAAATAAAATAAAATAAAGAATGTTACAAGAGACAAGGAAGGACACTACATAATGATCAAGGGAACAATGCAAGAAGAAGATATAACAATTATAAATATCTATACACCCAACACAGGAGCACCTCAATACATAAAGCAACTGCTAACAGCTATAAAAGAGGAAATCGACAGTAACACAGTAATAGTGGGGGACTTTAAGACCTTACTTACACGAATGCACAGATCACACAGAAAGAAAATTAATTAGGAAACACAAGCTTTAAATGACACAACAGACCAGATAGATTTAACTGATATTTATAGGACATTCCATCCAAAAACAACAGATTACACTTTCTTCTCAAGTGTACAGGGAACATTCTCCAGGATAGATCACATCTTGGGTCACAAATCAAGCCTCAGTAAATGTACGAAAATTGAAATCATATCAAGCATCATTTGTGACCACAACACTATGAGATTAGAAATGAATTATGGGGAAAAAAACATAAAAAACACAAACACATGGGGGCTAAACAACATGTTACTAAATAACCAAGAGATCACTGAAGAAATCAAAGAGGAAATCAGAAAATACCTAGATACAAATGACAACGAAACCACAACAATCCAAAACCTATGGGACGCAGCAAAAGCAATTCTAAGAAGGATTTACAGCAATACAAGCCTACCTCAATAAACAAGAAAAATCTCAAGGAAACAATCTAACCTTACACCTAAAGAAACTAGAGAAAAAAGAACAAACAAAACCCAAAGTTAGTAGAAGGAAAGAGATCATAAAGATCAGATCAGAAATAAATGAAAATGAAACAAAGAAAACAATAGCAAAGATCAATAAAACTAAACGCTGGTTCTTTGAGAAGATAAACAAAATTGATAAACCATTAGCCAGACTCATCAAGAAAAAGACAGGACTCAAATCAATAAAATTAAAAATGAAAAAGGAGAAGTTACAACAGACACCGCAGAAATACGGTCCTAAGAGACTACTACAAGCAACTCTATGCCAATAAAATGGACAACCTGGAAGAAATGGACAAATTCTTACAAAGATATAACCTTCTAAGACTGAACCAGGAAGAAATAGAATATATGAACACACCAATCACAAGCAATGAAATTGAAACTGTGATTAAAAATCTTACAAAAAAAAACAAAAGTCCAGGCTTCCCTGGTGGCGCAGTGGTTGTGAGTCCGCCTGCTGATGCAGGGGACATGAGTTCATGCCCCGGTCCGGGAGGATCCCACATGCCACGGAGCGGCTGGGCCCGTGAGCCATGCCCGCTGAGCCTGCGCGTCTGGAGCCTGTGCTCCGCAATGGGAGAGGACACGACAGTGAGAGGCCCGCATACCACAAACACACACACAAAAAAAACAAAACTCCAGGACCAGATGGCTTCACTGGTGAACTCTATCAAACTTTTAGAGAAGAGCTAACACCCATCCTTCTCAAACTCTTGCAAAAAATTGCAGAGGGAGGAACACTCCCAAACTCATTCTATGAGGCCACCATCACCTTGACACCAAAACCAGACAAAGATACTACAGAAAAAGAAAATTACAGACCAATATCACTGATGAATATAGATGCAAAAATCCTCAACAAAATACTAGCAAACAGAATCCAACAACACATTCAAAGGATCATATACCATGACCACATGGGATTTATCCCAGGGATGCAAGGATTCTTCAATATATGCAAATCAATCAATGTGATACACCATATTAACAAATTGAAGAGTAAAAACCATATGACCGTCTCAACAGATGCAGAAAAAGCTTTTGACAAAATTCAACACCAGTTTATGACAAAAACTCTCCAGAAAGTGGGCATAGAGGGAACCTACCTGAACATAATAAAGGCCATATACAACAAACCCACAGCAAACATCATTCTCAATGGTGAAAAAGTGAAAGCATTTTCTCTAAGATCAGGAACAAGACAAGGATGTCCACTCTCACCACTAGTATTCAACGTAGTTTTGGAAGTCCTAGCCATGGCAATCAGAGAAGAAAAACAAATAAAAGGAATACAAATTGGAAAAGAAGAAGTAAAACTGTCACTGTTTGCAGATGACATGATACTATACATAGAGAATCCTAAACATGCCACCAGAAGACTACTAGAGCTAATCAATGAATTTGGTAAAGTTTCAGGATACAAAATTAATGCAGAGAAATCTCTTGCATTCCTATCCACTAATGATGAAAAATCTGAAAGAGAAATTAAGGATACAATTCCATTCACTGCTGCAACAAAAAGAATAAAATATCTAGCAATAAACCTACCTAAGGAGGTAAAAGACCTGTACTCAGAAAACTATAAGACACTGATGAAAGAAATGAAAGATGACACAAACAGATGGAGAGATACACCATGTCCTTGGATTGGAAAAATCAATATTGTGAAAATGACTATACTACCCAAAGCAATCTACAGATTCAATGTAATCCCTATCAAATAACCAATGGCATTTTTTACAGAACTAGACAAAAAAAAAATCTTAAAATTTGTAGGGAGACACAAAAGACCCTAAATAGCCAAAGCAATCTTGAGAAAGAAAAACGGAGCTGGAGAAATCAGGTCTGGTGAGTTTAGACTATACTACAAAGCTACAGTAATCAAGACAGTATGGTACAGGTACAAAAACAGATATATAGATCAATGGAACAGGATACAAAGATAAACCAACGCACCTACGGTCAACTAATCTATGACAAAGGAGGCAAGCATATACAGTGTTGAAAAGACAGTCTCTTCAATAAGTGGTGCTGGGAAAACTGGACAGCTACATGTAAAAGAATGAAATTAGGGCTTCCCTGGTGGCGCCGTGGCTGAGAGTCCGCCTGCCGATGCAGGGGACACAGGTTCGTGCTCCGGTCTGGGAAGATCCCACATGCCGCGGAGTGGCTAGGCCCGTGAGCCATGGCCGCTCGGCCTGCACGTCCAGAGGCTGTGCTCCGCAACGGGAGAGGCCACAACAGTGAGAGGCCCACATACCGCAAAAAAAATAAATAAATAAAAAATTGAAATTAGAACACTCCCTAACACCATGCACAAAAATAAACTCAAAATGGATTCAAGAACTAAATGTAGGACCAGATACTATAAAACTCTTAGAGGAAAACAGAGGAAGAACACCCTTTGACATAAATCACAGCAAGATTTTTTTTGATCCACCTCCTAGAGTAATGGAAATAAAAGCAAAAATAAACAAGCGGGACCTAACAAAACTTGAAAGCTTTTGCAAAGCTAAGGTAACTACAAACAAGACAAAAATACAACCCTCAGAATGGAAGAAGATATTTGCAAATGAATCAACGGACAAAGGATTAACCTCCAAAATATATAAACAGCTCATGAAGCTAAATATTAAAAAACCAAGCAACCCAATCCAAAAATGGGCAGAAGACCTAATAGACATTTCTCCAAAGAAGACATACGGCCAAGAAGCACATGAAAAGCTGCTCAACGTCACTAATTATTAGAGAAATGCAAATCAGAACTACAATGAGGTATCACCTCACACCAGTTAGAATGGGCATCATCAGAAAATCTACAAACAACAAATGCTGAAGAGCGTGTGGAGAAAAGGGAACCCTCTTGCACTGTTGGTGGGAATGGAAATTGTTACAGCCACTATGGAGAACAGTATGGAGGTTCCTTAAATAACTAAAAACAGAATTACCATATGACCCAGCAATCCCACTACTGGGCATATACCCAGAGAAAACCATAATTCAAAAAGACACATGTACCCCAATGTTCACTGCAGCACTGTTTACAATAGCCAGGTCATGGAAGCAACCTAAATGCCCATCGACAGACAAATGGATAAAGATGATGTGGTACATATACACAATGGAATATTACTCAGCCATAAAAAGGAACGAAATTGGGTCATTTGTAGAGATGTGGATGGATCTAGGGACTATCATAGAGAGTTAAGTAAATCCGAAGGAGAAAAACAAATGTCGTATACTAATGCACATAGTGGAACCTAGAAAAATGGTACACATGAACCAGTTTGCAGGGCAGAAATAGAGACACAGATGTAGAGCACAAATGTATGGACACCAAGGGGAGAAAGTGGCAGGGTGAGGGTGTGGTGGTGTCATGAATTGGGAGACTGGGATTGACATATATACATTAATATGTATAAAATGGATAACTAATAAGAACCTGCTTATAAAAACAAATTAAATTAAAAATTTTTTAAAAAGTAATCCAATTGCTCATCAGTAGTCAATGCATTAAATAAATGATGGCATAGTCATATATGATAATCTGATGGAATCAACATGATAAAATAAATCTCTAATTGACCAAAAAAAAAAAAAGAGTCAGAAATAAACATTTACAATTGTAATTGTCAATTGATTTTAAACAAAGGAGGCAAGACAATTCAGTGGGGAAAGAATAGTCTTTTCAACAAATGGTGCTAGGACAACTGGATATCTACATGCAAAAAAATGAAGTTAGACTCCTTCCTTATACCATATACAAAAATCAACTCAAAATGGATCACAGAACCAAATATGTAAAACAAAACTATTAAAATCTTAGAAGAAAACATGAGTAAATCTTCTTGCCCTTTGGATGGACACTGACTATTTTACATACAACACCTAAAGCACAAACAACGAAAATAAATAGGACCTTGAAATCAAAAACTTTTGTGCTTCAGAGGACACTGTCAAGAAAGGTAAAAGATAACCTACAAAATGAAAGAAAGTATTTGAAAATCATATACCTGACTGGGGACTTGTATCCAAAATTTACAAAGAACTCTTAGAACAACAACAACAAAAGTAACCCAATACATAGGCAAAGGTTTTAAAGAACAAAGAACATAAGAACATATACAACTGCCCAATAAGCACATGAAAAGATGCTTTTCATCATTAGTCAGTAGACAACGCAAATAAAAACCACAATGAAATACCACTTCACATCCATTAGTATGACTATAATAAGACACACAGACAATAGCAAGTATTGACGAGGATGTAAAGAAACTGGAACTCTTGTACATTGCTGGTGGGAATGTGCTTAGGAAAAACCCATTCTTCCTATGTCTCTCTCCTTTATTCTCACACTATTACCACACTCACAGCACTACTGTCACCAAATGTGTGTGTTGTTTTCCCCATGCCAAGCAATTCTCTACGATATCAGCTACAATTTAACTCAATTCTGACAGTATCTCCCGGGAGATAGCATGAGAGCCCACAGGTTAAGGACTCAGCCCAAAAAGACTGCCACCCACCGCATTTGCCAATCACAAGTAGTAGGTCCCCAGATTATCCACAACATCTGTCCAACTTGGCTGCAAATTAGAGGTTCCCATGACCTCTTCCGCTTGGATTCAGTTATTTGCCAGAACAGCTCACAAAACTCAGGGAAACACTTATGTTTACCAATTTATTATTTAATAACGGATGTGATAAATGATACAGCTGAACAGCCAGATGTAGGTCTGGGAGAGTCCCAAGCACAGGAGCTTCTGTCTCCATGGAGTTCGGGTACATCATGTTCCTGGTACACAGGTGTGCTCACCAACCTGGAAGTTCTCTGATCCAATAGTAAGGGGACTTCTATGGAGGCTTCATCACGTAGGCATGATCAGTTATTAACTCCATTTCTAGTCCCTCTCCCCTCTCTGGTGAATGGGCTGAAAATTCTAAGCTTCTAATCATACCTTGGTCTTTCTGATGGCCAGGAGCCACCCAGGAGCACACTCAGAGTTGCCTCATTAGAACAAAAGATACTCCTGTCTCCCAGGAAATTCCAAGGAGCCCTGTGTCAAAAACTGGGAGCAGAGACATATATTTCTTTTTATTTCATAGAATGTAAAATGCTGCATCTGCTTTGGAAACAACTTGGCAGTTCCTCAAAAAATCTAAAAACAGAATTACCATATGATCCAGAAATTCCACTTCTAGGTATATACCCAAAGAAATTGAAAGCAGAGACTCAGATACTTGGATGCCACTATTCACTGCAGCATTATTCAAAATAGCCAAAGGTAGAAAAAACCCAAATGTCCATCAATGGATAAACATACAGTATATACATACAATGGAATATTATTCAGTCACAAAAAGGTACGAAGTTCTGATACATACTGCAACATAGACAAACAATGAAAATACCATAAGTGAAATAAGCCAAACACAAAAGAATAAATATTGTATTATTCCACTAATATGAGGAAACTAGATTAGGCAAATTCACAGAAACAGAACGTATATCAGGCTCTTAGATAGCCTCATCCACCAGAGGGAAGACAGCAGAAGCAAGAAGAACTACAGTTCAGCAGCCTGTGGAAGGAAAACCACATTCACAGAAATATAATATGGTTATCTTTTTAAAATTTAATAATTTTGGCTGTGATAATTTTGTTCATAGACAAAATGAAAAGGCAGATGACTTTGTACCAGATGAAGGAACAAGGTAATACCCCAGAAAAACAACTAAATGAAGTGGAGATAGACAACATTCCAGAAAAAGAATTCAGAATAATGATAGTGAAGCTGATACAGGACCTCAGAAAAAGAATGGAGGCAAAGATCGAGAAGATGCAAGAAATGTTTAACAAAGACCTAGAAGAATTAAAGAATAAACACCTAGAAGAATTAAAGAACAAACAAACAAAGATGCACAATACAATAACTGAAATGAAAAATACGCTAGAAAGAATCAATGGCACAATAACTGAGGCAGAAGAACAGATAAGTAGCCTGGAAGATAGAATGGTGGAATTCACTGCCGTGGAACAGAATAAAGAAAAAAGGATGAAAAGAAATGAAAACAACCTAAGAGACCTCTGGGACAACATTAAACGCAACAACATTCACATCACAGGGGTCCCAGAAGGAGAAGACACAGAGAAAGGACCCAAGAAAATATCTGAAGAGATTACAGTCAAAACCTTCCTTAAAAAAAAAAAAACCTTCCTTAACATGGGAAAGGAAATAGCCACCCAAGTCCAGGAAGGGCAGAGAGTCCCAGGCAGCATAAACCCAAGGAGAAACGCACCGACACACAGTAATCAAACTGACAAAAATGAAAGACAAAGAAAAAATATTGAAAGCAACAAGGGAAAAACGACAAATAACATAGAAGGGAACTCCCATAAGGTTAACAGCTGATTTCTCAGAAGAAACTCTACAAGCCAGAACGGAGTGGCATGATATATTTAAAGTGATTAAAGGGAAGAACCTACAACAAAGATTACTCTACCCGGCAAGGATCTCATTCAGATTTGATGGAGAAATCAAAAGCTTTACAAACAAGCAAAGGCTAAGAGAATTCAGCACCACCAAACCAGCTCTACAACAAATGCTAAAGGAACTTCTCTAAGTGGGAAATACAGAAGAAAAGGACCTACAAAAACAAACCCATAACAATTAACAAAATGGTAATAGGAACATACATATTGATAATTACCTTAAACGTGAATGGATTAAGTGCTCCAACCAAAAGACACGGATTTGCTAAATGGATACAAAAACAAGACTCATATATATGCTGTCTACAAGGACCCACTTCAGACCTAGGGACACGTACAGACTGAAAGTGAGGGGATGGAAAAAGATATTCCATGCAAATGGAAACCAAAAGAAAGCTGGAGGAGCAATATTCATATCAGATAAAATGGAATTTAAAATAAAGAATGTTACAAGAGACAAGGAAGGACGCTACATAATGATCAAGGGATCAATCCAAGAAGAAAATATAACAATTATAAATAACTATGCACCCAACAAAGGAGCCCCTCAATACATAAAGCAACTGCTAACAGCTATAAAAGAGGAAATCAACAGTAACACCATAAGAGTGAGGGACTTTAAGACCTTACTTACACCAATGGACAGATCACACAGACAGAAAATTAATAAGGAAACACAAGTTTTAAATGACACAATAGACCAGATAGATTTAATTCATATTTATAGGACATTCCATCCAGAAACAGCAGATTACACTTTCTTCTCAAGTGCGCACGGAAGATTCTCCAGGATAGATCACATCTTCGGTCACAAATCAAGCCTCGGTATATTTAAGAAAACTGAAATCATATTAAGCATCTTTTATGACAACAACACTATGAGATTAGCAATTAATTACAGGGGAAAAAAATGTAAAAAACACAAACACATGGGGGCTAAACAACACGTCACTAAATAACCAAGAGATCACTGAAGAAATCAAATAGGAAATCAAAAAATTCCTAAAGACAAATGACAGTGAAAACACAACAATCAAAAAGCTACGGGATGCAGCAAAAGCAGTTCTAAGAGGGAAGTTTATAGCTATACAAGTCTACCTCAAGAAACAAGAAAAATCTCAAGGAAACAATCTAACTTTACATCTAAAGGAACTAGACAAAGAAGAACAAACAAAACCTAAAGTTAGCAGAAGGAAAGAAATCATAAAAACCAGAGAAGAAATAAATGAAATAGAAACAAAGAAAACAATAGCAAAGATCAAAACTAAAAGCTAGTTCTTGGAGAAGATAAACAAAATTGATAAGCCATTAGCAAGACTCATCAAGAAAAAGAGAGGACTCAAATCAATAAAATTAAAAATGAAAAAGGAGAAGTTACAACAGACACCACAGAAATACGGTCCTAAGAGACTACTACAAGCAACTCTATGCCAATAAAATGGACAACCTGGAAGAAATGGACAAATTCTTAGAAAAGTGTAACCTTCCAAGACTGAACCAGGAAGAAATAAAAAATATGAACACACCAATCACAAGCAATGAAATTGAAACTGTGATTAAAAATCTTACAAAAAACAAAAGTCCAGGACCAGATGGCTTCACTGGTGAACTCTATCAAACATTTAGAGAAGAGCTAACACCCATCCTTCTCAAACCCTTGCAAAAAACTGCAGAGGAAGGAACACTCCCAAACTCATTCTATGAAGCCACCATCACCCTGATACCAAAACCAGACAAAGATACTACAAAAAAAGAAAATTACAGACCAATATCACTGATGAATATAGATGCAAAAATCCTCAACAAAATACTAGCAAACAGAATCCAACAACACATTCAAAGGATCATACACCATGACCATGTGGGAATTATCCCAAGGATGCAAGGATTCTTCAATGTATGCAAATCAATCAATGTGATACACCATATTAACAAATTGAAGAGTAAAAACCATATGACCGTCTCAACAGATGCAGAAAAAGCTTTTGACAAAATTCAACACCAGTTTATGACAAAATCTCTCCAGAAAGTGGGCATAGAGGGATCCTACCTCAACATAATAAAGGCCATATACGACAAACCCACAGCAAACATCATTCTCTATGGTGAAAAACTGAAAACATTTCCTCTAAGATCAGAAACATGTCAAGGATGTCCACTCTCACCACTATTATTCAACATAGTTTTGGAAGTCCTAGCCACAGCAATCAGAGAAGAAAAACAAATAAAAGGAATACAAATTGGAAAAGAAGGAGTAAAACTGTCACTGTTTGCAGATGACATGATACTATACATAGAGAATCCTAAACATGCCACCAGAAAACTACTAGAGCTAATCAATGAATTTGGTAAAGTTGCAGGATACAAAATTAATGCACAGAAATCTCTTGCACTCCTCTACACTAATGATGAAAAATCTGAAAGAGAAATTAAGGAAACACTCCCATTTACCACTGCAACAAAAAGAATAAAGTATCTAGGAATAAACCTACCTAGGGAGACAAAAGACCTGTATGCAGAAAACTATAAGACACTGATGAAAGAAATTAAAGATGATACCAACAGATGGAGAGATATACCATGTTCTTGGATTGGAAGAATCAATACTGTGAAAATGACTATACTACCCAATCTACAGATTCAATGCAATCCCTATCAAATTACCAATGGCATTTTTTACGGAACTAGAACAAAACATCTTAAAATTTGTATGGAGACACAAAAGACCCGGAATAGCCAAAGCAATCTTGAGGGAAAAAAACAGAGCTGGAGGAATCAGACTCCCTGACTTCAGACTATACTACAAAGCTACAGTAATCAAGACAATATGGTACTGGCACAAAAACAGAAACAAAGATCAATGGAGCAAGACAGAAAGCCCAGAGATAAACTGACGCACCTGTAGTCAACTAATCTATGACAAAGGAGCCAAGAATATACAATGGAGAAAAGACAGTCTCTTCAATAAGTGGTGCTGGGAAAACTGGACAGCTACATGTAAAAGAATGAAATTAGAACACTCCCTAACAGCAAACACAAAAATAAACTCAAAATAGATTAGAGACCTAAATGTAAGACCGGACACTATAAAACTCTTAGAGGAAAACAGAGGAAGAACACTCTTTGACATAAATCACAGCAAGATTTATTTTGATCCACACCTAGAGTAAGGGAAATAAAAACAAAAATAAACAAATGGGACCTTATGAAACTTCAAAGCTTTTGCTAAGCAAAGGAAACTACAAACAAGACAAAAAGACAACCCTCAGAATGGGAGAAAATATTTGCAAATGAATCAACGGACAAAGGATTAATCTCCAAAATATATAAACAGCTCATGCAGATCAATACTATAAAAACAAACAACCCTATCCAAAAATGGGCAGAAGACCTAATAGACATTTCTCCAAAGAAGACATATGGCCAAAAAGCACATGAAAAGCTGCTCAACGTCACTAATTATTAGAGAAATGCAAATCAAAACTACAATGAGGTATCACCTCACACCGGTTAGAATGGGCATCATCAGAAAATCTACAAACAACAAATGCTGGAGAGGGTGTGGAGAAAACGGAACCCTCTTGCACTGTTGGTAGGAATGTAAATTGATACAGTCACTATGGAGAACAGTATGGAGGTTCCTTAAAAAACTAAAAATATAATTATCATATGACCCAGCAATCCCACTACTGGGCATATACCCAGAGAAAACCATAATTCAAAAAGACACATGCACCCCAATATTCATTGCAGCACTATTTACAATAGCCAGGTCATGGAAGCAACCTAAAGGCCCATTGACAGACAGATGGATAAAAAAGATGTGGTACATATATACAATGGAATATTACTCAGCCATAAAAAAGAACAAAATTCGGTCATTTGTAGAGACGTGGATGGATCTAGAGACTGTCATACAGAGTGAAGTAAGTCAGAAGGAGAAAAACAAATATCGTAGATTAATGCATATATATGGAACCTAGAAAGATGGTACAGATGAACCAGTTTGCAGGGCAGAAATAGAGACACAGATGCAGAGAACAAATGTATGGACACCAAGGGGACGGTGGTGGGACGAATTGGGAGATTGGGATTGACTTATATACAGTAATACGTATAAAATAGATGACTAATAAGAACCTGCTATATAAAAAATAAATAAAATTCAAAAAAGAAAAAAAGGAATGTGTATCAGTTTACCAGGGGCTGGAGAGAAGGGAAATGGGGAGTTAGTGCGTAATGCTTACAGAGTTTCTGTTTCAGTGATGAAAACGTTTTGGTAATAAATAGTGGTGATGGTTGCTTAATAGTGTGAATGTAGTCAGTGCCACTGAATTGTAAGCTTAAAATGGTTAATATGGCAAATTTTATGAGATATGTATCTCACAACTTAAATAAATTAATGTAATATACCAAGCACCATAAAACTGTACTCTTTAAATGGGAGAACTGTATGGTATGTGAATTATATCTCAATAAAGCTGTAAAGAATTTATTTAAATTAAACACTAAATTGGTGTTTTAACAGCAATTTGACACAGCTATGGAGAAAACTAGTAAACTGGTAGAAAGATTTGAAGAATTTATTGAAATGCAGCAGACAGACAGACGGAAAATACAAAAATATATGGTTAAAAATTGTGATGGACAAAGTGGGAAGGTCCAATCCACGTCTAGTCAAAGTTCCAGAAGAAGGAAGGAAATAATGGTGGGGAGAAACAATAACCAGAGATATAAAAAAGAGATCCCAATCTCAAAGAGTTAAATCCTAATCAGGATATATAAGAAAAATCCACCAGTAGACATATGTCATTGCTACACTGAAGAACAAGAGAGCCTGTCTACATAAAAATAATAATTAGAATGGAAAGTGATTTTTCAACAGCAACATAGAAGCCGGAAGATAAATAAAGGACATCTCCAATGTGGTTTAAAAAAGTACCAATCCAGGAAAAAATAGAAAACTTTCATATAAACAAAAACAGACATTTGCCAGCAGCAAAGGACTATTCAAGAAAGAATGAAATTATCCCAGATGGAAAAAGTCTGAGATGCAAGAAGACACCTAAGACAAAGAAAGTAGAATATATGTGGGTCAATCTAAATAACTGGCTATATTAAAAAATAATAATAATGTCTTACAGGTTTAAAGTAAAATACACAACAATAAAAGCATTTAAACTGGGAGAGGAGTGATTAAAGTTAAACTATATAAAGTATTATTCAGGAGGAGGGTAAAGATGCCAATTAACTTTGCTAGGTTACATAAGCATGCTAAAATTTCTCAGAGAGACTGTATATTTCTATCAGTTAATATCACAGACTCTGAAAGCACACTACCTCAGTAGTGTAGTAGTAAAGTAGTGCCTCTAATACTTAATAGTCATGTGGCCTTGGCAGTTAAATAATGTCTCCATCCCACAGTTTTCCCATCCGTAAAACTGAGACAAAAATAGTATCTCCGGGACTTCCCTGGTGGCATAGTGGTTAAGAATCCGCCTGCCAATGCAGGAGACATGGGTTAGATCTCTCGTCTGGGAAGATCCCACATGCCACGGAGCAACTAAGCCTGCGCGCCACAACTACTGAAGCCCGCACGCCTAGAGCCCGTGCTCTGCAACAAGAGAAGCCACCGAAATGAGAAGCCCACGCACCGCAACAAAGAGTAGTCCCCACTCGCCGCAACTAGAGAAAGCGCAGCAACGAAGACCCAAGGCAGCCAAAACTTAATTACTTAATTAATTAATTTTTAAAACATTGTATCTCCTAGGGTTTTTGTGAGGATTAAATGAGTTACAGGTAAAGCATAGAGAACATCTGGTTACATAGTGAGCTCTATGTAACAGGTCATAGCCACCATGATTTTTAGTTTAACTATTAAAAGCATAGAAAAAGCATCTAAATTCTCATTATAAGAGGAAAAAAAATAGAATAAAAATGCTTAACTAATCCAAAGAGGGGAAGAAAACTTAAAAAGCATTCCCAGTGAAAGACACAGGTATCAGACTGCATTTTAAAAGATCCAGTTATGTGCTGCTTACAAGAGACATACTTAATAACAAGACTGAAAAAGTAAGAAAATAAAACAATGGAAATGTATAATTTTGACATATGTATTAACACATGAAACCATGACTACAGTCAGCCGCCCCCAAAAGTTTCCTCCTGCTCCTCTGAAATCTATCCCTCCCTCTCCACTCTCCACCACCCATCCCTAGGAAATCACTGATGGGCTTGCTGTCACAAACTATAGATTAGTTTCCACTTTCTAGGATTTTATATAAACGGAATCAGAAGTGCTTTCTGTCACAAACTATAGATTAGTTTTCACTTTCTAGGATTTTATATAAACAGAATCAGAGAGTATGTACTCTTTTGTATTCTGGCTTCTTTCACTCAGCATAATCATGTTGCGATCCATCCAAGTTGCTCAACAATTTGTTCCTTTTTATTACTTACTAGGATTCTATTGTATGTACATAACGCAATTTGTTTATCCATTCCCAGCTTCTCCCAACAACAAATGATGTAAAACTTAAGAAATAGCTTCTGGATAAAGATCAAACCCAGGGCACTCTTAGGATACCACTGTCTCAAGATGAAGCTGAGGGCATAATTTTAAAATTCTTTGTAAGACCTCCAAAAGATCCAATGTGGTACTGTAGAGAATCATTCAGTCAAAAACAGGGCTTTTAGGAAGTTGAAGAGTATAGCTCGTCAGTGGTCTAATTAGAAACCCAAAGTAGAAAGGGGCTCATCTCATTTGTAGATATGAATATTATACAAAGGAGTAATTCCAATAGATTCACAAGAGAACCAAGGATTTTTAAAGAGAATTGTATTGGCAGAAAAACTGCCAGCTTGCACTAAAAGGAACAGAGAAAATACAAAATGGAAAAAAAATGCATCTGAATCACCAAACTCTACAGGCCTGAAGCAGGCTGAGAAAATTACTGAGTTGCTAGCACAGGTTCCCTTTTATTGAAAAAGAAAAGATGACTCAAAACCCAAATGCCTAGAAGGTGGAACTAAGAGCCACGGATAATTGTTTTCAGGCAGGGAGAGTACTGAGTGAGTCTCCATCAAGAAACTTCCACCATGTGCCCAGCTATATTTCAGAACTGCTATGGAGCACAGTCTCCTGTGTACTCCTATGTACTTCCCACTGCCCCCTTTCATTAGATGGGTGTCTCCAGTAGTTGTCTTATGCCTGTCCCACCATTATATGTTGGGGAAGGAATAAAGGAGGAAGTGGGGGTGATGGGGACAAATAACTTCTCTCTTTAGTTCACAAATTAAGAGGACCTGTGCTTGAGAAGCTGTAGTTAAGGAACTATATCTAAGGCACCTCATTCTCATCTAGGCCTGATATATAGTTCAGGAGACTGAGGGGTATAAGCTGATGCTGTAATGGGATTAAATTTTGGGGGTGCCTTGGGGGAGATTGAGTGTACATTTATTTCCATAGCAACTGGGTACAAAATTGCTCGCTACTCCTCTGCTGAGCTCCCACAGCACCTTGTGCCTATCTTTAATATATTTATCCCAAATATTTATAGTTGCTGGTTTACAATTTGTTTCCCTCACCAAATTTAAACTCCTTAAGAAACAAAGTGTTTATTTTATTTATATCCATAACATTGAATAATCCCTCAAATTACTTGTTTGTATGAATCAGTATATGAAGCAAGCCCAGGATGTCAGGGATTCAGGTCATGCAGATCCACACTGATAGAGACAAGGCCACATTTCCAGGGCACTTGTGAGACAGCCCTCAAAGAAAGAGTCAGGAACACTAAGCAGTTAAAAACGAGAATGGGGGGGTTCCCTGGTGGCGCAGTGGTTGAGAGTCCGCCTGCCGATGCAGGGGACGCGGGTTCGTGCCCCGGTCCGGGAAGATCGCACATGCCGTGGAGCGGCTGGGCCCATGAGCCATGGCCGCTGAGCCTGCGCGTCCCGAGCCTGTGCTCCGCAACGGGAGAGGGCACAGCAGTGAGAGGCCTGCGTACCGCACAAAAAAAAAAAAAAAAAAAAAACAAGAATGATCACTTTATCGACCATAACAGTGTATGGAATACTGAAAATTAGAACTGATTCACAAGAACATCCTGAAAACATCACCCTTTTTTTTTTTTTTTTTTTTTTGCAGTACGCGGGCCTCTCACTGCTGTGCCCTCTCCCGTTGCGGAGCACAGGCTCGGGACGCGCAGGCTCAGCGGCCATGGCTCATGGGCCCAGCCGCTCCACGGCATGTGCGATCTTCCCGGACCGGGGCACGAACCCGCGTCCCCTGCATCGGCAGGCGGACTCTCAACCACTGCGCCACCAGGGAAGCCCAAACATCACCCTTTAAACCTGTATTTTAGTAGCCTGACACAGCTCAAAAGCATTATCTGATCACAGTACAACTGGTTAAAGAAAAAAAACCTTCTGAAGGTGATTTTTTTTCATTTTTAATTTTACTGTAAATAATAAGTGATAGGTTATCAACAGGGAAGAGTAGAGTTGACTCCCCAGCTGTTGTGTAAAAGAGGAGGAGGAAGGGAAAAAAGGAGGGAAGGAAAGGGGAAGGAAATATTTCACTTAAAACAACACTTTCGTAAAAGGCTCCTGAATGGAAGACACTGAAATTATGAGCTCCAGGTAGTTTATTCTGCTAACACTCTGGTTTGAGGGAACAAATCCTTCCATGAGGGTTTTCAGGAGATTTCTTTTTTGACACAATAAGAGCTCAATGACAGAGTAAAGAAACCATTCAGCACCACTCCAGGGCAGCACTTAGAGACATCTTTCTGTCTTGAGGATGCTAGCTTCTCAGTAAGACTACTTACTGCTCCTTTCACTGGCCTGGGAGATTTCTCAGAAGCAGCAGAACCTCTTTTAGATAATTACTGCAGTACACCTAAAAGAGCAACTTCTAAGATATCTTTCTGGGAAAATTAAGTATATACCTTCACCTTCAAAAAGTCACTTCTATTGTCTGAGCATGTAATTTGCAAGAAAAGGGAAACCTTGGGTGAAACAAATATTGGGCAGCAATAACTGAGTCAGATGAAAGTATTTATAAATCAGTTTTGAATTTGTTGCAGTACCTCATTTTAAGCCTGATCATTCTTAGTACTTTTCTTCTGGCAAATCAACCCTCCTGGTCTCTCTTAAACAAATGGCACGTAGTGAACATTCATTCCAGCCCTCAGCTAACTCTTCTGCCCAGGAACCTAAGACTGTTGCTTGACCCCAATCACAGCTTTCCTAAAGAACTACTGAGACCCTTGAGGTTTAATACTTTGCCTCATATCAAAAAAATAAAATTCAAACTGACCCGGAAAGCAAACCAAAAACCAAGTAAATTGAGTGATTTAATCAATTTAGGCAAATGGTTAACAATCCAAATGAAGTCTGTCTCTCCGCTTCTGTCTCTTGGTCAAGCATATCTTTATCAGTTACCTGGATAATATCAGACACTGGACAGCCTACTGCATACATAGTGGCAATAAATGCAGTGGATGGGAAAGAGAAGATAATGAACCAATGCTTGATACATACTAAATCTCTTTTCCACCCTGCTAGGAAAAACAAGGGTAAGTCCCTGGAGATATTCTAGAAGTAAATGTAACTACAGGTAAAATCCCACTCTAAAAAACACAATTATAATGTCTAGTTCAGAGTAAATGGGGCCATTTCAAAAGCCTCACAAACAACTGATACTAACATTGCCTTGCTTATTTGGACAAAATAACTTCTACAGAATGAGAAATTCTCTAAAACAAATTATTTTTAAATGTCTCTTCATTTAGGTAGCTACCTACTGAATAGGGTTACCCTTTGGAAAGAATTTAAGCAACTTCGTTCCTGACCTAAAGAATAAAAGAAAAGACAGTTATGATACAATATGCAGGGTATCAAAAGGAAAGTCATCTAACCAAGTTTGAATGGGGTCAGGGAGAGAAAGAGGTAAGGGTAGACAGAGAAAATGGATGATTAAAGAAGGTCTTCTGGAAGAGGGGGCACCTGATCTGAGTCTTAAATGCAAGTAAACCAGCAGGAAAGAAGAAAGAAGATGGTACAGAAAAAGGAGGAAGCAGAAGAGATTTAAGTGATTCAGCTAGAGCACAAGGTCAATGACAGGTGGTGAGAGAAGAGGGAAGAGTGGGTACCAAGTCATGAAGGGCCTTGTATGATCCTAAGGATTTGAGTATTACCATATAGGTTATGGAAAGGCATGACAGAGTTTAAGCAAGATATGATCGTGATTACATCTGTTTAACATACACATCTCACTGACAGCAGGACAGAAAATGGGTTAGAAGGGGGAAGACTCCAGCCTAGGAAGCCAATTAAGTGGCAATAATTCAAGGAAGAATAAGGAGAGCCAGAACTAAGACAAAGGCAAAGCTGGATGATGACGAAGAATGATAGGAAAGAGATCAAGAAATTAGACTTCCCCTTTCTCTCCCCCTCTTCCTAATCAACAGTTTAATCCTAAAGCCAAGGTACACATCCACAGTTGGTGAGAAGTAACCACAGTGGTCCAGGGTAGTGTCCACATAGAAGGGCACCCAACACAGAGAGAGTGAGTCCAAGCATATGAGAAGTGTCCATACTCTAAGGGGCAATCCAGTATATGGTGTCAGAACCCAAGAAGAATAACGAGGGTATACACGCAGGGGAGTTGCCCAGCATTGGAAGTCAAAGCCCAACCAGGGAGAAGAAGGAATCCACGGGGAGCAGCTGGCTGGTATGGGTTATCAGAGCCAAAACAGTTTGAAAAGAGTTTCCATGTAAAAAGGTGAACTGATGTGGTGTCAGAGCACCTAAGCAGGGTGAAGGGACTTCCAAGCAGAGGCCGCCTAATATAGGGGATCAGATCCTGAGCAGGAGGAGGAGGGCATCAACATGGAAGAAGGTGGCAGTCATGTAGGGTGTGTCCAAACCCAAGGTGAATAAGGCCTCCACAATGAAGGACCAGCCTGTCATGCATTATGAAAGCCCAAGCTGGATGAGGTAGGCATTCATATGGCACAGGCAGAGTGGCAATAATGTGGTATCAGAACCCTAGTGGAGTAAGGAGGGCATCCATGCTGGGAAGGAGGTGGTGGCATCCATGATGAGAGATTGGTCATGTACAAGAGAATAATAAAATAAGTTAGTGTATTAAGAATAATGGGAACCAGGCTGCTTGCTGCCAAAAAAAAAGAAGTTAATAATATGGCAAGGGAGAAAACCAGAATGAATCTTGTGGTGTTGGATTGAAATCGGAAGTACTGGAAGTACATTAATATTCACAGATGGATACAGAAATACACTTAGATGTAAATGTATGTGTGTTCACAGACACATCACATACTCTCTAGTTCTGTCCACCAGGAAGGCCTAGGGGCAGCAACACCTCAAGAGCAATGAGCACACCCAGCATCCAGATTTTGGCTTTTTTTCTGGCTGTGCCTCGTGGCATGTGGGATCTTAGTTCCCCGACCAGGGATCAAACCCATGTCCCCTGCAGTGGAAGCACAGAGACTTAACCACTGGACCGCCAGGGAAGTCCAAGATTTTGGCTTTTAAATAGCATTCTCCACTAAAAGGAACCAAAGCTCCTTGGAAATATGGCAGATTTCAGAGCTAAGAAAAGAAAAGTAAAAGATGAGCATGGAACATCTTGTGCCAGAAAGCAAAGAAGTACTCAAGGAATGGTGAGGATGTGTCAAAAGAGCATAGGTGCCCCTTCAAGCTGGTTCTTACTGATCAAAGCTGGAACAAACTGAATAATGCAATTTATTAAAATAGTCTGGGTAATTCAATAATAACCTTGCATAAAAAAGGAAATGATGAGTCCAAAGTCAAATATACAAATAAACTGAAAGTGTAATGAGGAATGGAATATTTATATCATTTCAAAATACTTTCCCCAAAAAACACTTATTACAAGGCGGTAAAGAGTAACTTTTCAATAGAGAAGCCTGGCAAACACTACCCTAATCAAGTGATCAAGTAATCATCCTCAGCAATGGTACAAGTCGCAACTGCGCACTACCTGACATAATGAGACCACAGCATTACTTCTATGATTTTCCTGCCAAAGACAGATACTTAACTTAAATCTAATCATAAGGAAACGTCAGACAAACACAAATTGAGGCCTACATTCCTCAAATGTCAAGAAAATGCAAATCAAGGAAAGACTGAGAACTGTTCTAGACTGAGGGAGACTAAAGAGACATAAAACTAAATGCAATTTGTGATTCTGAATTGAATCCTATTGCTTTAAAGACCATTACTGGGAAAACTGGCAAAACTGGGAATTAGATGGCAGGACTATATCAAGGTTAATTTCCTCATTTTGATGTGTATATTGTGGTTATATACAGGAGAATCGCCCTGTTTGCAGCAAATACTGAATTATTTGAGGGGGAGGTCTGCAACTTATTCTCAAATGGCTCAGGTTGAAGGGAGGGAGGGACTTGAAGTGTAATTACAACTTTTCTATAACTCTGAGATTGTTTAAAATATTTTCAAAGCTTTTTAAAAACATGGGAAAAAAATACTGTGGTTCAAATGGATGTAGGGAGAGTCTAGTATGACTTTCAGGCTTCTGGAAGTGAGCAAATGAACGAGTACTATTCAGCAAGACCTTAGAATAGATGGAACAGTTTTAGGACTGGCTTTTCAGTTTTTCTTTGCTGAGTGGCCAGGATTGAGTGTAGAAGACTGGGGGGAAGGGCTGCTATATTCAATTTGAGGAACCTGTGGGACACTGAGAAGCAGCAGCTGCTGGCAGAGGAGCCAAGTCTGGCACTCAGGAGTCTGGGTCAAAGACACAGACAGAAACTATCGTCTGTAGGTGATAGCAGAAACCAGGGTGTGACTGAGATCACACTGGGAGAGTTTAAACTCCACCACATTCCAGAAACAATCTGAGATGACTTTAAAAAAAATACATGAAGTTAAAAGGATTAAAAAAATACACATGTAAACTGAGGGACGAAGGACAAAGGGAAGATTAAAAGGGGGAAAAGTAAAGCCAGAGAAAATAATAGCATACAAAAACGCATAATAAAAAATGCATATAAAAATAATAGCTTACTGGGCTTCCCTGGTGGCGCAGCAGTTGAGAGTCCGCCTGCCGATGCAGGGGACACGGGTTCGTGCCCCGGTCCGGGAAGATTCCACATGCCGCGGAGCAGCTGGGCCCATGAGCCATGGCCGCTGAGCCTGTGAGTCCGGAGCCTGTGCTCCGCAACAGGACAGGCCACAACAGTGAGAGGCCCGCGTACCGCAAAAAAAAAAAAAAAAAATAGCTTACTAAGAAAGTTGCATATAGCTCACAGAGCTAGAAGGCAAATATAGCCCTAAGGTTCCTGAGAGGCCAAAGAGAACATACAGCAAAGAGACCACAAACGCTGCATGGACACTCATTTACAATACAGTATGCACTTCCTTTGTTAGCATTTACCAACAGTATAAATCTGACATTTTCGTTTTGAAAGAAAACTACAGTATACCATTTTCTGTTTGCTATGAAAATAGGCTTACATTTTAACATGATATGAATAAAACAGTTCTGATGTTTTTTCAGCCATTAAAACACAGATCTGGACTTCCCTGGTGGTGCAGTTGTTAAGAATCCGCCTGCCAGCGCAGGGGACACAGGTTCGAGCCCTGGTCCGGGAAGATCCCACATGCCACGGGGCAACTAAGCCCGTGCGCCACAGCTACTGAGCCCACGCTCTAGAACCCACGAGCCCCAATTACTGAGCCCACGTGCCACAACTACTGAAGCCTGCGCACCTAGAGCCCGTGCTCCGCAGCAAAGAGAGGCCACTTCTCATCACAACTAGAGAAAGCCCACGTGCAGCAACGAAGACTCAATGCAGCAATAAATAAATAAATTCATTAATTTAAAAAAAAAACACGCACAAATCTATCTACGACCATGAATGCTTTTTCTTCATTTATAGGACCTGGAATAAATTAAGAAGATTAACAAGAGTAACAAACACTTGCATGGGGTTTACAGTTTGAAAAGCATTTGTATTTACTGTACATTATTTCATTCAGTCCACACACCATTTACTGTGACAATCAAGACTGGTGCAGACTTAATTTCACAGATTAGCAAATAGGTTCAAAGAGGTTAAATTACATATCCAAAATTACATGGCTAATAAGAGAATTTGGAATATAATTCCAGTTTTCTGACTCCATAGTTCACTCATTCATTTATTCATCCATCCAAATGTTTATGGAGCACCTCTCAGAGAACACTGCCTATTCCGTACCGTTGCTGTGAAGATCAAATAAAAGAACATGGTACTGTTTACAAAGTATGAAGCCTAAAAAATGTTAGCTATTTTCAAAGCATCATCATTAGATCCCCCTTTTAAAGATATCAGCCCTTCATACATTTTTGGGAAACTAAATATTATGTGGAAATAGAAAACACGCATGAAATTTGGTTGGGACATATAGGAAAATGCATATTTAGAAGTAGAGGAGTGTGCCAAGATGAAGCTGGGATAGGTAGAGGATAGATCACGCAAGACCTCATTTGCCCTGCTAATGAGCTTGACTTTAGCTTGTGGTGAAAAGAGGACACAGAAAAATATAAGAAGGGGAGTGCTGTGGTCTCAGCTGTGCTTTTGAAAGATCCCTCAGATGACAACATTAAATATGGATGTGAAGGAAAGCATAAAGGCCAGTTAGGAGGCTATAGTAATGAGCTAGGAAAAAGAGGGTGAGCTAATTGAAGGTAACCACTTAACTTTCAGCTAATTTTAATCTGTAACATTAAGTTGTCTCTGGCCTCTAAAGATCTAAGGGAAACTGAGACAGCCCAATAGGCCCTTACAACAAGTTTTAAACAAGCTGCAAGTCATACTATGGACAACTGAAAAACTAAAACAGAATCGTCCCTGGGACTTTGTTTCTGCAATGGAGTTACACAGTATAATTACTATTCTTATTAATCTACAGGGAGCCTACTTTAAAGCCATTAGTTTATTGTTTCTTTTTAATCTGAATGATTCTCAGTCATTAAAGTTTTTATCAGTTACAGAATTCTCTATAGTGAAATACAACAGCTGACTTCGGATGCATTAATGCTTTAAGCAAAAACTAACACTCATTAACAAGATTACCTGTTGTGATTAAATAAATACAAACTGTTTGCAAAGTTTGTAAATGAGTACAACAGCATAAAAGTAAAACTTACCACTTAGCACAAACCTTATTTTCTTAACTCTTCAAGTCCATGTAGGAAACAGGGCAAGCCTTCATTTTTCAGTTTCCCACTTCCCCACTGCACTGCCTAATAAACACCTATACTCCACTTTCTGCTGCTTTAACTTCCTCAATTGTATCTGCTAATAATGCCTAAGCATGTTGAACAAAACAGCAGCACATGAAAGAAAGCCTGCTTCCTCCGCTTTACAGTGCTCCACATGGCACAATAGAGTTTCTAATAGTGCATCAGGTCTTAAAAGTTGTACATATTATGAAATCTCAAGACGGCTATTTTGCGGAAAACATTAATTATATTTACAAAAAGTTCTTAACAAATCTTTAGTAAAGGCTGCAATTAATTTATGGAGCCATGAACAGTCTGCAAAGGGTATCAGTGATAATACTAGGAAAGAGAAAGAGTTTCATCTGGCCTTAAACTGCAAAGTTCATGTCTAATTTGACTGGTAAGAGTCAGACCACAGACTATTAAACTTGGAAGGGATCTTAAAGGTAGTCCAGTCCATGCCTATGCCCCCACTTCAAGGATAAAAATCCTATGTAAGACCTGACCAATGCTTATGCAGCCTATTCTGACATCTCAATTTATTTAAGAAAAATTCTGCTTCAAATATTCAAGTTTCAATTTGGCAGTTAATTTCAGTCTGCAGTTAAAAGGCACTAGCTGTCAGTCAGATCTCTCACCCAGTTCCCTCCTGAAAAGAAAAACTGACAGATCACAGGAGCTTTCTTTTGTAAACCAATTCTGGAACTTTCATGCTTCTTATTTGTTAGGTTAAAGGTTAAATTGCTGACCTGTGCCCTCCTGCTTAGCGGCCTTCCCCTTTTTCTGTAAAGCTTTATTTTGGGGCTGTATTTACATGGATTAGTCCCTTTTCACGCTAAGAAGGAATCTGTTCACAGCCAAAGCCTTAGTTCTGGTTGTACAAAAAGCAGCCACAATTATTCACCACCAGACAATGACCATATTGTGGATTTACAAAAAACCCACCCCAGCCATGGAAAGATCTGTTCTTGCTGCACAAAACAATAGAAGAAAAATCTTATCAAGCATTCAAGAGAAAGCAAACAAAGCAGGCCCACTGTGAACTTGATGAAGATGTCAAGCTCCTTTAAAATATATATATATAAATCAACAAAGAGGGGTTTTCTTGTAAAGTCTTGGGAGTGAGACTTTTTCTACTCTGAGTTTCCCTTTCTGGTTAAACACAGCCCATAGCAGCAAGACATTGACAGCCAAGACCAGCAAATGCTGCCATTTTCTAAGCACGCTTACAGACACTTTTTTAAGCACACAATGCAAAGAGGCTTTCCTTTCCAAATATGCCCAGTGCAAATGCCAGGCAAATCATTTTCAGGCTAGTCCCTTACCACACAAGCTCTTTCAGCAAAGGCAAAATTCTTGTCCCAATCTCTAAGGAACAAGCATAGGCTACCTCCCCAACCCCTAACTTACTAATTCCTCTGAAAAAGAGAGAGAGAAAAAAAAAAACATTGGATTTAATTAAACCATAGCTCCAACAAGATTTCCTCATCTGACACCCATGAAGTATTATACACACCCTGTTTCTTTGGGGTGGGTTTGAATGACAGTCCCAAGTCACAGCAACAAACTTTCACTGGGAACATTTTATGTAAGGTGAGGACTCCACAGCTGCTACAAAAGCTAACTCCAGTCCAGGACACAGCTGTCTAACAATTTATGAGAGCAAATACAAAGAATTTCTCCCAACAACAAGTCTTTTAGGTAGATGATTTCTATTCTTTTTAGGCTAAAATGACCTAAATCCACCATCAGAAGAATGCCCTTCAAGTAAAATAAGAAAGTGAAATAGTCACTGTCAGAAAAAAGCACTAAAAGCACACCTAAGAATCCCTAAAATATAGCTAATTTTTTAAAAGAAATGGTACTTTAATTCATCATAGAGCAAAATACTAAGATAATAATACTTTATTTTGATCTCAGAAAATGGTTCAATTTAAGGGTTCTTACAAATTTTGGACTTAGAAAAAAAAACATTTCCATCTGTAACAGTTTATCTTTGACACAGCCTTTCTCAGCCCTCTCTCTATTCCTCTATCTGCCTCTCCATCTCCCTGATCTCTCCCTGTCCCCCCACCCCAAAAACAAAAAAGAATTTTTAAAAGGTAATACCAAAATTTTGGTCACAAATGTTTATAACTTGAGAGTGATATAATTTGTCTTGTTTTAAAAGGGGCTGAATTTATATGTATAATAACAGACAACTGGTTAATCAAACTATAAGACTGATGGAACCTTCAAAAATTAATTGAAATGTTGAAGATAACCATCTTTTTTTTGGCCACGTCGCATGACATGCAGGATCTTAGTTCCCCCCAACCAGCGATGGAATCTGTGCCCCCTGCAGTGGAGGCTCGAAGTCTTAACCACTGGACAGTCAGGAAAGTCCCTATGATAACCATCTTAAGGTCTTACTTTCTCTCATTTAAAAATGTACACCAAAAAATAAATAAGGTAAAAAAAATTTTTTTAATTAAAATGTACACCAACTGCAAGGTTGTCAAATGGGAGTATTCGAAACTTGAAAGTGGGATTGCAATGGAGGTGATTTTATTCTCTCTCTTTCAAACTTCCTGTAATATTTTGTCTTTTTTATAGTATTTTTAGTGCGATCATCAATGCTGTGAAAATGAGACAATTCTGGCCAATGGCCCTACTTAGATGACTACGACAACTACAGAAAGTACTTCCATACAAAGCCAAAGCACAGTGTCTCAGAAGTTTGCTTACTTTGAATTAGGAAATTTATGATCCCTGAGAAAATTAGGATGGCGCTACAAGGACCAGAACACAAAGTAGGAAGTACTTAAACTCCTCACCAACTTCTAGGACGAACGAGATTAGGGCACAAACTACACTCAGAGTCGATTCAAATGTAAATGCTCTGCTTCCTCTCAAACAATGATAAACTCCCTCGGAGTTAATAGTTTCTCCCTAAGAGATTCATCTCTCTTTTCAGCTTAGAGGTATGTTTTGGAGAAAGGGAAGAAACACATGGTGGGGCTTAGAGCAAAACCTTTTAAATTCTTTGTCATAAAAGCTGCAGAGTAAACTACATTTCCTTTACTAATCCTTCGAACACTTGTTAAACTTGAGCGCGCTGACAACTTTGCCACTGCAATCACATTTTGGTTTCTAACAAGTTAAAAAAAATACTGTGGTTGTACTAAATTGTATTACCATCTTCCTTGAACACCAAGTGAGAATTTATGCTGCCTTCACAAACTGTTGAAAGAGACACTCCCTAGGGAGAAATAACTTTTGGCACATTGCATAGCAAAGCTAAAGTTACAAAAGCAGGCTAAAATATCTCTTTCACCACACATATATTTTCATTCTCTTTTCCTCTCTCTCTTCCTCCCCACTCCCTCTCTCACTCACACACTCACCAACATGTAAACATGAAACCATGCTATGCCCTCCATAGGCAAAGGAGGACCCTTGAAAGACCCTTAGTTTAAGTTTACATCTCGAAAACTTTTAAATTATGTATATAAGTTTTTTAAATTAAGTATGTAAGTCTTTTTGTGAAGTAGTTTTTCCATGTCTTTGGAAATACATTAACAAAACTCCACATTGCTCATCAAAAGAAAAAGAAAAGAAAAACACAGAGGGGGCTTCCCTGGTGGCGCAGCGGTTGAGAGTCCGCCTGCCAATGCAGGGGACATGGGTTCGTGCCCCGGTCTGGGAGGATCCCACATGCCGTGGAGCGGCTGGGCCCGTGAGCCATGGCTGCTGAGCCTGCGCATCCGGAGCCTGTGCTCCACAATGGGAGAGGCCACAACAGTGAGAGGCTCGCGTACCATTAAAAAAAAAAAAAAAAAAAAAAAACACACAGAAAATCGTTATCAAGCATTTCAAAGACTCTATAGTCCTCCAAGCTATGAAAAATAATATAGGTGTTCTTTCATGTCAGGAGGCTGAAAGAGTAGAAAACAATGACTTGACAGAAGAAAACAAACTAGGCACTGTTAATTATTTTATAGTGGTTTATTTAATCTTCACAGCAACTCTAAAAGATAAGCATTAACAAATTCATATTTGCAAGTGCAAAAACAAAAAAGATGAGTAACTTCCCCAAGGTCAGATCGCTATTAGTTGCGGAGCCATAATTCAGACCCAACTCCAAAGCTCCTTCCACTGCACCCACGGCTTCTGCTAGAGGAGAGAATGGGCAGCTTTTAGTAAGACAACTTCTCATGATGCTGGACCACCAGGCAGTTTCCCAGGGGTGGCAGAAAAAGCCTAAAATGCAAAAAGTATGGGCTGTCACCGAGGCCTGGAGTAAATGCCTCATTGTACTCTGGGAAGTCTGATGGACACATACTAAATGGAGAGGAAAAGGCATTCCTCGCCTAGTGGGACAAATGTAAGTGCGCCTTCCTTTAAACTTCTCATCCTGAGCACATCTGCTCGTAGAAAAGGCAGAATAACATCTTCCAGAAAAATCACTAGAGAGAAAACTGCAAGATAACTCTTGCTTCTAAAATAAGTGCCCTCCCCCTAGTTCTACCCAAAGATTTCCATTAAAAAGCAAAATATAGCAAATTGAGCAGCCATTCAACCTACTGGAAATGAGATATTTACCAACAATAAAACTGCAGAGACTAATCAAAATATCAAGGTTCACTGTAAACAGCTGGAATTGTGTCAGTTCATTTATTTGTCCAAAAAATATGTACTGAGTGCCTACCACGTCCCACTCACTGTTCTAGGTGCTGGGCGCACAACAATGAACTGAATAAACAAAGACCTCTGCCCTCAAGGAACTGACAGACTGAGTGTGATCACACAGGGTCCCTCAAGCTGATCAGAATCTGCTTAAAAGTCAGATTCCTTATTAATAAAAAGAAATAAACTATTCCTCCATGGCTTTGCAAATGCTTTGCCTTCTGTCTGAAATGCCTCCTCTCCTCCCCAGTACCTATCACACAGCAAGTTTTAATAAACATTGCTGAGGGACTTCCCTGGTGGCTCAGCGGTTAAGAATCCGCCTGCTAATGCAGGGGACATGGGTTCGAGCCCTGGTCTGGGAAGATCCCACATGCCGTGGAGCAACTAAGCCCGTGTGCCACAACTACTGAGCCTGCGCCCTAGAGTCTGCAAGCCACAACTACTGAGCGCACGTGCCTAGAGCCTGTGCTCCCCAACAAGAGAAGCCACTGCAATGAGAAGCCCGTGCACCACAACAAAGACCCAACACAGCCAAAAATTTTTAAAACCCAAATAAATAAATTTTAAAAATAAAATTAAATTAAAAAATAAACATTGCTGAATGGGTGAAGTATGATACAAAAACACCCTTCTAAACAAAATGGGGGAAATGTAGTAGTGGACAGACCTAAATCTCAATTTAAATTGGGTCTAGACCTGAACTTTTATCCTACAGCAGACCCAGAGAAGTCCAAATAAAACCTCAGTAAATTCAATCTCCATTCAGCAAACCCAAGAAAAATTAGGTCGGCTTGTTCCAGGGTCTAACCCCCAGGATTAAGAATTTTTTCAAAACCTAATCCGGACTTGCTAGAGCTACTAGAGGCAAGAAAGGGCCTAGTGAAGGCTTCCAAATGCCCTGGGCCTAGAACTGCCTTAGATCTGGTCCCAGTGCCCTGCTATCACAGTGTAGAAGAAATGAGCCTTCAGTAGGAACAGATGACATTTCCCCAGTTCAGACCCCCGATGACCCTCAACTTCTAGTTTGAAGAATCAAAACAAATGAGTCCAACTTTTTTTTAATAATAGTTCAAACTGAGGGGTGCTCTGTGCTGTGTCCTGTGCTTAATTCTTTAATATTTTTTTTCTCATTTAATCTTTACAATAACACTATGAGGTACTACCATCATCATCCCCATTTTACAATTTAGGAAACTAAATAAGACAAGGATAGGACTAAGTAATTTGCCCAAAATCACACAGGGAATTAAGGCATAGGTGGAGTTGGAATTTGAACCCAGATGATCTGATCCTAGAAACCATGCTCTTAACTAGACTTTTGCTAGTTATACTTTTGAAGTTTTAGGGGGAAGAGGAGCAGGAACTCCTATTAACCAAAATATTTAGCAGGAAGAGGGAATAAATTAAATGTTCTGCTGAGCTGATTTTCTACTTCATTGAGAGCCATGATGAAAATATTTTTCATTTCAGTCTTTGTAGAAAATCTTTCCCATATACTTCTGTCAATTTTCCTTTCATACTAAGTACAACCTAACAAACTAATGGAACCCTTTTCCTGTGATGTTCTAGAAGTCAGCTGCAACATTCTGAGTATCAGTGATGCTTACCATTGAGGACAGAAATCTGAGCTAAATATACACTAATTATAGACCATATTCCAGAAATGGGCTCTTTTAATAAATCTCTGATACCAGCTTACTTTCTTGGCATTTGGCTCTTCTCACAACTAGACAGTTAAAACAAAACAAAAAAAGAAAAAACTCTGGTAACTGAGGACTGATCATTGGGTTCTTGTTAAAGTTGAACTGTGACATGAGGGAAAAAATATATAGGTTAATCATTTGAAATTATCCATGTGTCCAAAGTGTGCTTTTCTGGAAAGAACTCAGAATTGATCCTACATTTTCTGAAAGAGAAAATTGGTTATTCAGACAGTTTTCTTTTCATCAAGTGAGTTCAGTATCTTCACCTCACTACTGTTAGTATCTGAACCATTTCAAAAGGAATTTAAATTAATTATATCAGAAGGAAAATTTAATCTCTTAACAAAATCACAATTGCAGGAAGTTTTATTGTTTGGAGTTTGTTTTGGTTTGAAGTTTGGGTTTTTGGTTTTATTTTTCATTTAAGGATGATGTTGAATTAAGTAATCACAAGAATGCCTAATTTGTACTTGTTTGTGTGTTCGACATTTTAATCCATATTGTCTCTAATTCACAAATAGATATAAGTCCCATTTAAACAAGAAGCAAACTAGAATCAGTTTAAATAACTTTCCCAAGGTCAAACAATTAGTTGGTGGCAGAAGAAATCTAACTTCAAAGCCTACAGTCTTTCCATTACGTTGTTTCTATTACAAATTATCCATGAAGATACTTACTGACATTGTTATAATCTACACAGCAATTCATCTGCATCTATTTTCTCTTCAAATAAGGCTTTGTGATAACATAAAATTCTAATGCCTAAGAACACATTAAAGGTTAAAAAAAAAAACTGTCTTAAATCAAGCGACTTATTAAAGTTTCCTGCTGGGCAAAGCAAGCTTATAGCAATAGCTTCTCTGAAGATTTCTTTTTCTAATGAAAGCCTTTGAGGAGACGGCATGTTTTCAATGCAACATAAAGAAGGAAATGCAAAAAGTGTTGTGAAATAATGCCAAAATAAATGCAAAAGCTGGAATATAATTTCTTAAAGGTTAAAAAAAAAAAGTGTCCTAAGCATTTAAAACATGAGGTTCAGTTGCTGTCTTACAGAGCTCACATTCCACTTTCTATGGTCTAGCACAGTGCTGAACCTAAAGTGAGTGCTCAAAGAATAAGTGATTAAAGAACTCTAACCAAAAATTAGACGTATGATAATAAGACCTCAGTCATGTAGACTCCTGGGGAAATGAGGCTTATGTGGCAGTTTGAGAAAGCTGAAGACCCACATTTTTCAGCACTGAAACTTTAACTTTTTGGTTGTAATTCCAAGCTACATTATATATCTCACTGCTTTTTTGAAAAGAATATTTTGAACAAAACATTTTCTTGATGACTGCAATGTATATTTATTTTGCCTGCCTAGCACCCATTCTCCCTTCCTCTGGTAATAGCACCAGATTTTCCTCTGAGTAACTACCCTGCCCCATTCTCAGGCTAGAGAATCCAAGTGGCACTGAATAGGCCTCCCAGATACATACTCCCTCATTCCCCAATCAGCATCTGAGTCACCTACCCAAAACCATCATGAGTGGTTCATAGATCAGTCTATGACCCAAACGAGGCCTATTACAATGGTCCTTGGGTTAATGGCTCAGAAAAACATAAAACACTCTTCTTCCACTTGGGTGACTAAATTGGTAGAATATAATCTTCAATTTGCTAGTAGCCATCTTTGCCATTATATAGGGAGCACTTGACCAGAAATGAACCAAACACAGACGACAGAAAACCAAGAGATAAAGATATGACAAATCTATGAAAATATATGTAGAACACCTAGATCCAGCAAAACCCAAAACCAGTTTTACCACTGCAACTTCTCAGTATTGAGAGCCAACAAATTCCCTTTTTTGCTCAAGCCAGATTTCGTTGGGTTTCTGCCACTTACAACAAAGAGCCCTAATACAATGATTCAATGTCATCAGCGTAATCAATAACTGTGCTGATCAACATAATACAGAAGAATCCTCAGGGCAAAGCAAAGCACACAGGGCATAAGCTAAGTGCTTTCCCATGAATAAAAGATTTAAGTTCGAATGCATGGATTCTGAGAAATCTATTTTGGCTAGTTACTTTTACTTACTTCCCATTTTTCAGCTGTGTTAGACTGATAACAATTGTTGGACAGCAGAGTTCTTCACAGATAGGAACTCTTGCCTTAAATAAAAATAACACTGTAATTTAAAATAACAGCTACTCTGGAATAAATCTAACAAAAATACATACAAGAAGGCTTCCCTGGTGGCGCAGTGGTTGAGAGTCCGCCTGCCGATGCAGGGGAAACGGGTTCGTGCCCCGGTCTGGTAGGATCCCACGTGCCGCGGAGCGGCTGGGCCCGTGAGCCATGGCCGCTGAGCCTGCGCGTCCGGAGCCTGTGCTCCGCAGCAGGAGAGGCCACAACAGTGAGAGGCCCGCATACCGCAAAAAAAAAAAAATACATACAAGAACTATATGAGGGGAACTACAAAAAACTCTGATGAACGAAATCATAGAATTAAATAAATGGAGATATATTCCATGTTCACAGATCAGAAGACTCAATATTGCCAAGATGTCAGTTCTTCCCAACTTGATCTAAAGATTCAATACAAAAATGAACAAAATACCAGCAAGTTACTTTATGGATATCAACAAACTAATTCTAAAGTTTACAGAGAAAGGCAAAAGGCCCAGAATAGCCAACACAATATGAAAGAAAAGAACAAAGTTCAAAGACTGACACTAACTGACTTCAAGACTGACCATAAAGCTATAGAAACCAACACAGGATGGCATTGGTGAAAGAATAGACAAATGGATCAATGGATCAACAGACAGCCCAGAAATAGACCCAAAGAAATTAGTCAACTGATCTTTGCCGAAGCAACAAAGGCAATACAATGGAGCAAAAATGGTCTCTTCAACAAACAGTGCTGGAACAGCTGGACATCCACACTCAAAATACTGAATCTAGCCACAGACCTTTCTTACATCTCTCACAAAAATTCTCTCAAAATGGATCATGACCTAAATGTAAAACACAAAACTATAGAACTCCTAGAAGATAACATAGGAGAAAACCTACATGATCTTGGTTATGGTGATGACCACAAACATAACCCATGAAAGAAATAATTGATAGGCCAGATTTCATTAAAATTAAAAACTTCTGCTCTGCCAAAGACAAAATATCAGGACAATGAGAAAACAAGCTATAGACTGGAAGAAAGTATTTACAAAAGACATATTTGATAAAGGACTGTTATCCAAAATATACCATGAATTCTTAAAGCTCAAAAATAAGAAAACAAACAACCCAATTTTAAAAATGGGCCACGGCTTCCCTGGTGGCGCAGTGGTTGAGAGTCCCCCTGCGGATGCAGGGGACGCGGGTTCGTGCCCCGGTCCAGGAAGATCCGACATGCCGTGGAGCGGCTGGGCCCGTGAGCCATGGCCGCTGGGCCTGCACATCCGGAGCCTGTGCTCCACAACGGGAGAGGCCACAGCAGTGAGAGGCCCACGTACCGCAAAAATAAATAAATAAAATAAACAAAAATGGGCCAAAGGTCTTAACAGAAACCCCCTCACGGGGCTTCCCTGGTGGATGAGTGGTTAAGAATCTGCCTGCCAATGCAGGGGACACGGGTTCGAGCCCTGGTCCGCAAAGATCCCACATGCCGCGGAGCAACTAAGCCCGTGCGCCACCACTACTGAGCCTGCGCTCTAGAGCCCGTGAGCCACAACTACTGAGCCCGTGTGCCACAACTACTGAAGCCTACGCGCCTAGAGCCCGTGCTCTGCAACAAGAGAAGCCACCGCAGTGAGAAGCCCGTGCACCGCAACAAAGAGTAGCCCCCGCTCACCGCAGCTAGAGAAAGCCGGCACGCAGCAACAAAGACCCAACACAGCCAAAAATAAATAAATAAATAAATTTATTTTTTAAAAAAAGAAACCCCCTCACCAAAGAAGATACACAGATGGTAAATAAACATATGAAAAGATGCTCCACATCATACGTAATCAGGGAGATGCAAATCAAAACAATGTTATACTACCATACACCTATTAGAATGGCCAAAGTCCAGAACTCAGACAACACCAAGTGCTGATGAGGATATGAAGCAGTAGGAACTCTCATTCATTGCTGGTGGGAGTGTAAAATGGTACAACCACCTTGGAAGACAGTTTGGTGGTTTCTTACAAAACTAAACATAATCTTGCCATACAATCCAGCAATCAGGCTTCTTGGTGTTTACCCAAAGGAGTTGCAAACTTATGTCCACATGAAAACCAGCACATGGATGTTTATTAGCAGCTTTCTTCATAATTGTCAATACCTGGAAGCAACCAAGATGCCCTTTAGTAAGTAAATGGATACATAAACTGTGGCACATGCAGGCAATGGAATACTATTCAGCACTAAAAAGAAATGAGGCATCAAGCCATGAAAAGACATGGAGGGACATTAAATGCATATGACTAAGTGAAAGAAACCCATCTGAAAAGGCTACATACAAGCATGATTCCAACTATATAACATTCTGGAAAAGGCAAAACTGGAGACAGTAAAAAGATCAGTGGTTGGTGGGAAGGGGACAGTGTGTGGAGGGCAAGGGGGGCTAAACAGGTAGAGCACAGAGAATTTTTAGAGCAGTGAAAATACTCTGTATACTATAATGATGGATACATGTCATTATACATTCATCCAAACCCACAGAATATACAACACCAAGAGTGAACCATGACATAAACAACGGACTTTGGGTGATTATGACGTGTCAGTGTAGGTTCATCAATTGTAACAAACATACCACTCTCGTGGGGAATACTGATAATAGGGGAGACTGTGCATGTGTGGGGCAGGCGTATACAGGAAATCTCTGTATCACCCTCTCAATTTTGCTGTGAACCTAAATCTTCTCCTAAAAAAATTAAATCTTTCAAAACAAATGATAAATAACAACAGCTCCCATTAATTAAGAACTTCCCATGTCCGACGCACTGTGCATTTTACTTTAATCCTTTCGACTGAATGAAGTAGATACTATCAGGGCCCCAATTTTATTGTTGAGAAAAATGAGGCTCTGAGATTGGCATTTTGTGGCAATTAAAAAAAAAAAAAATCAAGGGCTTCCCTGGTAGCACAGTGGTTGAGAGTCTGCCTGCCGATGCAGGGGACATGGGTTCGTGCCCCGGTCCGGGAAGATCCCACATGCCACGGAGCGGCTAGGCCCGTGAGCCATGGCCGCTGAGCCTGCGCGTCCAGAGCCTGTGCTCCGCAACGGGAGAGGCCACAACAGTGAGAGGCCCACGTACCGCAAAAAAAAGAAACGAAATTGAATTATTTGTAGTGAGGTGGATGGACCTAGAGTCTGTCATACAGAGTGAAGTAAGTCAGAAAGAGAAAAACAAATACCGTATGCTAACACATATATATGGAATCTAAGAAAAAAAAAAAGGTCATGAAGAACCTAGGGGTAAGACGGGAATAAAGACACAGACCTACTAGAGAATGGACTTGAGGATATGGGGATGTGGAAGGGTAAGCTGGGACAAAGTGAGAGAGTGGCATGGACATATATACACTACCAAACATAAAATAGATAGCTAGTGGGAAGCAGCCGTATAGCACAGGGAGATCAGCTAGGTGCTTTGAGACCACCTAGAGGGGTGGGATATGGAGGGTGGTAGGGAGGGAGATGCAAGATGGAAGAGATATGGGAACATATGTATATGTATAACTGATTCACTTTGTTATAAAGCAGAAACTAACACACCATTGTAAAGTAATTATACTCCAATAAAGATGTTAAAAAATATATATTTTAAGAACAAAAAAAAAAAAGAGTGCCTGCAGCAGGCTCAGAGATGCCAGCTGTAACGAGACACTTGTATTTGAAATGCATTCCAGAGTTTCAGCATGCCAGTACCATCTGATCATTGGACTGGGCAAGCTCATCCCTCTTGCAAGAGCACCCTCTTTCCAGACCTTCAGTCAGACAGGCTGAACTCAGCTCTGGGAGCTTTCACAACTGGAGGTGACTGTATTCATTTTCTGGTGGGTTCTTGAACAAACACATAAATTAGAGTACACAAAATGAAACTGGCAAAAAAAAAAAGAAAGCACTAAAAAAGTAAGAACAAGATAGATCAAAGATCTACTCAAAATGATCCTACTTCTTTTTAAAACATTAAACTCACATACCTAAATAACAAGATTATACACAAAAGATGTTCACTGGCATTATTTACAAGAGAAATACCCTGGAAAAAATCTAAAGATGTAATTACAAGTAAATATAGCACATAAACATGATGTCATAATTTATAGCAACTAAAATGATTTTTACAAAGCTATATTAATAATTTTAGGAAAGGTTTAATGATTTGAGGGAGAACATGGAAAACACACATGTAGCAGAAGTTGGGGGGGAAGTTTATATATTTACACACACACACATACACACACAAAAGAAGGCTACAAGGAAATAAATCAAAACATTAACAGTAGTTATTACTGAGTAATAATTTTTCTCTTCTTTGTGATTTTTAAAAATTTCTAAAAATTTATACATAGTCAAAAACTAGTAAGAAAACAAGCTACTAAAAACTTAAAGATGAATATGGGCTTCCCTGGTGGCTCAGTGGTTAAGAATCTGCCTGCCAATGCAGGGCACATGGGTTCGAGGCCTGGTCCAGGAAGATCCCACATGCCGCGGAGCAACTAAGTCCGTGTGCCACAACTACTGAGCCTGCGCTCTAGAGCCCGCGAGCCGCAACTACTGAGCCCACGTGCCACAACTACTGAAGCCCATGCGCCTAGAGCCCGTGCTCTGCAACAAGAGAAGCCACCGCAATGAGAAGCCCGCGCACCACAACGAAGAGTAGCCCCCCCTCACCTCAATTAGAGAAAGCCCACAGGAAGCAATGAAGACCCAACACAGCCAAAAAATAAATAAATAAAATAAATAAAATTTTTAAAAAATTTAAAGATGAATAGAAAAAAATACACACCAGGGATGATCTGCCAATATGTACTCAAATAATTGGAAAAATTTTAGTATTTTTTTTAATTTACAATGAGAACATACTATACCACAGTATAAGAAAAACTCATAAGAATGAAACTCCCACAGAAATTTATAGAACAAAATGTATACTAAATCCTCCAATTAAAGACCCATAAAGTAGTTTCAGTGCTTTCTAACCCACCTTCTCACAGCAGGGAATTAAGCCCTCTGGGGGATGCAAACAAACTTCAAAGAGAAGATTATGCCCAGACACTAGTACTGTATAGCATAAGGTTTATATTTAAGTTTGCTCAGATATTTTGGCAGAGATCAGAGATGCAGATCCAATGAACAAAGACTAATTTTAAGACATATTCTTTGCAATCATCTAAATGGCAAAAATAAGGCTTAAATAGTATCAGAAAAAGGCAGATATAATAAGTTGTATTAAAAAAAAAAGGTTGTAGAAGTAGACAAAAGTTACCTAAAATCAAATACTAAGTGACAGCTTATTCACTGGTATTAGGAACTAGGAAATCTTACGAATTCCCAAAGAAAGTAAGCAGCACCATGAGTTCAGTTTGTGTACCCAAATTTTATTTGCACAATCTTTGGAAGATGTCCCACTCAGTGCCACAGGGCTGGATGCAATATCTAAGTAGAACTGACAGAATACATGTCCCTTCCATGGATGTCATGGAATGCTTTCAGAGCAAAGAACACGTGAGAGTTGACAATACCTTCACTAGTTCAGACATTAAAAGAAATCGATGGGAAAAAGAACTGTCTTTAACATCTAGTAGTATTTCTTACCAGCCTTTCTCACATTTGTCACCCTTTCCTTGTGAGGTAATTTTTTAGGTATTATTTAGAAGTACCTGACCATTTTATAAAAACACATTTTATGTAGAGGAATAGTGCATCTTAGTAATTTGGCTTTATTTAGTTTCCCAATTTTTAAAAATCATGGATAAGGAATCAAATTTAAGTTTAGCTTTTCTGGATATTAATCATCTAATAGAAAATTAAAATCCTTGATATATTAAAGAATGTGAAAGACAAAACTATAAATTTCTCAGAAGAAAATATAGGATAATAGTTTCTTATCTGTAGGGTAGGAAAACATTGATAAACTGTAGATATGAAAATCAAGAAGTTTTGATCAAAGATACCAGAAAGAGAGGGAAAGACAAATCATAGAGTAGGAGACAATATCTACAACACACTTGACCAGATAATTAATAGTAGCAGGACAAACAATTTCTTATAAATCAACAAGGAAAAGATAGAAAACAATTAAAAAATGAGTAAGCCTTGAACAGGCACTTTAAAAAGAAAGGTATTCACGAGGTCAATAAGTATATGAAAAGGTGCTCAATCTCATTAGTCACCAGGAAAATGCAAATAAAAGCAACAAGGAGATACTACCACACAACTATCAGGTTGGCCAAACCCAACAAATTTAATTGTATTAAGAACTAATGAAGATGTTCAACAATAAAGACTATCAAACACTGCTGAAGGGAGTGTAGACAAGCACAATCAACTTTGAAAAACAGTTTAGCATTATCTAGTTATCAAATATGGTATATATCCTATGTAAAAGTATGTTTACATGCTCCAGGATTTATGTATAAAGATCACAGCAGCCTTGCTTGTAATAGCCAAAAACTGCAAACAACTTCAAGTGCTTTCAACAGTAGAATGAATAAACTGTGATATAATCTTAAAGTGTATTACACTGCAATGAAAATAAATGACACACAACAACACAGAGGACCCTCACAGACTTGAGCAAACAAGCAGCAAAACTACACACAGAATAATTCTATAAAATTCAGAAACAGGCACTACTAAATTAAATTTTTCAAGGAACTATACTTATGTGGTAAAGCTACAAAGAAAAACAAAGAAATAAGTATCATAAAAGTCAGGATAGTAGTTACCTCTGGAGAAGGGGAGTGGAGGGACTTCTGGGGCACTGGCCAGCCCCACCTCTAACATTTACAGGGCCTTGGCAAGAGTACAAACAGAGGCCCACAAACCATATGTCTAAATATTTACAAGATATGGAATAAGCTAACAAACTATTAAATAAAATATGTTCCATCCTCCTATCATAACTACTTGGAAGGACAGATTCACACTGAAAATTCTTGGATTCCTTAGAGTTCCATGTAGAAACATAGTTCAGGGAAAACTGGCCACTAGCCCACTGTCCATCTCCCCCTTTTCTATCCCACACTGCCAGGAACCTCACACACAGGGATGCAGTCACCTCCACTCACAAGCCCAAGCTCCATCGCATACCCTACTCCCCACAAACAGATACCCTTAGGCCACCCCTTGGGCCTAGGGGTGTGTACACCAGTAGCCAGTCTACCCTCAGAAGGACAAACCCTAGGGAAGACTCACACAGACTCTGGAAAAAAACCTTGGGGCCACTGGGTCAAGAAATTCTTAGATCCTAGGTATTCAAAGTTTGTCTAGGATGGAAGGGTTTGGGCTCTAAATGGGCATGTCCCATAGGCCCCACAGACTCCTTGCCTGAAAGGGGCACTTCAGAAGAGGGCCAAAGCAGGGCCCTCTAAAGCACAGGGCTAGGGCAGGGGTCTTCTTGCCAGGACCAGAATTTCCTTAGAACCACGCAATATTATTTGTCTTAACCTGAATAGTAGTAACATGGGTACTCACTTTATAATTATTAAACTGTACACAAAAGGTTTATGCACATTTTTCCACAAATAATGGGACGGACATCATGTCCCTGCTGATATGATACACTGAGAAGGATACAATATCACGTTTGAAATATTCCCACCCAAAATCCATGACCTAATCTAATCATGAGGATACAATCAGATTCAAACCCAGGAACTTTCTACAAAACAAGAGACCTAATTTCTTCAAAAACATTTCACAAAGGGTTTAAAAAAAAACAAGGTTGCAAAACTGTTCCAGACTAAAAAAAACTAGATAGATGTGAAAACTAAATGGATTACATGATCCTGAATTCTGGATCAGAGGCGAAAGTGCTATAAAGGATATTACTGGGACAACTGATTGAACATGGACAAATGACATTAACTTTCTTATTCTGGTAACTGTACTGGAGTTATTTAAGAAAATGTCCTTATTCTTAGGAGCTATATCCTGAAGTATTTAGGGGTGACGGGTCACAATGTCTGCAACTTATTCTCAAAAGGTTCAGCAAAAAATACACACAGAGTAATAAAGCAAATGTGGCAAAATGGTAACAACTGATGAATCTAAGGAAAAGGGAGTATGCACGTAACTATTCTTGTAACTTTTATCTTTTAAAATATTTTCAGGGCTTCCCTGGTGGCACAGTGGTTGAGAGTCCGCCTGCCGAGGCAGGGGACACGGGTTCGTGCCCCAGTCCGGGAAGATCCCGTGTGCCGCAGAGCGGCTGGGCCTGTGAGCCATGGCTGTTGAGCCTGCGCATCCGGAGCCACGGAAGAGGCCACCAACAGTGAGAGGCCCACATACCGCAAAAAAAAAAAAAAAAAAAAAAAAACTTGAAATAAAATATTTTCAAAATTTAAAGTTTTTAAAAAGTAAACTAAAGGGTTAAACAAGAAAAGAGTTGTCTACGGGGAGAGGAATTAGATGACTTAAAGAAGAGGATAAGGTAAAGACTCCATTTCGTTCCTTTTTCTTATTTGTACTCAACAAACTTTGTTCACATTCCCCAAGAAAATTCATTTTAACTTTGGGGGAAAAAACCTACAGCATTGAAAGGGGGAACATTAGCAACTGTAGAAATAAGAAAAGTTTTTGTCCTTAAATCTGTCAAATCACAGCCATCACCAACTGGTTACTCTGACGCGTCAGCTCACAGAGGTACTGCTGCACGAACACACCTAGTATCAGCTACTTCCCTTCCCAATCCAATGGTTTGCACAATTAGAGGTATAACTTAAGATGAATATTAACATTCTACTTCTAGAATGACCATAAGTTTATATAACATGTTTCACAGCCTTCATGAAATAATCCAGAAAGTGGAGCACACGCAATTCTCACTTTTCATATTGAGAAATGCATTCATTTTAACAAATATTGGTGACATTGTACAAAGCCCTGCAGATGACATGGAGAGATGTGTACAACATGGTCACTGCCCTCAAGAAGGCAACTTAGCAGAGTGAAGAGGACTTGAACCTAAAACCCTGGCTATTCCACACAGTAGCTGTATAATCTTGGTAAGTTATTTGACCTCTCAGATTCTGTTTTCTCATAGGCATAATGGAGACACCATCCAACTATCTTTAAGGGTTGTATTGTAAGGACTGACTATGTATGTCAAGCATGTAGGACAACAGAACAACAGATACTCAATAAAAGGTAACTATTTTATGAGTATTACAATCTAATTAAAATAACGAAGTAGAAAATATGTCCAAGGTTTGTATAGCCAATTACGGGCATAACTACCATTGGAATCCTGATTACTCCAAGTTTCTAATCCAAATAAATTCATCCTCCATAAACACCAAATAATACATGCAACTGTTGGTGTGCGGACCGAGAGCCGCTCCCTAACAGACCTTTGGCAAATGCATCACTCTCTTAAGCACCAGGAAAAAGAACACTAGGTCAGAAGGTTATTCTTTCTCATTAACCAAGAAGGATTTTAGGTCAAGAAGTGATTTACTCAGCCTGCACAAGATACTCTAACCTTATTCAAGACCCTGTTGCTCAGGAATACATGTCCAAATTAGTCCAAAAGCTAAAGCCAGAGGAGGTGTTTCCTTCAACTAAGTTCCAACCTTTCTTTAACCAGCTGACAAAATTTACTGAACTAAATCCATTTCAAACATCTCCTTCCAGTTTACTGGCAGAGATTTCCCTTTATATTATTTTGTAACCTAATTCTAAACCTTCCTTATTAGCAAGGTGACAATATTTCATACTAAATAGTTGACTTCCAGGCATCTCCGAAAGATACAAACCAAAACCCAATGATTACAATGAATAAAGCCATATTTCAAGGCTGTCATAGTAAAACTCTTAATTTAAATTGTTCACTGCAATTATTCTCCATTCCCTAGGATGATGTGGGCACAGATAAAAGGGAAAGACACTTAAACATACTTAAAGATAAGTAACAGTTTAGAATATTCACATATTATCCGATGTGCATGGCTAGCTCATACAATAAACAAACACGCTATATCATAATGGAACATGCAAATACCTGAAACAGTGCCACCTGTCCTAGGATAGGCCACTTCAACATACACTTCAAACATGGTCTCTGGGTTTTGCCTATAAAAGAAACAGATTGTGATTACTGACAAGTATTGAGGGAGCATGGTATAGAATATGCAGGCTGTGGTATAGGGCAGACCTTGATTAAAATCATTAGCTCCGCAACTTAATGGCTGTGGAACTTTGGACAAGTTACTCAACTTCTCTGAGCCACGCCCTCCTGATCTATAAAATGAAAATAGCTAACCAGAAGAATTATTGTGAAATGTAAAGAAAACACACAAAAATTGCCTAGATACAATGTTTGGCATATAATAGCTTAGCCATTATTATGATTTTACAGATGTCATATTTCCAGTTTACACAGCTGGATCTCCAAAACCATAAATAGAATTTTGAGGAAACTCAAACCAAGGCAACACTAGCACAAAGTAATCTTCTCCCTCATACGCCAGGATAAAATATTCAGATGAAGTTAACTTGCTTATTTACAGGTTTTAAAGACTCAAATAAGAGAAACAGTATCCTATCTCATTAGGCTATAATAAAGACAGGATGCTAATAGGGGGCTTTGCCTAAATTGTCAATGGCAAGTATATGAATGTTCATTATTATATCCTTTTACCTTTTTATGCCATAAATATTTTATATTAAGTTTTTAAAAGATCATAGCACTAAGAGAATGTTAACAGTTGCTCATTCTGAGTGATAAGAACATCGGAGTCATAGTATCTTCAGATTTTCTCTTTGATTCTAAAACTACAATAAAAAGATTCTTTCCAGATTGCATGAAAATCATTTAGAAGAAAATGTTACACATTCAAACATCTATGACTGAATTCTATTTTAAACCTGACAACAAGGCTCAGAGAAGAAGCTTTCTGAGTTGCCTAATCAGATCTAAGGCTTAATTTCAATCAACTAAATACCCTGAATTTGCCCAGTAGATTCCACTTTTCAAAATAACTATCTCATTTATCTCATTTCATCCTCATTATAATCCTATGAGGTATGTGGATCAGTCATCACCCTCACCATACAGGTGAGAAACCTGAAGCAAAGAGATTCTAAGTGACTTGTCAGTAGTCTCACAACTAGTTAGAAACACAGTCAGAGCTGCAACTCAGACCTCCGGGCGCTCAAATTGTGTTTCATTGATTCTAAGATGAAATTTTTTCCCCACATTTTCCCAAGTCTTACAATCTATTGCATCTTACAATTCTAAATGGCAACATTTTTTTCTTTCTTAGTAGTACATATAGTAACAGTGCATCTTAGACTCAGTAAAATACCGTAATACTCCCTCTACTTCCTCAGAGGTGTTGTCTGTCGATCAGGGATCTACTTATTTCTCATGTGAAGGATCATTACTTCCTCACTGAGGAGAAATTTGGGCTTGTGCTTTAAATAAGTACCTAGAGTGAAAAGAGTTGGCCGCTCTAAAAGTCAAGGAATTTAAATATACCTTTGTCAAATATAATTTTTAAATTAGACATTAAATCAGAGTATCTTACTTAACTAAATAAAAGTAAACTCAAGTTTTAAGAAAGCTGTTTAAAAATGTTTCGTGCCTTTTTTTTCCTGCAAGAGAGTACAAAAAGACCTACAAGGTCAGCATCCTTTGGTCACCAAAACATCTGTGGAAAATACCATATGGAACATCCCCTTCATTCAAATCATCTCAGAGTAGAGGGTTTGTTGAAAGAAAGGAATATTCTAAGGTCATCTGAAGAGTATGAGGAAGAGTCCCTCTAAAATCTAAAAATATCTTTAAGCCTATTTTGCAACTGGCTGAATTTCATTCCTCGGGATTAAGATAATGGCTTTCAAAATGTATTCTGCAGGACCCTAGGACTCCATGGAGATTCCTTGGAGATTCCACGCATTTTTTACCCAAATGCCCACTTTTAAGCTTATTTTTCCCCATTTAAAAAATTGAAAGGAAAAAACATGAGCATACAAAGGAGTTACACACCAAATTTTTTTAACACTGGAGCTCCGACATGTTAACCTGTGCCACTAAGTTAAGGTGGTTTGTACAGATCTGCTATCTCTCTAAGCGAAGAGCATCCTAATGTTGTCTAAACTCATTATATCTCTGCTGCTTCTCCTCCCTTTCTCTTTAACACATTTCAACCAGGCTTCTGAACCCACCACACCACTGAAACAACTTGTCATGATCACCAATGACCTCCACATTGCTAAAATGTGCCAAAATGGTAAATTCTCGATGCTTGTCTTAACCTCTCAGCAGCATTTGACACAGCTGATTGATCTGCCCTCCTTCTCCAAACACTTTCTTCACTTGCCTGCCAGGACATCACTCTCAACTGGTATTCTTCCTGCCTTACTGGCTGCTCCTTTGCTGATTCCTTCTCACATAAGCTCTCCTACCCTTGAACTTAGTGCTGGACCTCTCCCTGTCTACACTCATTACTTAAATGATCTCATTCAGTCTCACAGCATTAATTACCAGGCAAATGCTGATGAGCCCCAAAGTCCTGTCTCCAACCCGACTTCTTCCCTGACCCCAGATTCCCTTAGCAACTGCCTGCTCAACTTCCCCATCTGGATTTCTAAGAAGCATTTCTAACTTAACAAATGGCACTTTTCTTCCTCAGACTTGCGTTTCCTGATATCCACCAGTTAAGCGGGAAAAAAAAAAAAAAAAAGCCCACCAAACTCAGTTCTGGAGATGGATGGTGGCAATGGTTGCACAAGAATATGAGTGTACTTAATATCACTGAACCATACACTGAAAAGTGGTTAGGCTGATAAATTTTATGTTATGTGCATTTTATTATAATTTAAAAAATGAGAAGGAAAAAAGTCCTTACAAGGTCCTACATTATCTGGCCTCTGCCTGTCTCTCCAATTTCATTTCATACCTCTCTCTCCTTGCCCACTGCACTCTAGCCATACTGGCCTTCTGTCTGCTCCTCAACACACCTAATTCATTCCTATCTTATAGCCTTTTGTATTGATCTTCATATAGGTGGTCCTTCCTGTCATTCAAAATAAGGCTTATACCTGACCTCGGAAAGGCCTTCCCCAACACACTCTCTACCATCGAATTTTAATTCTCCACATCACACCAATCACAACCTGTTTCCCTCCTCTAAATGTAAACTGCAGGAGAGCAGGGATTGTTGTCTGTCATACCCACTAGTTTTTCCCAGGTACCTAAACAGTGCCTGGCACATAGCCAGAATCAAATAAATATTGAGAAGGAATAAAGGAAGTACAGACTAGCTTTCCTGGGGTCTAAAGGATTTCAATAAATGACTGGAGTGATTATACACTTTTATGACTCAAACTTTGGCATGTTAAAAGATAGATTTGAAGCCCCACCTCCAGGGTTTCTGGGGTAGGACCCAAGAATTAGCATTTCCAATAAGTACCCAGGTAATAGTGATGCTGCTGGACTAGTGATCACGCTTTAAGAACCACTGATCTAGTTAAATGGAATTCTTCTTCCAAATAATTTGTACATATAACATAAAATAAACATAAGGTATCCATCATTTCAACAGTGCTTTTGCAATAAAAGATTTCAAAGAAAATAAGCATTTGTGGAAGCAATGAAGCTAACTTCTCTTCTAGTGTTACCCATAGTTACTGCCTCATTGAAATGCATAATAAAACTACCTAAGTTTCTTACTCAGTTCAAATAGCTGCCAGAGCTCTACATGGAGCCAAAGATTATGACAGTCTCTTTAGGAAAAAAAAAGAAAAAAGCTGACTACAACCCTAAAAACAAACTAAACTGGACTATACAAGTTATAGTCATGCTCATGCATGATCATTTACATGTTACATTACAGAAGAAGTAGTGAGAGAACGGAGCCCGCGTTTCCGCAGAGCTGGAACTCCTGGCTCGGGGTCTCTTCCCTCCACCGTCACGGAACTGCCCCGGGGCCCAAGGGGAGGGCGGCCTCACTGAGGCTGCCGGCTCTGGAGGTGCCCCAGCAGCCAAAGCCGCGACAGTCGTGGGGACGGCGGGCCGGTTGGTTCAACAAGTAACTTAAAGACAAAATGGAAAAACAAGGAGGTTTGTGCCTGAGATCATGTTGATGTGAAACCAGGGATGGCCACCTTGTGCCAGCCATGTGGATGAAAGGCTCTTGGTGCTCCAGCCAGGAGTCAGTGCTGTGCCTCTGAGGTGGGAGAGCCAACTTCAGGACACTGGTCCACAGCTGGGATATTACCTCCCAGCTCCACGTAATATCAAACGGCGAAAATCTCCCAGAGATCTCCATCTCAACACCAGCACTCAGCTTCACTCAACGACCAGCAGACTACAGTGCTGGACGTCCTATGCCAAACAACTAGCAAGACAGGAACACAGCCCCATCCATTAGCAGAGAGGCTGCCTAAAATCATAATAAGGCTACAGATACCCCAAAACACACCACCAGATGTGGACCTGCCACCCAGAAAGACAAGATCCAGCCTCATCCACCAGAACACAGGCACTAGTCCCCTCCACCAGGAAACCTACACAACCCACTGAACCAACCTTAGCCACTGGAGACAGACACCAAAAACAACGGGAACTACGAACCTGCAGCCTGCAAAAAGGAGACCCCAAATACAGTAAGATAAGCAAAATGAAAAGACAGAAAAACACACAGCAGATGAAGGAGCAAGGTAAAAACCCACCAGACTTAACAAATAAAGAGGAAATAGGCAGTCTACCTGAAAAAGAATTCAGAATAATCATAGTAAAGATGATACAAAATCTTGGAAATAGAATAGAGAAAATGCAAGAAACATTTAACAAGGACCTAGAAGAACTAAAGAGGAAACAAGCAACGATGAACAACACAATAAATGAATTTTAAAATACTCTAGAAGGGATCAATAGCAGAATAACTGAGGCAGAAGAACAGATAAGTGACCTGGAAGATAAAATAGTGGAAATAACTACTGCAGAGCAGAATAAAGAAAAAAGAATGAAAAGAATTGAGGACAGTCTCAGAGACCTCTGGGACAACATTAAACACACCAACATTCGAATTATAGGGGTCCCAGAAGAAGAGAAAAAGAAAGGGACTCAGAAGAAGTAGTGACTAATGTTGTGACATTGTGACAAGTTATATAACATACCGACAAATATACATAAGGGCCAGTGAAGCCAATGCAGATGGAAGCATTTTCTATTTCTCTGCACATCAAAAAATAAGTTTTAAAGTGTCTCCTCTAAATGTAAATGGCCAAGCAACTCTTACTTAATATTTTTATTAAACCACTAATACTGTAACAATTTCCAGAGAATCTCTGGAACTACTGAATACCTTGAGACTACTTATTTCCTCCATTACTCTTTAAGATGCTTAATATTTTTAACTACTTGGCTAAAGGAACTGAAAATCCTATTTCTGTCCTATTAACACTCCTGCTAATTCAGTACATGTAATGAAGTTAAAAATACTATATTCTGAGCCATTTTCCAATACAGACCCAAGCTTTCCCAGAGCACATCATATCTTAACATATTACCATGGAAATGTCCTGGTTCTGCCATGATATCCCATCATTAGTTGCCTTATACTCTTATACCTCCATGATCTGGAACTCTGCCCATCTGCCAAGCTCTTTTTTGCCACCCACCCTTACCTCGTGCAGTCTTGCACCCTAAGATCCAGCTATAGAGAACTACTTGTAGCTCTCTGAACAATCCATGCTCTGATTCTCTAATGATAACATCATTACCATACCACAGCCCGTATCTGTTTCCTAGGTGCCAGGCATGATCCTAAGCACTGTACATGCATTATCTCAGATAATCTTCAACAACCCTGTAAGTATTATTACCCCCAGTTTAGAGATGAGGACACTGAAACTCAGAGGATAAACTAGCCAAAGTCAAAGCAAAGTAGTGGCAGAATCAGCATGGATCATCCAAAGGCACTAACCACTTTACTGTTCTACCTTATTCAGCTGCTCTTCTGGAAGGAACTATCTGTCCAGTCTTTTTCATCAAGCCTTAGCTCAGGCATTTCCTCCTCTCTGGGAAGTCTTCTCAATCCCCCCACACTCACATCCTAGACTGGGTTAAGTGCCCCTCCTCCGTCCTCCCAAGGCACCCTGTACTTCCCCACTTTTGCAGCTCTTACCACATTCGACCCTGACACAATCACAACTACCTGGGGAGATTTTAAAAGTCCTGACGCCCAGGCCACACCTCAGAACAATTAAATCAGAATCTCTAGGCATTGTTTGTTTTTTTTAAAACCTCCCCAACTTATTCCAATGTGCAGCCAAGGTGGAGAACCACCCGTGTGCCTCTAATTAAATACCTGTCTTCCCCACTAGACTGGCAGCTCCTTGAGGGCACCAAATGTCTTCTCATATCCTAGTCCCACACCTGGCACAATAAATGTCTGATGAATGAGTTTTCCTCCAACATCTGACACATAGTTTCCAGTTCCCAGTAACTGTTTCTCTAACAAGAGGTAACTTACTGAATATACACTGCTTACACCTGACTGTTATTTAAGATGTTTTCCTTTGGAGTCAAAGGTATCAATAAGTCACACCTGCTGACAACAGCCTTGGCTCTTAAATATGAAAAACGACACACAAGCAGTTAAAATGTGTTTGAAAGAAGGGAGGTCTGGTAGGTTCTTGCCTCTGGGAGAATGAAGCCTGAGAGTAAGGCAAGAGAGCATTTCTATTCAATACCACACTCTTCTGAACACAATTCTCAGTGATTGACTGGAAGGGCCATGCTCTGTGCTCAGGGCCATGTTCTCAAAATGATTAAGTACACTCAGCTTGAAGTCATGAAACAAAGGCTTTGACAATATTCAGGCAGCGGGAAAGCTAATTTTTTTAAAAGAGCATCATGCTATTGATCACTCTGCTGGATCATCAGCTTTCAATTAGGACCTACTTTTCTTCAATTACAACATATTATGAGATTAGGAGAAAAATGTAACACTAACTCCTCACAAAATGTATCTGCTGCATATGATAACTATGCCATCATGCTAGGCCCTCAACCCTTTGTTATTTAGAAGTACAAACTGAGACACACACAGTACTGGGATCCCTTACTCATTTCACAGCTATCAAATCTTCACACCAGCTAGTATTCTAAAGCAAAATAGCAACCTATTCTCTATGGACTAGGGTAAAACTTCAGCACTGTCTCCTTAGTTACAAATTTATATGCCGAGGGGGCTGAGGTATAGTATTTCAAAATTCATACCAACTGAACTGTCTTAAAGTTGACAACATGGGGCTTCCCTGGTGGCGCGGTGGTTGAGAGTCCGCCTGCCGATGCATGGGACACGGGTTTGTGCCCCGGTCCGGGAAGATCCCACATGCCGCGGAGCGGCTGGGCCCGTGAGCCATGGCCGCTGAGCCTGCGCGTCCGGAGCCTGTGCTCCGCAACAGGAGGGGCCACAACAGTAGGAGGCCCACGTACCGCAAGGAAAAAAAAAAAAAAGTTGACAACACGGTCAAAAGTAACTGTATACACTTCAGAAAGTGCTAGCAAACATCACCTAATAAACACTGATTCCTTTAAGCTAGATATACAAGCAAAAAAGGTAGTCTTAATATTTCCAACAAGCCTCCATTTGTTTCAGTAGACTCTGAAATTAAAGCCGTTTTTCCAGGCTGAAAATGCTGTATCAAAGGGTGCTTTCTAACCCATAACAAGTTAACACCTCCATAGAAGAACGCTGTCACTGTTGAGACTTGTCAGAAAATGATTAACTTAGTTGTGTAATTATACAGACAAGTCATTTCAAGATTTTGCACTTAACTTTTCATTTCTAATACTGTTCTCAGGATCAGATTAATAAAGATGCATAGATACTACTATGAGAGGAGTTACAAAGTTTTACCTTACCATAGATTCCTATGGAAAGATTCTTATGCCACAATGTGCAAAGCAAGTTAACTGGAAGAAGCAGAGCTGGATCCCAAGCAGAAGGACAGAGCCTGCACATCCCTCCACAATGTGCAGTACTCCATGCACTTTTAATAAATTCTCTCCTGTGCTGAGCAGCACTGTAAAATCTAGACTCTCCAATCGTATTAATGGCATTTGCAAAGATGGCATCCATTGCCTTGTCAATAAATATTTTTGTCCTTAAAAAAATTTTAAGAGCCTCCCCTTCCCTAAGTTTTCCTCTGCTCTTTCTGAACAATTTACTCCTAAAACTATCATGTGGGCAGAGCAGGGTAGATGCCCACATCGGCGATGGCTCAGCGTGAGATGTCAAAGCCTGAGCAGGGTGAGGAAAATGTCCCTCAGAGGGGGTAACCTAACAAGAGGCATCAGATCATGAGCGAGGTAGGAGAACGTCCACGGTAAGAGGTGGCCTGGCCAATATGATGTTAAATCAGAGTGAATGAGGAAGGCATCCACTGAGGGGAAGCACCCTGGCACGTGGAGCCAGAACCTGAGTGGGCTGGAAAAAGCATTCATGCTCAAGGGCAGCCACGACCAGGATGTTGAAACACAAGGAGTGTGAAAGGTGCCCCATGGAGGGACAGCCCAACACGGGTATCAGAGCCCAAGAGGGTGAGGAGCATGTCCAAGCACGAGGGACCCTACAGTGGGGTGGGGAGCCAGGGCAGGTATGAGGAGGCTATGTGGGGTGAGAGGAGACTTGCCTAGCATAATGGGGAATCAGAGGGCAAGCAGGGCATCCACAGGGCAGTGGGAGAGCAGGGGCATGTCAAACCACTGTAATCCCAGGAAAGCAAGGTAAATGAGTAGAGCATCCACATGGGGTGGAAGGTGATGGGGGAGCATGCCTAACGCAAGCCCAAGACCAGTAAGGAAGGCCTGCTTTCTCACAGTTGAGGTTAGCAGAAAACCATAATAGAATGAGTTCTACAGAGCTGAATTTGAATTGGAGATACTAATGTGATTTCAAGGTTTTCAGTAAATATATAATAGAGAACTGTAAGTATGACCTGACTTTTAACACACACATACTTCCTGGCTCTGTCTACTGAAAGGGCCTTGGCAGGAGTAACACCCCAATAGCAATGAGCATATCTAGGACCCAGACCTTGGCTTCTAAATACAACCATCCTCTAAAAGGAACCGGGGGTCCTTGGAGAAATACCTGATTCCAGGGCTGGGGCAGAGAAAGTACAAGATGAGACAGAAACATCCCCTTGTGCCAGAAAGCAAAGAAGTGCTCAAAGAATGATGGGGACATGTCAAAAAAGGATACAGGAGACAGCTTAAAAAGGCTCCCACTGCCAATCTGGGTAATGTGAGCATCAAAATCAATAATGATATTAACAGATTATTAACCAATCAAATAAACAGAAAACTGTGAGCCCACACTGATATAAATGAATAAATTGACAACTTAATGAGAAATGGAGTATTTACGAGGTTTTAAAGTATCTTCCCACAAAATCTTTACTAATTGCAATGACGAAGAGTAACTCTTCAGTGTAGAAGTTTGGCAAAAACTACCTTAATCAAGTCATTAAAGCGATCACCGTCAGGAATGGACAAACTACTAGAATGCAATGAGAAGAGCACAGCATCACGCCCATGGTAGTCCTGTCCAAGGTGCTTAACCTGAATTTAATCTTGAGGAAACATCAGACAAACTCAAATTGAGGGACCATCTAAAAAATATCTGACCTGCAATTTTCAAAAGTGTCAATGCCATGAAAATCAACGAAAGACTGAAGATCTTTCCAGACTGAAGGAAACAAAAGAGACATGACAAATAAATGCAATGTATAATTCTGAACTGGATTGTTTTGCTCTAAAGAATGTTATTGAGACAACGACTGAAATATGAACGAGGTCTAATGACTAGAGATAGTAATGAATCAATGTTAATTTCCTGATTTTGATGGTTGTATTGTGGTTATACAGGAAAATGTCCTTGTTTGTAGGAAAAGCACACTGAAGTATTCAGGGGTGATGGGGTATCAGGTCAGCACCTCACTTAAAACTGGTTTTTAGAAAAGTTCTCTATATTGCCAACTTTTCTGTAAGATTCTGGTTTTTAAAAAAATTTAATAAAACAAAAACAACCATTAATAGCAATTTCCCTGAGCTGTTTTTTACCAAGATATTCTCACAAAAATAATATGTGGTTCTATGGAAAGAGCCCCAGACTAAATATCAGACAGTCTGGGTTCCAATCCCAGGTAAATCCCTTACTCACTACGGGATTAGAACAAGCCATTTACCCTTTCACACATCAGCTTCCTCCTCCATCAAGAGATAACATCTGCCCTGCTCATCTCAAAAGTTGTTTTAGGGATCAAATGAAAGAAAAACAAGCAAGTGCTTTGTGAACTAGAAGATACTAAACCAAGGTAAAGAGTACTATTTATTACAAAAAAATAAAATTGCTTCACCTTACAAATCACAGGCTTTGTAAGTAATCCAGACATTATTGTGTATTTCAAAGATTCAAAACTCTTAAGTTTTCAAACACTGTTACTAAAAGCAATCCAGAAAATAAGGAACTATCCAAATAGAAACATTAATCTAGGTAATAAATGAATTTTAAGAACAAGGGGTAAGAGTTCACACTTAACAAAAAGTGAATAAAAAAAATATCTCCTCTACAGGGAAAAATTCCTGAACAAATGCAATATATGAAAATCAAAAGAGTCTCTGATATACAACTTTACTTCTCAATCGGTAATACTGTGACTGCTTGTATACTTTTATGGTTAATGTGGAACTCTCACCTACATTTCTAAACCTGCCTGTCAAAACCTTGTCAAGGTAGTGGGATAGTATTACCCTCCCTGTTTAACAGAAAAAGAAACTGAGGCTAGGATGTGGTAATACTCCAGCTGATTCCTGGTTTTCAGATTACAAAGCCCGTAACTTTTCCATGACTTTTCAAAAATTACTCTCAGGTTGTTTAAAGTAGCAACTCTTAATCCTAGATTAGGGGTGGGGGTGACAGACCATTCCAAAGAGCTCATGAAAAGCTTCACTAACTTCCCAGGGAAAATTACATATAATTTTCAGGGAGCTCATGAGGCTACATATGGAAATAAATAGCTTATATTACTGATGACTTGTTTTTATGTTCTTTCTCATTTAATCCTCAAGCCAAGCCTATGAGAGGAAGGTTAATATCATTACCCCATTTAAAAAGAGCAGATACTCTGTACAATAGCAAGCAGCTTCTAAACCTTGTTAATACTTGCTAAACACTTTGTGTCATACACTGTTCTAAGCACTTTTTTACGTATTATCTCATTTAATCTTCCCAACAACCTGTGAAACAGCTACTACTATCATTCCTATTTTACAGGTGAGGAAACTGAAATAAAATAAAAATAAAAGCTTAACTTCCCAAGGTCAACAGCTTGTAAGAGACAAAGCTGGGATATGAACTCAGTGTGGCTACAGTTCCTATTTTTTAAACCAACTCTACATATATAATATACAATCGTATCTATATTAATATATACACACTAAAATGCACCCATTTAAGTGTACAGTTCTAGGAGTTTTTGCAACTGTATATACATTCATGTAACTTAATACTCCATTGATTTCTTTTAAATAAAGTATTTATTTATTTATTGGCTGTGTTGGATCTTCGTTGCTGCACACGGGCTTTCTCTAGTTGCAGCAAGCGGGGGCTACTGTTCCTTGCGGTGCGTGGGCTTCTCACTGCGGTGGCTTCTCTTGTTGTGGAGCACGGGCTCTAGGCATGCAGGTTTTAGTAGTTGTGGCTCACAAGCTTTAGAGCACAGGCTCAGTAGTTGTGGCGCACAGGCTTAGTTGCTCCACGGCATGTGGGATCTTCCTGGACCAGGGCTCAAACCTGTGTCCCCTGCACTGGCAGGCAGATTCTTAACCACTATGCCACCAGGGAAGTCCCTATTCCACTGATTTTTTAAGACTTTTTTTTTTAAAGAGAAGTTTTAGGTTTGTAGCAAAGTTGAAAGGAAAATTTAAAAATTTCCTACATACTTACTGCCTTCACACACGCACAGTCGTCTGCACTATCAACATCTCCCACCAGAGTGGTACATTCATAACAGTTGATGAACCTACATTGATACATCATTATCTCCCAAAGTCCATTGTTTTACATTACAGTTCACTCTAGGGGTTGTATATTCTATGCGTTTGGACAAATGTCTAATGACATGCATGTATCCATCTTTATAGTATACAGAGTATTTTCACTGCCCTAAAAATCCTCTGTGCTCCACCTATTCATCCCTCCATGTACCACCACCACCCCCAAACCCTGGCAAACAGCGATCTTTTTACTGTCTCCATAATTTTGCCTTTTCCAGAATGTCATAGTTGGAATGATACGGTATGTAGCCTTTTCAGATGGGTTTCTTTCAGTTAGTAGTATGCGTTTCAAATTCCTGTGTCTTTTCATGGCTTGAGAGTTCATTTCCTATTAGTGCTGAATCATATTCCATTGCCTGGACATGTCATAGCTTATCCATTCACCCACAGAAGGACATCTTGGTTGCTCCCAAGTATTAACTATTATGAATAAAGCTGCTATAAACATCCACATGCAGGTGTTTGTGTGGACATAAGTTTGCAACTCCTTTGGGTAAATACCAAGGAGCCTGATTGCTGGATTGTATGGCAAGAGTATGTTTAGTTTTGAAAGAAACCACCAAATTGGCTGTACTGGGACTTCCCTGGTGGCACAGTGGTTAAGACTCCGTGGTCCCAATGCAGGGGGCCTGGGTTTGTTCCCTGGTCAGGGAACTAGATCCCACATGCATGCTGCAACTAAGGGTTTGCATGCCACAACTAAGGAGCCCGCCTGCCACAACTAAGACCCAGTGCAACCAAATAAAAATATACATAAAAAAAGAAAGCAAAAAACAAAGTGGCTGTACCATTTTGCACTCACACCAGCAATGAATGAGAGTTCCTACTGCTCCATATCCTCACCAGCATTTGGTGTTGTCAGTATTCTGGATTTTGGCCATTCTAATAGGTATACAGTGGTATATCATTGCTTTAATTTGCATCTCCCTGATTACATATGATGTGGAGCATCTTTTCATATGTTTATTTGCCATCTGTGTATCTTCTTTGGTGAGATGTCTGTTAAGACCTTTGGCCCAGTGTTTTAATTGGGTTGTTTTCTTATTTTTGAGTTTTAAGAGTTCTTGGTATATTTTGGATAGTGGTCCTTTATCAAATGTATCTTTTGTAAGTATTTTCTTCCAGTCTACAGCTTGTTCCCTCATTCTCTTGATATTGTCTTTGGCAGAGCAGAAGTTTTTAATTTTAATGAAGTCCAGCTTATCAATTCTTTCTTTCATGGATCATGTTTCATTTTGTATCTAAAAAGTCATCATCATACTCAAGACCATGTAGATTTTCTCCTATGTTATTTTCCAGGAGTTCTATAGTTTTGTGTTTTACATTTAGGTCATGACCCATTTTGAGTTAATTTTTGTGAGGGATGTAAGAAAGGTCTGTGTCTAGACTCAGTATTTTGCATGTGGATATCCAGTTGTTCCAGCACTGTTTGTTGGAAAGATCATTTTTGCTCCGTTGTATTGCCTTTGCTCCTTTGGCAAACATCAGTTGCCTATATTCTGTGGATCTATTTCTGGGCTCTCTGTTGATCCATTGATCCATCTGCCTATTCTTTCACTTTGCTGTTTTCTATAGCTTTACAGTAAGTCTTGAAGTCAGCTGGTGTCAGTCATATGACCTTGTTCTTTTCCTTCTATATTACGATTGGCTATTCTGAGTCTTCTGCCTCTCCATATAAACTTAAGAATGAGTCTGTCAATATCCACATAATAACTTGCTGGCATTTTGATTGCAACTGCATTGAATCTATAGATCAAGTTGGGAAAAACTGACATTTTTGACAATATTGAATCTTCCTACCCACGAAATTTCTCTCCATTTATTTAGTTCTTTGATTTCATTCAGGGTTTTGAAATATTCCTCATACAGATCTGGTACATATTTTGTTAGAATAACACCTATTTCATTTTGGGGGGTCCTAATGTAAATGGTATTGTGTTTTTAATTTCAAATTCCACTTGCTCATTTCTAGTATATAGGAAAGCAATTAGCTTTTGTATATTAACCTTGTATCCTGCAATTTTGCTATAATCACTTACCAGTTCTATGCAGTTTTTTTTTTTTTTGGTAAATTCTTTCAGATTTTCTATATAGATGACTATGTCATCTGCAAAGACAGTTTTATTTCTTCCTTCCCATTCTGTATACATTTTATTTCCTTTTCTTGTCTTATTGCATTAGCTAGTACTTCCAGTACAATGTTGAAAAGGAGTGATGAGAGGGGATATCCTTGTCTTGTTCTTGCTCTTAATGGGAAAGCTTCTATTGTCCCAACATTAAGTATGATGTTAGCTGTAGGTTTTTCATAGATATTCTTTATCAAGTTGAGGAAGTTCCCCTCTATTCCTCATTTACTAAGAGTTTTTATAATAAAAGGATGTTGAATTTTATCAAATGCTTTTTCTGCATCTATTGATATGATCATGTGTTATTTTTTCTTTAACCCGTTGATGTGACGGATTACATTAACTGATTTTCAAATGTTAAGCGAGCTTTGCATAACTGGGATAAATCCCACTTGACTGTGGTGTATAATTCTTTTTATACATTGCTGAATTTTGTTGTTGTTTTTTAATGAAACTTACTATAGCCAATTTATTTTCCTCCTCCACCCCCTTCAAAAAGCAATCCAGGTGCACTGCTAACACCTAAGGACAACTGAAAAGGTCTTCAGAACACTGGGCTCAAGGCCCTGAGCACTCCATGGGCAGTCCTTTGGGCCTCCCTGAGAGCTGATTACCAAAGTTCCAGGGTATTCAGGAATGACAGAGTAGATCTGCTTTTTCTCAGCACAGAGTACTGGAGAGGAGACAGCTACATAGAAAGAGAACCCCAGAGATCTGCAAAAGGCCCCCTTTGAGTATATGGCTTAAGTTTTGATTAGTACATGTGTGTGAGGAAATCACTGTGGCTAGAAGAAAAATCATCAGAAAAGATTAGAGGTAACAGTGCCTAGTACTCACAAAGGGCCAGAAATAATGCCTGTTCCCACCAACCAACGTTAAAAAACAATAACAACAAAAAACCCTCATGATTCATAATGCATGGGGCAGAGTACCTAGTAGGGTATTACCTTAGTAATGGGCAATAATTATCCCCAGACTAAGTACTGCTTCAGTCCCACCTAACAAATCTTAAAAGCAAGACTCAGAAGGATCAAACTCTTTAAAAGTAACTTAACTGACAAAATATATGAAACAGTGGTTTTCAAAACATTAGGCAACATAGCACAACAATCCCTTGAGATATGGAAAACAAATAAGATGAGCCTATGGTTGCCTCACATTACTATACTGAGTAAGCCCAAGAATATTTATAAGAATACAAAAATACCCAGCACCTTACAAGGTACAATACACAATGTCTGGCAGTCAATAAAAAATTACCAGGCATGCAAAGAATCAGGAAAATACAACCCAAAGTGAAGAGAAAAAAGTTAATTGAAGTCAACCTAGAACTATATAGATGTTACAATTAGCAGTCGGGACATTCAAAGTTGTTATAACTGTATTCTATGTGTTCAAAAAGTCAGAGACATGGGAGATTTTAAAAAGACCCCATTGAATTTCTAGAGATAAAAACTACAACGTACTAGGTGGAAAATGCACTAAATGGGACTAACTACAGAGTAAACACTGCAGAAGACTAGTAAACTTGAAGACATTGTTTTAAAAATTATCCAAGATGAAACTGAAAAATAACCTTCAAGAACAAAACAAAAAAAGAGCATCATGACCTGTAGGGCAACTTAAAGCAGCCTCAAATATCAGTAACTGGAATCCCCAAAGGGGGAAAGGAGCAGAAAAGATATTTGAAAAAAAAATAGTGGTCAAAAACTTTCTAAATTTGATGAACACTATAAATGCACAAATCCAAAAAGCTCAGCAAACCCCAAGCACAAGAAACATGAAGAAATCTAAGACAGATGATAAGCAAATTGCTCAAAACCAGTAATAAAGAGAAAATCTTAAAAGCAGAACAAAAAACACGTGTTACATTCAGAGGAACAAAGAATAGAATGACAGCAGATTTCTTGTCAGAAACAAGGCAAATGAGAAGACAGCAGAGAAACATCTTTTAAGTACTGAAAGAAAAAACTGACAACGTTGAATTCTATTCCCAGAGAATATTTCAAAAGAGAAGGCAAAATAAAGATTTTTCAGACATTACAAATGCTGAAAGAATTCATCACCAACAAACCTGCACTAAGAGAAATGTTAGAAGTCCTTCAAGTGGAAAGAAGAGATGCTAGATGGAAATACAAACCTGTACCAAGGAATAAAGAACATCAGAAATGTAACAACATGAACTAAAGTCAAATGATCATCTCATAGATGCAGACAGTTTCACTGGAGAATTCTACTAAACATTTAAAGAATTAATACCAATTCTACACAATATCTTCCAGAAAACAAGAGGAAGAAACACTTCCCAACTCATTTTACAAGGCCTGTACTACTCTGATACCAAAACCAGACAAAGACAGTACCAAAAAATAAAATAAATTCTACACACACACACTATAGACCAATATCCTTCCCAAATATAGACATGCAAATCCTTAACAAAATTTTAGCAAATTCAATAATATACAACATGATCAAGTGAAGTTTACTCCTGGGATGCAAGGCTGGCTCAATATTGAAAAAAATCAATGAAGTCTACACCATATTAATAAGCTAAAGAATAAAAATCATATCAATTTATGCAACCAAAGCACTTAATAAAATTCAACACATTCACGATTAAAAAAAAAGTTCAGAAAACTAGCTTCCTCAACCTAATAAAGGACCTCCACAAAAAAAACTACCATTAACATTATACTTAATGGTGAAAGACTAACTATATTCCCTCTAGGATTGGTAACAGGGCAAGGATGTCCATCCTCACCACTTCTTTATCACACTAGAGAGCCTAGCCAGGGCAATAAGGAAAGAAAAAGAAAAGTCATAAGAACTGGAAAGGAAAAAATTAAATTGCTCCTATTTGAAGAAGACAACACAACCACCTACGTAGAAGAGAATCTGGAATTTAGATTGAGGTAATCTCATTCTCCCTTTTCTATCTACAATTTTTCCATTTCCAGCTGACCTCCTTCTAGGAATTTCTCTCCAGAATCGTTCCCTAATGGTGTCCAAAGTCAAAGCCAGAGACTTGGATAGCTAAGGATTTGAGACTTCAAAAGCACAAACCATAATGTGAAAATTTGATGGATTTGATTACATCAAATTAAGAATTCCTATTCAAAAAAGGAAAATTTTGCTTAAAATTGAAGTATTCTCTCCAGTTAGTTATTTTTTTCTGTGACTTGGGGGAAAACATCTAGCAACATTCAATTTTAACAGCAACCTTGAAAACTGCTATTAATTCATCCATCACTAAGAAGTGGATATATACATGCTATATCCGTGTGTGTGTGTGTGTGTATATATATACACATACACACACACATACATACATACACACACACCTCCCCTTTTAAAAAGGCGGGTGGGGGGACGGACTAGGATTGATACCTGACATGCTGAGTCAGTCAGATTCTCTTCCCTGGAATCCAGCACTGAGTCACAGAGCTGGAGTCAGTTATATGACTTGTTCTAGAACTTAGGTCTATTAACTGACCAAAATCACCTGAGGAAACTTTTTGAAAATACAGATTCCCAGGTTCCAGAGACTGTCATTCACAGGGTCCATGATGGGGTCCCTGAAAAAAGTGTTAAGTTCCCCCAGGTGATTCTAGTACATAGCCAGCGGGTTTGGGACCTACTTAAATAATAGTGCCAACACTTATCACAAGTAGGAAGAGCCCACAGAGAGGAGGGAGATAGAGAAAACCCAATATAAGAGTCTATTTGGTCCTTGAGAGAGTAGAAGAGCCTGGAGGCTGTGGGAGTGCCTGAGAGACTGACTGTGGAACCTCAGCTCCCCCAAGTGTTCAGGTCCAGGCTCTATGTGACCTCCCAAGGACACCTATTCAAGTGTCTGCTACTCCCTTAATATAAAGATCACTAACAGACAGGAAAACTTTAATTTTCCATAAGATTTTCAGCTACAGTTGGTCTGCTTACTCACCCAGGTAAATAATAAAATGTCCATTTTTAATTTAAAACATCTTTACTTTTCATATAGTTTGCCTATGCTCTAGATTTATTGATAGATGGCACTTAATCACAGACATAAAAACTTATCGATATAAGGAAAGGCATCTTGGAATACCTAAGCAGCCCAAGTCCAAGGTCCTTCAGAGAACTTCAAGACCAACTAGAAGAACAGAAAACAATCCACAGACCACCAAATAACCCTTCAGAGCAAAGTCAACATTAAAGCAAAGAAAATCTCTTGCTGTTCTACAGTAGGTAAAGAAACATGAGTCCTACAGTGATGAAAACTCTCTGCTTGCCCTGGTTTTGGCCATGAACTTACTGTGCATCTCTGAGCAAGAAATGAGAGAAAACAGTGGGCCAGGAGGACTAACACATGAGCACACGTGGACTGGCTGTAACATATCTTTAAAGACTTCTCTCTCTAGAATTCAATTTCCCCATCTCTAAACAGATCTCTAAGAATCAACTCTTCCAATTCTGACATCTTGTAGCTCTATTATTCTAAATCAAAAAGATTTGCAATCTTCTTTGCAAAATACAGTCATATTTTAGTTGTTAATATGAAGTTTCATGATTTCTGTATAAAAATACTGATTTAGATTAATACAAATGATAATTTCCCAAGTTCCCAACTTATAAAAGTTCTTTGCCCTGAATATCAATTCAACAAATACTTAAGTGGAAGACATTCGGTCACTTGCTCTGGGGCAGTGGTTTTCACTGGGTAGGGCAGATATGTCTTACTGGGAAAGGGAGAGAAATGAAAGGGACCCACTACACAGAACTACTTTTACTGTTTTAGATGTCTAATTTTCAAATAAGATTTCCTCTGACAAAGACTTCCATAGCTTTAAAAACAAAAGTGGCTCAAAGAGAATACATGCAAACAAAACAAACATATAAGATAGGTATGTTTATTATCCAGTTTACCAATGAAGCTACAGATAGGTTAAAGTACTTGCCTGAGGTCAGGCATGTAGGAAATGAAGACACTGGGACTAGAACCCAGGCATTTTAGCTCAACTCCATGCTCTTAACTACTATGCTACAGCTCAGCATGCCACAACACAGTTTAGAAAATAAAGACAAAAATATAAACTCCAAAGCTCCCAAATGCATTCAGGAATAAAAAGATACTCATTAGCATGACATGCAAGGTTGTCTGCAATTCAGCCTTGGCTAGACCCTGCAGCCTCATCTGCCACCACCCCCTACCAACACACATACACACACACACAAGTATTACAGTCACAACTGCGCTTCTCATCAGGCCTTAATCACCCCGCATGCCGTGTATGTGCATTTTACCATTTATTGAGCTATTTCAGAAGGGCTGGGCACTGAACAAAGCACTTTATACACCACACCTCATTTTATCCACGTGACAATGCTGTGAGGTAGGGACTATTTCTGAATTTTACAAAATTGTCTTAGAGAAGTTAAATAGCTTGCCCAAGGACAAATATCTTGAGTATACGAACTTAAACCCAGGCCTGTTCTTACCTCAAAGGACATGTTCTGGATCCCAATTTCCCTGCCTAAATTTGCTCTATTCCCAAACAATGTCCAATTCATTCAAGATGCATCTAGAACAGTGGTTGGCAAGTAGCTGGCATTTAAGAGATATGTGCTGAATGAATGAATGAATGAATGCGTCCTCTCTGGAGGCTCCTCTGACTCCCTTACAAAACTCAGTTGCTCTCTCTACATTGTCACAAGACTTGTTTCAAAGCTCTATTATAAGGCTTCCCAGGAGGTAGGCTACACTTTCTACTTTTATGTACATATTATCCACTAGACTGAGAACCTTGTTTCACTTCAGTTCTATTCTCAGCCCCTTAACAAAAGGCTTGGCTTTTAACAAGCACCAAGTTTCTTAACTGAACTAATTTCCCTGAGGAGGCAAAGAGAGATGAGTAAGAGATTCACAATTCCTATTAAAACTTCTTTTTTCTTGGGAAATAAACAACAGAGCTGTGATACACTCGAATGTGTGCTCTGTACATATTTCTAGGTTTCAGCTCTCATCTGTGGCATCTAAATTTAACTCATTCAACACATTTATGAGTAATCTAAATACATACATATAAGGGCTCTTAAGGAGTTTACAATCTAGTCGAGACAAAACATAATAAAATATAAAGGCAAACAGTCAAATATGAGCTACCATGAGGAAATACATGACTAGATGTCACATAAAAGGTACAACAAAATGCTGTGGGTTTGCAAGTTGAAGACCACATTCTGGGCTAAGGCTGTGGGTCTGATTATCTGTGGACAGTCGGCACTGAGGCTATTTCCAGTCAGCTGCAAAATGAGGGGAGAAATGAGACACTGCAGTGTGTTTTCCATAGAAAGGTATTTAATTGAATTTTTAAAACTGTCTCTAATCTGACATCATGCTCCTCCTGCTCTCTTGATGTAAAAATGTAATTTCTTTTCAAAAATAATGGTGAGAGGAGATGACCAATTTTATGCAGTTCCACAAAACTTTGTTTTAAAAATTTTATTGGTATAAACATCCCAAGCATTTGGGAACTGCTGAGCTAAAGCATTCAAGAGAAGCATCAGAAAGAGGGAGAACCTGAAGCAAACACTCCAGGATGAACAGGATTTAGCTAGTTGGGGAAGAGAGAGAGATTTTAAGCAGGGGGAACAGCCTGCATAAAGTACAGAGGTATGAATGTTCATGTAAAGTTTGAAAAATAGCAACCAAATCTGCCTGATTAAAACTTGGAAAAATTGCAGCTGCAAATTCCATTTCTGGCAATATGACAAGCTAAGTACCTTTCTCAACTTCCACTGAAAACAAGTATAAATAATGGATTTTTTCATCTCCTCAAATAAACACACTGATGAGCTTACAAGAAAATAAGGAAGATTCAGATAACTAAGTGAAGACTGAAACCCAAGAAAGCAATCAAAACACACAAACTAGCTTTCTCCTTGAGGGCATTTACATAGACCAATGCAAGCTTCATTCTCCCAATCTAATAGGGTTCAAGGAATGCAATAAAAAACTAAGGTTCAACCTAAGGTGGAAAGTGTAATAGATACCCCTCCCTCATAATTTAAACGGGAACTACAAAGGTGATCAAGATAGAAACCCATCCACACATGTACACATTCAGGAACTATAGTGAAAACCATTAGTCTCAAAACTTGGTATTGAAAAAAAGGAAAATCTTTCTGCAAGTTCAACCACAAGGTGTCTCTCACAAGGGATTCCTACTGAATGGTCAAAAAAAAAAAAAAAACCTCAACCCAGGAATTTAAATTGAAATGGTCACAAACTAAAAGTGGCCATAGGACACTAACAAAAGAATTACATAATCTCTGGAAAAATTCACTTCAACCTTGGCCTCAAAATAATTTTCACAAAAAGTTCCAGGAATAATGAGCTCATGAGCAAAACTTTGAAAACCCTCAGGGAAACAAAGCCCATAAATAAGAACTTCAGAAATAAAAAATGGCAGAATCAGACTTTCAAAGACTTCAGATACTTGGATTATAAGTCTGGATATGCAATGTGTTTAATAAGCTTAAAGAAAAAAAAGGGATTGAAAATTAATAAAGAGTAAGACACTATGACATGATCAAGCAAAATTGAAAAAGAACAAAAAATTTCTCAAAATAAGAGAGAGTAACACAATGGATGGCTTAGGAGCAGAAAAGATACAACCAAAGAGAATTAGTGAATATACAGAAACTACATAGAATAGTACTCAGAAAGAGAAAAAAAAAAAAAAAAATATATATATATATATATATATATATATATATTTTTTTTTTTTTTTTTTTTTTTTTTTTTGTGGTACGCGGGCCTCTCATTGTTGTGGCCTCTCCCGTTGCGGAGCACAGGCTCCGGACGCGCAGGCTCAGCGGCCATGGCTCACGGGCCCAGCCGCTCCGCGGCATGTGGGATCTTCCCGGACCGGGGCACGAACCCGTGACCCCTGCATTGGCAGGCGGACTCTCAACCACTGCGCCACCACGGAAGCCCGAGAAAATATTTTTTTAATAAAAGCTAAAGACACAGAAGATAGGCACAGAAAATATAATATAAAACTAGTTAATATCCTAGAAGAGGAGAAAAGAATGGGTTATAACCAATAGCAGGTTTTAGAAAGCTGGCTTTAATACTCTGTTTACCCTTTTGGGTTCCCCTCTTCACTTAGTACTGGGTCTGAAAATAGCTGAAAATTTTCCAGAACTGACAACAGATACACATTCACACATTCAAGAAGCCCAATTAATGTAATTAATCCTCTCAGTCCTCCCACTGCTAGGTCCGGACTATAGATGCAGTCATGGGAAGAGCAAAGCAGAACAGGGTTAATAAAGCCCCTACTTTCTGACCAGCAGAACAAAAAGGGAGCCCTAGGGAACTGGGGAGATAGTAGAGAGAGGAAAGCTCAGAAAAATGACCCCATAAAGTTAGCTTTGAACTTCAAGGCTCACCTCTGAGTCCATCAGCAACGTATGAGGGTTCCAGTTGGTCCAAATCCTCACCAACACTTGATACTGTCAGTCTTTTTAATTTTAGCCATTCTGTTGGGTGTGTTAGGGCATTCTCAATATTGTTTTAATTTGCATTTTCCTAATGATTAATGATGCTAAGCATTTTTCACAAGTTTATTCACCATCTGTATATCTTCTTTGATAAAGTGTCTGTTCAAATCTTTTGTCCATTTTTCTCTATTGGATTCTGTCTTACTAAGTTGTAAAAGTCTATATACTGAGTTTATATATAAATATATATGTTAGACAAATGTTTTATATGAAGGCAGCAGTGGAAATAGAAAGAACTGGTCAAATGTGTGAGTTTTTAGAAGTCTGTGGCCTGTCTTTTCATTTTCTTAAAGTGTCTTTTGACAAGTAAAAGATTTTAAATTTGATAAAGTCCAATTTATCAACTATTCTTTTTTTTTTGTATTTCAATAAAATACCTGAAACACTGGTGGTCTGGGAAATAGACTAAGGTGCCATATATGGCCTTTTCCCAATTTGCATGAAAAAACCAAGGTAATATAATTTTAAGTTTTCCTACTATAAATTTTTCTTAAACCTCTTTCACCTGCTATTCCCTGTCTATTTTAGAATATAATATAAAGTAGTATCTGACTTAGGGAAAAAAAATGTAGTTTGAAATTTAATATATAAATATTTCATAGTATTCCTCAGAATACCATTACTTTTAGGTACACCATCACCTGAACATGTTTGAGCACCACTGAACTAATAATGTGCAACTCATATTCCTGCTAAATTGTTCTTTCCTGTGCAATATGGAACTTATCCTATGAGGAAGTCAGGCCAAGGTGGGAAAGGTCAGACCAATTTGCCTGAGAAAAGATTAAGAAGGGGCTTCCCTGGTGGCGCAGTGGTTGAGAGTCCGCCTGCCGATGCAGGGGACACGGGTTCGTGCACCGGTACGGGAAGATCCCACATGCCACGGAGCGGCTGGGCCCGTGAGCCATGGCCGCTGAGCCTGCACGTCCGGGGTCTATGCTCCGCAACGGGACAGGCCACAATGGTGAGAGGCCCGCGTACCGCAAAAAAAAAAAAAAAAAAAAAAAAAAAAGATTAAGAAGTAGGCTGCAACCATACTCCAATAAAAATTAATTAAAAAAAAAAAGAAGAAGTAGGCCATCAGAACACTCTATAATTTCTTCCTTCTTAATTCCAGGCTATGACTACCTATTCTCTGGCACCAAAGAGAATAACCAGCTAATAGGCAGAGGAGAAACAACTTTCATTGATCAGTGTTAGAAAGACTAACTTTATATACTACTCACAGCAAATGAGACACCCCAGGCTGTATCCTTCAGTTAAACCAGCACATTCTGAATTGTCTTTCTCTGCTGATAATCAGTATTTACTACCTCAGTAGTGCAAACACCTGCTAGTCCTAGGAATTCAACTGGGAGCAATGAACATGAACGAGTTCTTCAACTACAGATCTGAGAAGGGGATCTCACTGTCACCCGTGGGAATAAAGAACAGTGCCCATGGTACCCCGTTCATCCCACCTGTGGCAAACAGCAAATCTAGACAGAGCCCCCCTTGTTCAAGAGCATATGGAAAATAAAAGACCTGTTAAAAATATTGCAAATGGGGGAAAGAGAATATCATCTCTTGGTGAACAAACATACTTCTGAAAAACATTAATATTATGTCAGGAAAGTGGCATACTTAAATAGAACAGAAACATGACTTCAACAAAACAGCAACAGAAAGCTACAAGGGAGAGAAAAGAAGAGGATAAAAAGACAACAAATGAGAGCCTTTTAAATAAGGATGAAAGAAAAACTGGTGACTTCCAAGCAGAATACAAATGCATAGTATTAGACACATTACCTATGGTGTGTGGTATTCCTGCCAAAATATTTAAACATGAACTTAAGCATGAGGAAACGATGAGACAAATCCTAAATGTAGAACATTATCCAAAACAATGGTCAGGATTCTTTAAAAAGTCAATGTCAGAGACAAAAAAAAAAAAAAAAAAAAAAGGCATAACTATTATAGCTGAAAGGAAACTAGAAACACGACAGTTAAAAGCAACATATGATCCCTAACTGGACTCAGACTCAAAAGCCAACAGCTACAAAGGACAGTATTGGAACTAGGAAATTTTAAATATGAATTTTGTTAGATAACATTATTGTATGTACGTAAAATCTCTTTATGGTGATAAAAGAATTGTAGTTATATAGAAAAATATACTTGTTCTTAGGAGATATATGCTAAAATACTAAGAGATAAAACATCATGATGACCATAACTTGATATTGAATTGTTCAGCCAAAAAAAGTAAAATAAATCTGTGTAAATAACACTGAGAAGGGAGAGTGAGTGTGAATGTGGAAGGGGGAAGGGAGGGATTACCTAACCCCTCATATTTTAGGGAAACACATATAAGCAGTTTCCTATTCTCATTACTTATGAGTAATACTTAGTTTTCTTAAATTCAATATAGACACCTCCCTTGTCTACCCAAAAAATCAATAACCACTGATAACTTCTTTTTACACTAAAAATCATACCACTTCTTGAATAGTTTTTTAATATAGTCCTCTTTCTCATGAGGCCAGTATGACCTTGATACCAAAATCGAACAAGAACATTACAAAAAAGAAAAATTATAGCCAAAATATCTTATGACTACAGATGCAAACAAAAAAATAAAATATTAGTTAATTGAATCCAGCAATATGTATAAAAAGGATATCATAACCAAATGGGTTTATCGTGACAATGCAAAGTTAAACATTTGAAAATAAATGTAATTCACTACATTAACAAAGGGAGAAATCATACGATCATCTCAATAGATGTAGAAAAGGCATTTGATAAAACTGAACATCCATTCATGACTACAGCAGCTGGCAACCTGAAACACCAATCGATGAAGACCAAAAAGAGCTCCAACAAAAGTCAGCTCTCTCTAACTAAATAACCTGAAAAGGGGCAGCCTAACAAGTCAGAAAACTTTCAGAAAATAAGCACCAAACAATACAGCCAAACACCACAGATAAACCTGTGTGGTCTCACACCACTCAAGTCAGCAAAGGATGAGCAGGGAGGGAACTTAGATTTCTACCCTTGCCAGGCTGTACTGTATCCCATCCACCCACCCCCTGCCCTGTTGGTGATAGAGGAAGCCAAGTAGGGAGCCTGGGCTTTCATTATCCCCACTGCACAGTAACGAAGACTCTCTCAACATGGTTTCAGTGGAGGCTGTGGAGAGCCTGCCACTCTCATGTGGCAGTAATTGAGGCCATGGAGGGAACAGCAACAAGGCACCACTGCACCCAGCCAGGGAGATATCGGTGGAGGTCTCCTGGGAACCAGAACTCCCATCCCAACCCTGCAGTAAAGGGGAATTCTGCATCCTGGGTGTGAAGGAAGGCTTAACAGGGAACCTAGTCATATACCCCAACCTCGCAATATGAAGGCAGAGTGCCCCCTTCCCCTTCCAGAGCAGTGTCACAGGAAGCCAGCTAAAGGACAGTGGGAAAATGCCTTCAAAGTTCTGCAGGAAATTTTTCCAACCTGGAACTCAATGACCATATAAACTATTGATCAAGTGTGAGAAAGGAGACATTTTTCAGACATGAAAAGACTTGCAAGAACTCAAATGCACCCTTTAGGAAAGTCCACTGATGTGACTGTCTCCTACAAGAACTTAAATCTGTCCTCCAGCAAACAAATTAAAATAACACAGGGGCCAGGAAATAATGAAATGGGAGAGTGGTGAAGGGACATTCCAGAATTACAAGAATATAGCTGACTTTACACAGATCAGAACAGGAAGTTAGGAAGAAATCATCAGGAAAAAGGAAAAAAAAAACAAAGCCCCAATAAAACTGCAAGTATGATTGCAAGTTTGGAAAAAATTAAGGATATGGTGAAGCAAATAATGCAAGGGAGAAAAAAGGGATTTAAAAACTAGGGGAGGGAGGAGGGAGAGAATACGATTTTTAAAAATCCAAATTTAGATATGACTCTTTTCCAGTCTCAAGCACTTTCTGCGCTACAAACAGCAGTGCACATATGGCCAAGTCCAAGAACCACGCCACATATAACTAGTTCCAAAATGGCATCAATAAACCCTAATCATAAAGACATCTTTTAAGGAGGAGGAACCTAAGTTCCTAAGGATCTTGAACTTTTTCAAGAAACACAAGAATGGTCTACAGAAGATGCAAACCAATAAAACGAAGACCATCAAGGCCTCTGTCAAGCTCAAGGTCCTGAAAGCTTGGGAGACATGCTTCTAATGACACTCCTCTGCTGATCTAAGGCTTCCACGAAGGCCAAAGTCGAAGCCAGAGCTCAGGCTCCCAAAGGTGTCCCAGCCCCCACAAAGGCTGCAAAGTAGAGGTTTCAGTTTGCCAACATGAGGATGGAAGTACTCTTGTGGTGCCCTGGGCTGCTCTTTACACAAGGCTATTGTCCGGTGCTATTTTGTGCATATAAATGTAAAATATATATACATATCCAGATACAGGACAAAAGAAATTCAGCATAATTTTAAATTCTGAATGGATTATAAAAAGTTATATGACCCTGATGTTAAGAATATGCTCCTTCAAATGGGATCATGACAGTGCACCAAAAAGGAAGAAAATGTTATTCTAGCACCCTACATGACCTATATTAACAATATTTAAATATTCATAATAACACAATTTTCAGAGTTAACCTAAGGATAAATAAAGGAAAACTTGGTCCTGGTCTTGGATGAGAATGAAAATGACCACATAAAAGTAAAAGTATAAGCTAAGAGAAAGTAGAAGAGCTATCCTTCCCTTAGAAAGTGGGGCATCAAAGACACTGTTGAAAGTTAATGAGGGGCTTCCCTGGTGGCACAGCAGTCAAGAATCCGCCTGCCAAGGCAGGGGACAAGGGTTTGAGGCCTGGTCCAGGAAGATCCCACATGCTGCAGAGCAATTAAGCCCATGCGCCACAACTACTGAGCCTGTGCTCTAGAGCCCGTGAGCCACAACTACTGAGCCCATGTGCCACAACTACTGAGCCTGCACTCTAGAGCCCATGTTCCGCAACAACAGAAGCCACCGCAATGAGAAGCCTGCGCACCGCAACGAAGAGTGGCCCCAGCTCTCCGCAACAAGAGAAAGCCCACACGCAGAAACGAAGACCAAATGCAGCCAAAAATAAATAAATAAAATAAAATTTTAAAACAAGAAAGTGAATGAAATAGAGGATTAAGTATATTACATTAAAATGTAACCATTATAAAAATTAGAAATAATATAAATATATAAAACAGTGGAGAGGGCAGACAGCAGAAGCAAGAAGAACTACAATCCTGCAGCCTGTGGAACAAAAACCACATTCACAGAAAGACAAGATGAAAAGGCAGAGGGCTATGTACCAGATGAAGGAACAAGATAAAACACCATAAAAACAACTAAATTAAGTGGAGATACGCAACCTTCCAGAAAAAGAATTCAGAATAATGACAGTGAAGATGATCCAGGACCTCGGAAAAAGAATGGAGGCAAAGATCGAGAAGATGCAAGAAATGCTGAACAAAGACCTAGAAGAATTAAAAACCAAACAAACAGAGATGAACAATAACTGAAATGAAAAACACACTACAAGGAATCAATAGCAGAATAACTGAGGCAGAAGAACGGATAAGTGACCTGGAAGACAGAATGGTGGAATTCACTGCCGCGGAACAGAATAAAGAAAAAAAATGAAAAGAAATGAAGACAGCCTAAGAGACCTCTGGGACACATTAAATGCAACAACGTTCACATTATAGGGGTCCCAGAAGGAGAAGAGAGAGAGAAAGGACCAGAGAAAATATTTGAAGAGATTATAGTCGAAAACTTCCTTAACATGGGAAAGAAAATAGCCACCCAAGTCCAGGAAGCACAGAGAGTCCCATACAGGATAAACCCAAGGAGAAACACGCCGAGACACATAATAATCAAATTGGCAAAAATTAAAGACAAAGAAAAATCACGGAAAGCAGCAAGGGGAAAACGACAAATAACATACAAGGGAACTCCCATAAGGTTAACAGCTGATTTCTCAGCAGAACCTCTACAAGCCAGAACAGAGTGGCATGATATACTTAAAGTGATGAAAGGGAAGAACATACAACCAAGATTACTCTACCCAGCAAGGATCTCATTCAGATTCGATGGAAAAATCAAAAGCTTTACAGACAAGCAAAAGCTAAGAGAATTCAGCGCCACCAAACCAGCTCTACAACAAATGCTAAAGGAACTTCTCTAAGTGGGAAACACAAGAGAAGAAAAGGACCTACAAAAACAAACCCAAAACAATGAAGAAAATGGTCATAGGTACATACATATCGATAATTACCTTAAACATAAATGGATTAAATGCTCCAACCAAAAGACACAGGCTTGCTAAATGGATACAAAAACAAGACCCATCTATGTGCTGTCTGCAGGAGACCCATTTCAGACCTAGGGACACATACAACTGAAAGTGAGGGGCTGGAAAAAGATATTCCATGCAAATGGAAATCAAAAGAAAGCTGGAGTAGCAATACTCATATCAGATAAAACAAACTTTAAAATAAAGAATGTTACAAGAGACAAGGAAGGACACTACATAATGATCAAGGGATCAATCCAAGAAGAAGATATAACAATTATAAATATATATGCACCCAACATAGGAGCACCTCAATATAAGGCAACTGCTAACAGCTATAAAAGAGGAAATCGACAGTAACACAGTAATATATAGTGGGGGACTTTAACACCTCACTTACACCAACGGACAGATCATCCAAAATGAAAATAAATAAGGAAACAGAAGCTTTAAATGACACAACAGACCAGATAGATTTAACTGATATTTATAAGCCATTCCATCCAGAAACAGCAGATTACACTTTCTTCTCAGGTGTGCATGGAACATTCTCCAGGATAGATCACATCTTCGGTCACAAATCAAGCCACAGTAAATTTAAGAAAACTGAAATCATATCAAGCATCTTTTCTGACCACAACGCTATGATATTAGAAATGAATTACAGGGAGAAAAACGTAAAAAACACAAGCACATGGAGGCTAAACAAAACATTACTAAATAACCAAGAGATCACTGAAGAAATCAAAGAGGAAATCAAAAAATACCTGGAAACAAATGACCATGAAAACACGACGATCCAAAACCTATGGGATGCAGCAAAAGCAGTTCTAAGAGGGAAGTTTATAGCTAACAAGCCTACCTCAAGAAACAAGAAAAATCTCAAATAAACAATCTAAACTTACACCTAAGTGAACTAGAGAAAGAAGAATAAACAAAACCCAAAGTTAGCAGAAGGAAAGAAATGATAAAGATCAGAGCAGAAATAAATGAAATAGAAACAAAGAAAACAATAGCAAAGATCAATAAAACTAAAAGCTGGTTCTTGGAGAAGATAAACAAAATTGATAAACCATTAGCCAGACTCATCAAGAAAAAGAGGGAGAGGACTCAAATCAATAAAATTCGAAATGAAAAAGGAGAAGTTACAACAGATATCGCAGAAATACAAAGCATCCTAAGAGACTACTACAAGCAACTCTATGCCAATAAAATGGACAACCTGGAAGAAATGGACAAATTCTTAGAAAAGTGTAACCTTCCAAGACTGAACCAGGAAGAAATAAAAAATATGAACACACCAACCACAAGCAATGAAATTGAAACTGTGATTAAAAATCTTACAAAAAACAAAAGTCCAGGACCAGATGGCTTCACAGGTGAACTCTATCAAACATTTAGAGAAGAGCTAACACCCATCCTTCTCAAACTCTTGCAAAAAGTTGCAGAGGAAGGAACACTCCCAAACTCATTCTATGAGGCCACCATCACCCTGATACCAAAACCAGACAAAGATACTACAAAAAAAGAAAATTACAGACCAATATCACTGATGAATATAGATGCAAAAATCCTCAACAAAATACTAGCAAACAGAATCCAACAATACATTCAAAGGATCAAAGACCATGATCAAGTGGGATTTATCCCAGAGATGCAAGGCTTCTTCAATATACATAAATCAATCAATGGGATAAACCATATTAACAAATTGAAGACTAAAACACATATGACCGTCTTAACAGATGCAGAAAAAGCTTTTGACAAAATTCAACACCCATTTATGATAAAAACTCTGCAGAAAGTGGGCATAGAGGGAACCTACCTGAACATAATAAAGGCCATATATGACAAACCCACAGCAAACGTCATTCTCAATGGTGAAAAACTGAAAACATTTCCTCTAAGATCAGGAACACGACAAGGATGTCCACTCTCACCACTATTATTCAACATAGTTTTTCAAGTCCTAGCCACGGCAATCAGAGAAGAAAAAGAAATAAAAGGAATACAAATTGGAAAAGAAGAAGTAAAACTGTCACTGTTTGCAGATGACATGATACTATACATAGAGAATCCTAAACATGCCACCAGAAAACTACTAGAGCTAATCAATGAATTTGGTAAAGTTGCAGGATACAAAATTAATGCACAGAAATCTCTTGCATTCCTCTACACTAATGATGAAAAATCTGAAAGAGAAATTAAGGAAACACTCCCATTTACCATTGCAACAAAAAGAATAAAATATGTAGGAATAAACCTACCTAGGGAGACAAAAGACCTGTATGTAGAAAACTATAAGATATTCATGAATGAAATTAATGATACCAACAGATGGGGAGATATACCATGTTCTTAGCTTGGAAGAATCAATATTGTGAAAATGACTATACTACCCAAAGCAATCTACAGATTCAATGCAATCCCTATCAAATTACCAATGGCATTTTTTATGGAACTAGAACAAAAAATCTTAAAACTTGTATGGAGACACAAAAGCCCCCGAATAGCCAAAGCAGTCTTGAGGGAAAAAAACAGAGCTGGAGGAATCAGACTCCCTGACTTCAGACTATACTACAAAGCTACAGTAATCAAGACAATATGGTACTGGCACAGAAACAGCAATATACATCAAGGGAACAAGATATAAAGCCCAGAGATAAACTGACGCACCTATAGTCAACTAATCTACGACAAAGGAGGCAAGGATATAAAATGGAGAAAAGACAGCCTCTTCAATAAGTGGTGCTGGGAAAACTGGACAGCTACATGTAAAAGAATGAAATTAGAATACTCCCTAACACCATACATAAAAATAAACTCAAAATGGATTAGAGGCCTAAATGTAAGACCGGACACTATAAAACTCAGAGGAAAACATAGGAAGAACACTCTTTGACATAAATCACTGCAAGATCTTTTTTGATCCACCTCTTAGAGTAATGGAAATAAAGACAAAAATAAACAAATGGGACCTAATGAAACTTCAAAGCTTTTGCACAGCAAAGGAAACCATAAACAAGACGAAAAGACAACCCTCACAATGGGAGAAAATATTTGCAAACGAATCAACGGACAAAGGATTAATCTCCAAAATATATAAACAGCTCATGCAGCTCAATACTATAAAAAAAAAAAAACCCAATCAAAAAATGGGCAGAAGGCCTAAACAGACATTTCTCCAAAGACATACAGATGGCCGAGAAGCACATGAAAAGCTGCTCAACATTACTAATTATTAGAGAAATGCAGATCAAAACTACAGTGAGGTGTCACTTCACACCAGGTAGAATGGGCATCATCAGAAAATCTACAAACAACAAATACTGGAGAGGGTGTGGAGAAATTGCATTGTTGGTGGGAATGTAAATTGATACAGCCACTATGGAGAACAGTATGGAGGTTCCTTAAAAAAACTAAAATCAGAATTACCATATGACCCAGCAATTCCACTACTGGGCATATATCCAGAGAAAACCATAATTCAAAAAGACACATGCACCCCAATGTTCACTGCAGCACTATTTACAATAGCCAGGTCATGGAAGCAACATAAATGCCCATCGACAGACGAATGGATAAAGATGTGGTACATATATACAATGGAATATTACTCAGCCATAGAAAGGAACGAAATTGGGTCATTTGTAGAGAAGTGGATGGATCTAGAGACCGTCATATAGTGAAGTAAGTCAGAAAGAGAAAAACAAATATCGTATATTAGCGCATATATGTGGAACCTAGAAAAATGGTACAGGTGAACTGGTTTGCAGGGCAGAAATAGAGACACAGATGTAGAGAACAAGCGTATGGACACCAAGGTGGGAAAGTGGCAGGGAGGTGGTGGTGGTGTTGTGATGAATTGGGAGATTGAGATTGACATGCATACACTAATATGTATAAAATGGATAACTAATAAGAACCTGCTGTATAAAAAAATAAATAAAATAAAATTCAAAAATTCAAAATAAAACAGTGGAAGAGGAAAGAGAGAAGTATTATAAAGGTACTCATCATCTTTCGTTTCAGGGTATCAACAAATACTGTCTAAAGTTAATTAAATTAAGAGACAGAGATGTATCTAAGGGTTATAGGTTAACCACCAGAAGAACTGAAAATAAAATCAGTTAGTAGAGGCTGTTCCTGAAGGAGTGTGGGGTAGGGTAGAGAATTACTGCTCTTCATCATGAGCTCTTACAACTATTTGATTTGTTAACACGTGCATTTATAGCTTTGACTAAAATAATTTTTAACGTTTGACAAACACATTCTGTTGGTGAAGCTGTAAGGCAACAAGGCACTATCATATATGGGTATATGAACTGGCTCAACCTGTGTGGAGGAGAATCTGACACTTTTCACTATAGTAAAATTTTACTTTACTATTTTACAATTTTACTAAAGTGAAATTACATATAAATTTACTCTATGACCCAGCAATCCCACTTCTAAAAATCTATCCCAATGGTATAATGGTATAAATACAAAAAAGGCAGATACACAAGACTATTCATTATAGCATCATATAACACTGGAAGCAACCTAAATGACCATCAGCATGAGATTGGTTGAATAACCCATGGACCATCCATCCAATGGAGTACTATGCTGTCGCTACAGAGAATAAGGATGACCTATATGTACTACTACAAGTGATCTCTTTAGAGGGTATAAAATGAGAAAAGTAAAGGAGAAAAGTGCACACAGAATGCTATCATTTCTCTGAAGGGTTGGTGAGGGGAAGTATGAATATACTTACGTGTTTACTTTTTTCTAATGAAATTAAAAATGAAAAAAAAATTTTTAAACTAGTTACCTACAGAGGAGGGAAGAAACAGGGTGGTGTGGGAAGGATAGAAGTTAGACTTTTCTGAATATACCTTTTTTGTAGATTTGGCTTTGAAACCATAGAAGTTTTTTATATAATTATAAAACAAAATTATTTTTAAAAAGAAATCCCAAAAGATTGAAAGAGAAAAAAAAAACACTATGAATTGAGTTGGTGACACAACCACAGAGAAACTATTTCTAGTTTTAAAACAGTAACTACCATATATTCCTAATGTGATATACTCTAAGGACAAAAAGAATCGCCAAATTGAAAAAAAAAAACCAAAAACCTGTTTTCAGTACATATTATTGGTGGTAATGTTGGTATTGCTGTTGAGTTTTTGGATATTGTGGGATAAAGCAAAAAGAGTACTTCTGTTGGTGTCACTGGAAATCAGGACTTTCGACATGAGTGGTAAGAGATTCAGATGTAAGAATAATGAGGTTAAATTAAAATGCTATGGTCTTGAATTGTAAATACCAATGTGAACATGTGATGTAGTTACCTTAAACACACAGACACACACACACACTCTTCCTAGTTCTGACCCCTGGAGAAGCCTAGAAATAATGCTACTAGGTTATTTCTAGTAGCAAATAATAATATTTGCTACTAGAAATAACCTAGTAGCAAATAATATTTGCTACTAGAAATAACCTAGTAGCAAATAATAATATTTGCTACTAGAAATAACCTAGTAGCAAAAAAAAAAAAAAAAAAGTTCTAAAACCCAGACTCTAATCTCTAACACCATTTCCCACCAAAAGGAAGCAAGACTCCTTAGAGGAACAGCAGAAAACAGGTCTGGAGCAGGAAACATGCAAGATGAGTCTGCAACATCTCATCATACCAAAAGGCAAGGGAGCTACTAAAAACTACTGAGATTCTGTCAAAAGGACTCTAGAAATTAACTTAAAGAAGCTTCCACTAGACAAAGATAGGGCAAATTAACATCAATGAGGATAACTACAGTAGAGTGAAATATAGCAAACAGGTTTAAATCTATGCGTTTCACGTGACAGAAAGAAAAGAATCAGTCACCTTGGGAAAATGCTAGGAAACTAACTCAGTCTGAAAAATGAATAAACTGAATCAAATATTTATTCTGCCTTTCCTATATGAACTGTACCTTAGGGTAACCAAACAGTTGATATGAAGAAGTTTTTCTTTACAGAAGTATTCTAGCTAATATCAAGAAGAAATGATGGAAATAAAATATCACCATTTTATAGCCCCTAATAAATTAATGGATCAAAAAGAGATAACCAGACATACTTTACTTCAGAATAATCTAGGACTAGGAGGCAGAGGAGCGTTATGGTCAGTTATCTATAAATGGGAACTAAGAAAGCCATAAATTAGTAAGTGCTGAAACTGAGTGATGGGCATTTGGGGGCTCATTATACTATTCTCTCTACTATTATAATGTTTAAATTTTTCCAAAATAAAAAATTTGAATAATTTTAGCACTCAGAAAAAAAGGAATGAAGTTATATTAAAAAGACAAGAAGTGAACACTGATACCAGCTAAGCAGATAAATATAAATGGGGTAAATCTTTTCTAAAACTGAATAAAATTTTTAGTTATTGGTGAAAGAGGAGGCATAAAATATTCTTAAATGCTATTATCATTTTAATTATTTACATGCTCATCTTATCTCTCTTAGTAGACTTTAAGCTTCTTTTCTCCCAACCAGTAAGAGAAATAGTGCTTTGCACATACCAGGATCACAAACCTTCCAATAAATTCAGTAAAATATACAACACATCATCCTAACATACTCACAGAGAAAAAGCAAATACTTCGTCTTTTTAAAAAAAAAAAAAACAACAACTATAAAAAGGAACACTTGCTTTCTTTTGACTTTTTTTTTTAACCCTAGGTTCTTCAGACAAGAGTGTCCCATCCACTCCAAACAATATTAATGACAGCTGCCATTTACTAAACAGTCATTTTTCTGCTGAGGGCTAGACATAAGGTTGCTTTTAATCCTCACAACAACACTAGAGGTTAATTTATTAGCTTCCTTTTATAAATTAAAAAACTGAGGCTCAGAAACTTAGAACTCAGATGGGGATCGTGCGTGTTTGTGGGGACTCAAACCCTAGCATCTCCGAGGCCCACATCCCCCTCGCTCCTCTCACGCCCTGGAGTACAAGAACTGTTTGCTTGAAGTCAAACAGCATCTTTCTCTAGATTGGTTTCCTTCCTCCTATTTATTCATAGTCTAGGCGAGATCAATGTAACATCCCTGAAACCTTTCCTGTGGCTAAAGTGAGTTCAGAAGTTTATTTTTTCTCTTCCTAAATCTAACGTGGACAAATTTCCCCTCAGCAACTTGGCCCAGCCCACTTGAAATCTTACTCATCTAACCAAGCACATTCACTACGGCACCCTTAAAGATTTCTTCCTTTCTCACCACAGACTAAAATGCCTTCTCCCAATTATAACTTTTCACTTTTCCTCAGAAAAGCAAACACATTATATAACCAGTCCTCACCTTCCAAACACTCATTTATAATATAACTTTGCTAACCTTGGCAAGTCATCTTTGATTCTTCTCTCACCTCTTACATGTAATTTGCCACCAGGTCTTGTCAATTCTCCCTAAACTCTCTCAAAGTCGTCCTTTTTCTTTTGGAAACTAAAGCCTCACTTTGGACCTTGATCTTCTGCAGTATAAACACTTCCATAAACCAGTGGTCTCCAACTTTTTGCACACATTCCTCCCTATCAGTAAAAAAATTTGAGCATACATCTGATATATGTATTTTTATTTATAAATTATAAGAATGTCTTACTACACTCATCTATAGTATATTATTAGAAAAAACAAATTTTGAAGATTGATATAGAAACAAATATAGGTTCTAATATTTTTTTTTTCACACCCCCACGGATCATGCTGCACAACCCAGAGATATCACTATCCTAAACTACTGCTGCCCGAGTAATCTTCCTAAAAACCCAAGTCTCATCATACTACATTCCCAACTCAATCCTTCAATGCCATGAGATCCCAGTAGCACAAACCTGCTTTTTCAACTTCAACACCTATAATCTTCTCCCACATATTCTGTATTTCAGCTATACCTGTAATCTCCCTATCTCTTTTACACACACAGTTCCTTTCATCTGGAATGTCCTTATGGCTGACATACATAACAGTATCTCTAAGAGAAAAATACATTTTGTTTGTTTGTTTTGGTTTGGTTTTGGCTGCACCGTGCTGCACGTGGTGTCTTAGTTCCCCAACCAGGGATCGAAACTGTGCCCCCTGCATTAGAAGCGTGGAGTCTTAACCACTGGACCACCAAGGAAATCCCAAAAATATATTCTAACTGCCATAACCAAATTACAAATAAACTTTTGGGATGTAACCTACCTTTTCTATAAGAACTCATATATTTTGAACATATATTTTGTTACTTCCTTTATTTGGCTCCTTTTCAAGTCCATACTTAGAAATACTTAGAAAGAATGGGTATGGATTTCAATTAAAGTAGAGGAGACCAACTTTGCTTTGTTTCCTTTGGTTTTTCAATTAAAGTAGAGGAGACCAACTTTGTTTCCTTTGGTTTACTTCCTTGTTTATCTTTCCATTTTAGAACAAAATCCTTTTAAGCAAAAAGGATGTTTCAAATCCAGAGAATAGTTCCCCCTAGGGCCAGGTAAAAGGCTGAACCTTTGCAACTCACAAGAATTCTAGCCGGGAACTTACACAGAGATTTAACAGTGTGAATAAAAACATGTTTTCCTACAGCAATACTCCAGGTTTTTATCTTCCCTGTTTCAACCTTCCTATCTGCTGTGCAAACCCCTCCAAGTTGACTGCAATGACTCAAATTAGAATGATGGAGTTGCAGCAAAACATTTTCCAGAAAAGTCATGAAAATTCAAGGGACTGCTTCTGGGTACTAATAATGGGGAGCTCAGTCTCCAGCAAGACTTCTGTTCCACCACCCCAAGTCTTTGTACTCTCTTCTATGGAGACTGGGAGGGGAGCACCGTGGTGGAAAGAGGAAAAAGAGGCAGCGGACGGCGCTGGAAAGGAAGTCACATTTCAACTCCCTAGTCTTATCCCACAGAAGGAAGATATGTCAGTTGTGCTACACAACAGGCCTCAAGAAGAAGCCAGCCTGTGGTGCATTTTGGTAATGGAATCTTTTAATGGGCTATCCAGAAAAAGCCTGGAGCAGAGCAATCTTAAAAAGCCAAGGCTGCTTCTCTGTATCAGAAAACAATGATGGGCTTATCCCCATTTCCAAGTCATAAAACTTCCGCTGTTCTTCCCCCAGAAATCCCTCCTCCCTTCTCGAAATCTCACTTTTCTTTCAGTTCCAGTTTCACCCTCTTCTGAGAGCCTATCTCTGTCTACTCTGATCTTTCGTTTTCTACACAACTCATGTGGACCAAATCATAACCACAATGAGATATCACTTTACACAAAGTGGTGCAATTGCTTTGGAAAACAGTTTAACAGTTCCTTAAAAAGGGTTACCATATGATCTAGCAATTCCACTCCTAGGTATATACCCAAGAGAAATGAAAACATATGTCCAAACAAAACGTCCACATCGGCATTATTCCTAACAGTGAAAAAGTGGAAACAACCCAAATACCTAACAACTGATGAATGGATGAATAAAATGTGGTTTAACCATACAATGAAATATTATTCAATGATAAAAAGTAATGAAATGCTCATATATGCTATATCATTAATAAACTTGGGAACCATTACGTTCAGGGAAAGACAAAGGATTATATTTTATATGATTCCATTTATATGAAATGCCCAGAATTGAAAAATCTATAGCAACAATAAGTAGGTTAGTGCTTGCCTATGGCTGAGAAGGTTTGGGGGGAATGGGGAGTGACCACTAATGGGTATGGGGTTTCTTTCTGGAGTGATGAAAATGTTCTGGATTTGGATAGTGGTATTTGGAGTATACTGAAAACCATTTAATTATATACTGTAAAAGAATAAGTGTTATACTACGGTTTATTTAATAAAGTTGTTTGCAGATTACCACAGCCTACAAGGCCCTGCTCAGGGCCCCAGTCTCTCTGACCTCACCCCAGCCTCCCAGCCATCAGTCACTACCCAAACCCACTATCAGTTCCTGGAATCCCTCTAGGGTTTTCTTGCCTCCAGGCCTCAGGTAAGCCCCACCCTGCCTGGAATGAAGTCTTGTGAGTTTCTTTACAGGGCAAATGACTTCTCATCCTTTAAGTCTCAGCTCAAATGTCATCTCCACAGTAAGCCCTCCCTCACTACTTTTATCTAAAATAGGACAGCCACTCCCACCATCCTCTCTCAGCATCTTGTGTTTATAGCACATCCAGGTAGCTTTACGTGAACTGATTTTTTTTAATCTGTCAGGTCCACCAGATTGTAAACTCCATGAAAGTAGGAATAAATATTATTCCCATTAACTCCCAATGTCTAACAATTCCTGGCATTTTAGTGTCTTATTAGGTGGTAATTAACATTTTTATTTCCCTAATGTGTCCTGTCTTCACACATACTGCACCCTCTATTGAGACTACTACCACTACTGCCACCACCACTGTCACTACCATGATCACCACAGCCATCGCCATGGCTTCTACTCCCTCTGCCACCATTCTTACCCCTTTCACACCCTTACTCATCTCTCCTGTCTCAACTGAAACATCATCTTGATGAAGCATTCTTTCTTTGGAAGCCCTCCTTAGGAGACAGTCTCTCCTTCACTTATTCACCTATTCATCACGGGCTCCATCTCCACTATAGCAATGATCTTACTGTCCGACACTCAGGTTTCCTGGTGCGGAGGGGACTTGGAGGGAGTTGGTTTTGTTTTACACTCCTGTCTCACTACTACTTTGGAGAGCCTTAAAGCAAAATCTTTTCATTTTTGTGTCCCTAGTACTTAGCATACTACAGGGCACATAACATAGTACTGAAGACAGGTATACAGGATAATGCAGAATAACCACCACCACAAAGCCCAATCAGCTGCCCTGTCCTGTCTGTATGCCTTCATATCTTTGAGTATGCTTCTTTCCAAGTCCATAAATGTCAGGTTTCTTCAAACTCACTTAGAATACTTCCTTCAATTACTTACAATCCACTTCCCGTCCTTGGTGCCTGGAAACAATTTCTAGGATGTCACCACAAGCAATATTAAACTGCCACAGTTTCCTGCTGTGTGTCTACATTATCAGTTAAGTTGCTTCATATTAACCACATTCCAGTCCACTGGGATCACTCAAACACTAAATAAGATTTAAACACACCTGTTGAAGACTGCCAGTTACCATTGCTCCTTTTATCTCTCTAGACAAATAAATGTCTGCTCAGGTTTAAGGTTTAGGAGCTTTCCAGAGTGCTACCTGCATACTGGTGACCTTTTCTTTCCTTTGTCAAGTAGATGTTTGGTCTGAGGCAAGACAAGTTTCCTTTATTAAAATGAACATGAACTAAACGCTCTTCAGAAAAAAATAAGGAACTGCTGCCTAGACCAGGGCAATTTGGCTTAAAAACTTAACACTTAAACACTCTTCCTCCTCAAGAGTTCAAATAGCAAACTGTTATTTTTTAGCTCTATGTACATTCAACCCAGAGCCTTTAGTTAGGAACTTAATTCAGATCCTAACATATTTCTTAAAAGCATTCCATAAACTCTTCCTAAACAGCATTATGTGTCAGGTACTGGGTTTGACACAGGGAACTCAAAAGACAAATAAGACGGTCCCTGCTGTCAAGAAGTTTATGTTGGGCTTAGTATAGGAGACACACAAGGAACTGGATTTAGTGCTATGACAGTGATAAACACAGGGAGCCACAGAAACAGACGAAGGACACCTGGCCTAGGTGGGGGGAGAGGGTCCACAGATGAAGGACACCTGGCCTAGGCTGGGGACGAGGGGGCACGGATGAAGGACACCTGGCCTAGGTGGGGGAAGAGGGGGCACGGATGAAGGACACCTGGTCTAGGCTGAGGAGGGGTGGGGGCAGGGCACTGTCATCAGGGTAGGATTCCTCAGGATGGCATCTGATCTAAGGCCTATAAACCCCCATTCTCCCATTTGAAAAATGTAGCCAACAGTAGCTACATCACAGGACAGTTGTGAGGATTTGATAAAATGGTTCACATAAAGCACTACCACCATGCCTGACACAGAGACTGTGTTCAACCAGCCTTAGCTTAAAAGGAAAGTCTGAACAAGCACTGAACCTCAACACCTGTGCCTAGCAACTCACCTGCTTTACTACTGATCACATAACAGACCAGCTTCACAATTACGCAGAGTACTGTTTTTAATCAATTTTTATGTTTTAATGAGCGAATGTTGAGTCCTGCTCTGCATGTTCAGTGTAATTCCTGGATCATCAAAACCTTTTTCTCCATTACCTGAAACTCACAGTTCTCTGACATTTCTGGTATAAAATATAACAGTTTTCTTAGTCTTTTGATAGAGAAGGTGTAAAAGAAACTAACAATTACCGACTTTTTAATATGGGCCCAGCAGTCATGTTGATACTGTGTTTATTGCGCATAATGACCCTGCAACATATAGTCTTCCCCATTTTACCCTCAGAGCAACTGAGGCAGAAAGAGGTATTTGTACCAAGTCTGTACAAAGTTTCCGAGTCAGCAGACAAAAGAACCGGAATAGGAATCCAAATCTGATTCCACATTGTTAGCGTGACTGGACCACACAATATCAGAGATGAGGAGAGAAAGCACAGGCGGCCAGGGCGCTCTCCTGCTCAGAGGGGCACCCCATGCTCTCCTCCCCCACCCCCAAGACTGTCCTACAAAATAGAGCCTGCACACTTAGACTACACCTCAGCCGGGTGAACACCTTGAGCTCAGTCTGTTCTTTCCTATCAGGATGGAACAGACGGTCAGCAGTAATCAAAGCCCTGTTTCCCCCCAAAATTAAGGCAGCGCCTAAGAAGAAGATGGCTTCCTCACCACCTGTCCATCCTCATTCCTACCTGCAGGCTGAAGCTACATAGTCAACAGTCACCATAAATCACAACTACTTCTCATAATTTCTCTCTTCATACTCTTTCAGCCTCACCACAAGCTAACATAATTCCCATGTCTAAGTTTTTATCACCGAGCAGTCTAGTTTCAAGATCAAAAGGGCTATTCCTTATACTAATTTGCTTAACAGAATTTCATGCATTAGTATAAGTTCTCTTGCCCAAGCGCTGAGATAAATAGATGGGCTCCACAAAACACTCTTAAGGTACGTATTTGCCAACCTGCAACGTTCAAAAGCAAGACAGAGACCTGATGCCTAGTCATCTGAACTTCCTTCCACTTGTTGGATTTTCATGCTGATTCTGACACGGACTTGCCCCACATCTGGCAAGTTTCTGAACTTCTCTGTAACAAGAAAGGTAAGCATCCTCACAAGTATACTCCGCAACTCTATGGTGGCTTTTGTGAAGTGTTTCTAAGTGCTATTGAAATCCCAAGTTTACAACTCTTACTTGGAAGCAGGAGCTAAACTTGGAGTGCCTCTTTAATCCCAATGCTTCACACGCTACGTCTTTTTACCTCCCAAGCTTCTTAAGCTCTTATTTGGAGCATGCTTCTTTTTCCTCTCATTTCCACAAAAATCAAGAATTAACAGTGTACTCATCCAACTCTTCCATTTTCATTATCATCAGCAAACTTTTCTAGTCTCCGGGCGGCTGCAGCCTGTTAAAATACATTTTGTGAATGGAGGCCTAAGCCGGTCAGGGGTCTACAAGGCTGGGCAAAGGAAACACTGCATGGACATTGACGGGACAAGAGATGCAATGCTTGAATAATTATTAGATTTCACTCATAAGGCCCTTCCCCTTTCAAACTTCCCTAGCATAATTCTCAAAATGCTGAAGTAAACACATGTCTCAGACTTTCTTATAAGCGGTTTTAAAGTATCCTATGAAAGCTGTTTTAAGGAAAAGCCTGTGCTGCTAACAGGGTTTTTAAGTGCCGTTAAACAATTCTATTACTCATATAGAAAAAGTGAACATTTGTTAGTGATTAGAGATAAGGCATCTCATGTTCTGGAACTGAGGAAGGGAGAGGCCAAAAGAGGACCTGGCTGGGAGGGGAGATAGAGTCCAAACCAACACACCCAAATGGGACTGCATAAAAGTTGCACTTTCCAAAGTCAACTTCTAGGTCTAGAAAGAGGGCAATAATGTTTCAATGGGTTCCCAAGTCAGATGTATCAACATTTTCCGGAGAAAACTAACCCCTCACCAGGGACTCCAGATGAATGAATGAGTGAGGGAATTTGCCAGATTGAATTACAAAACCTTTCCAACGATTATCAAGATCAGGTGCTCGGTTACAGCACAGAGGTATCTTCCCTCACAGCTTTTGGCACTCGCTGTGGGGAGACTTGCATAGATAGAAGGGGGACACAGGAGCAGAGAGAAAAGGGCCTTCCTCCCCGGGCCATCCAGACCTTCAGTCCTTGAGTGGCCCCTCCCTCTGAAAATCTCACGCGACTTTTATGGGGGCCCGCAGGCCTTAAGCAGCCAGGACCTGCCCGACTCTCAGGGGCGCCCCAAACACCCATTTGGGGAGTTGCTTCTAGAGATTTCTCGCCCTCCCCCCAACAGTTGTGTGACCGTTTTCAGAGGCTCTCTGTAACCCCGGGGAGGGGGCCACCTTGTAATCTCAGCTGTTCCCGCCCTCAGGTGAGGAGGGAACAACTGACCACCAGCGCCCTTCCACCCCGCCCCCGCGCCTCCCTGGATCGTCATGGCAACCGTCCCCCTCCCCGCGTGCCGGCGTCACGCGGGGAGCCCCTTGGGCCCCGGCAACAAGTCCCCCGCGCGGCCCGAGGCCTGCAGCCCTTGCCCTGCAGCCCTTGCCCGGCCTCGCCGCCCCTCGCCCGGCCCGGCTCCGCCCGGCCCGGCTGCACTCACTTGATCCTGGAGCCCATGGTCCCCGGGCCTCCTCATGGGCCCGCGGGCCCCGCTCGGCGCTGCGCTGCCCGCCCGCCCGCGGCCGACCGGCCTCCCTCCGGCGCTCTCCCCGCCCCTTCCTCCCTTCCCTCAGGCTGGGGCCCGCCCGCTCGAGGCTCGCTCCCCCGCCGCCACCGCCGCCTCCCGGGGTTAATGCACTCGCTTCAGCCCGGCGAACGCCATGGTCGCCGGCGCGCGCGTGCCCGGCGCGCGCCGCCCCCTCCGCCTCTCACACCGCCGCCCCCTCCCGCCCGCACCGCCGCCGCCCGTGGGGGCTGCCGGGAAGTGTAGTCCGCTAGCGGGAGGCAGTGCCGCGTGAGGGCGGTGGACTCATGGAGCTCGGTGCGTGATGCTCTCCGGGCGCAGGACCCTAAAGACCTCCCCTCCCACTGTTCTCCTATAGAAACCAACACCTACAACCCCTCTGAAAAGATCTTCATCCCACAGAGACCCCCAAGCTCACCTGAAGAAACCTTTACCCATTCCTCTCCTGTGGAGTCCTCCCAGCCAGTGGCTCTGGCTTAGAGATAATCTGTCTCCCATTCAGGCTTCCAGGAAGAGACAACTTTTTCCTTTGAAAATCCCATACCTTGCAGTAAGTTCCTTAAGGGAGCCATAGCCCCTCTTCTCTGTCACACCAGCCACTTCCCCAACATGGTTCTTGATGGAGACCCCCTTAGACCTTAAACCTCTTAGACCTTTAAGGAGACCTCACATCCCCACAGGAAAGCCACCTGAGGGCTTCATAGGACCCATTTAGTCGCTCTGCTCTGCCCTACCCTTGAGGATCTCTGCCTCCCTTTGTTAGCCATTTGGGGGCCTCCAGTAGAGAAATCTCATGTCACCGTAACAGTCCCTGATAGAGACTAAGTCAAGGCAAATGAAGGTATTTGAGAGCCAAGATCACCAACCTGCTCCCCCTTGGGGCTCATTTTAATGAATGCCCCAATATCATCCCCTCTAGGCCTGGAGGAATCACAAAGCCAGTAATGATCACTACCATTAGCTACTGTTCAGTGCATGGGTGAGTAAGTGCCCTCTCTGAAGCAGGCACTCTATTTCCCCTACATGGTTAGCACCAATGCTCACAATAATCTTATGAGTTTACCCCCTCTTTTCACAAAGAGGAAACTGAGGCATGTGTTGAAGGTTGCATAGCAACTGGTGGAGTGGAGATTAGCATTCGGGCTGAATAATTCCAGACACGTGACATAGTTATGCTTTAGGATGGCACCTTTGGCCACAAGTCAGAAGACACTGTAGGTTCATGGTTCACTTTTGAAATTAGGCTTTTCTTCTCTTTTTTACACTTTTCTGTTCTGAAATTCCATTCATCTCTTCTAACATTTTAGCTCTTATAAAATCATGGAGTGGCTCCCCACCCCACAGTCACTACAGTAACTAGTCCTAGCCAGGCAGGGAGCAGAGAAAGCAAGAACTCCTTTTGGAGTTACATTCTGGTTAAAGATAATATCTCTCTTTTGCCTATGCCCTGAGGTTGTTGAAGGCACAGAATGAAGTTTTTTGAATTCAGACAAACAAACAAAAATTTAAAATGTCCAAACTGCCATTTTGAATTCAAATCTTTTGCATCCAGACACCAACACTGACTTATAAACAACCCCAGGAGCAAAGCTCTGCTAGACAGGCAGGGCTTCTGTGGTGTTTATTCACCTAGTTTCCTATGAACCCTGTCCAAGGAACAGTTGTTATCAAGATCTTGCCTGGAATAAGCAGCCAGTTCAAAAGCTCTGAGCAGGAGACTATAAATAAAACAGAGTTATTTGGTAGAGGGCAAAGCTGGCTGCTTTTCAAAGGAGGTTGTAGCCGTCCTGGCCACAAAAATGTCTGAGTGCCTGCTGGGGGGTGGTGGTGGTGGTGGTGTGTGTGTGTATGACAGAGGGGGAGACTGGATGGGGAGGGCTATATATCTGTCCAGGTGGCCTCTGAGACTGCAAGGTGGTCTGGGGAGAACGCATTGAACTGGGAGTTAGGAGCCTGGCTTCTAATGCTAGCTCCATCACTGACTAGCAGAGAGATTTTAAGCAAATGGTTAGACAATCAACTGCTTCAGTTTCCTCCTCAGTAGAATGGGTAGAGAGCTCAAGGAGGAGCTCACATCATAAAAGAGAGTGTGATGGAGGAATTAAGAGGGCAGGCTCTGGAGCCAAATCACAGCTCTGTCTCTTACTAAATATGTGCCTTCGGGTAAGTTATTCCTTTTCTCTGTGCCTCAGGTTCTTTGTCTGTAAAATGCAAATTATGGTAATGGCTCTATCTTACTGAGGTGGCATGGGAATTAAATGAGTTAATGACACTTACAAAGTACGTAAACAGTGACTAATATATAGTAAGCACTCAAAAATTATCAGCAACTATTATATGCAAGACGCTTAGCACAGTTTGGCTTCTATTATTAATAGTAATAATCTTCATAATAAATAGTCCTGTACTTGAATTCAGTAGACCTGAGTTCCCAGCCCAGGATGTAATTGTTTACATTCTAAAACAATTAGAAGTCAGTTCAACTGTGAATGATAGAAGACTGAAATAACAGTGGCTGAAAAAAATAGAAGTTTATTTCTCTTTCACATAAGGTCAGGAGATGAACATTCCAGAGCTGGTATGACAATTCCATAAATCATACTCTACGATTTGAAGGCATATCAACAGGACAGGGCAGCTGATTTGGTCTTGGGTTGGTGTTTATTCTGCATTAGGTTGTAAATGTGTCTTCTGTTCCTCAGACTGTGACCTCTTTGAGGTTGGTTAGCCACAATTCTACTTTCTTGCTCCCCTATTCTCCAGATGCAGCTTCCACCTCATGGTCCAAGATGGCTGCTTGAACTACCTCGCCTTCTAATCTGTGACCAAGCCAAAGGAAAGGAAGACGGTCATGCCCCACCCCAAGCCCTAATCTTTAAGTACATTCCCCTGGAGTTGCACCTACTGCTCCATTTACATTCCATGGGTCAGAACTTAGTTATACAACCACATCTCACTAGGAAATATAGCCTTTATTTCAGAAATCATGTGCACAGCTGAAGCCGGGGTGGGTGGTGTATTTCCAGGGAAGAAGGGGAGTACAGACATTGCAATCTCAGCCAAGTCATGCCTGGCTATGTGACCTTGGACAAGCCCCTGACTTTCTCCGGCCCTCAGTTTCCCTATATCCAAAGTAAGAGATTCAGGCCAGATGGCCTCTCTCCAAAGTCCTTTTCAGTTCCAAAATTCTCTAATCAGTAGCTTACTGTTTTATAATTCTTTTACACCTAGGTGAATCTGATGTCGTTCAAACAGAAGGAGACCTCTCTGCCAGGTACGTGGAATTAAAACCTGCTGGTGATGAGAAGGGGTTTAGGAACTTTACCTTCTAGACTATTGTCAGAATAGGCTAACTAAGCACATCTAGCAGATAAAAAGTCCAACAGTGTGTGTGATACCACCCATGCAGACACTGATGCTCCTGGGTTTCCAAGCTGGCTCTCACTCCTCTGTACCTGTTTGGTTTTTCTGCTCAGGATTTAAAGGATTGTTTCTATTGAGGGGAGAAGAGCAACCCCAAGGAGTTTTAATACCCCACTAATGATACGGTATGAAACGGCAGGACTTCTGGGCCAGTGGTCTATTATTCCTAGTATACTTAGTTGTGATTATATATATTTTTTAATTGAGATATAATTTACACGTCATAAAATTCACCATTTTAATGTGTACAATTCAGTGGTTGTTAGCATAGTCACAAAGTTGTGCAACTACCACCAATGTCTAATTCTAGAACACTTCATCCCCCAAAGATACCCTGCACCCATTAACAGTCACTCACCGTTCCTGCCCTCCCCCGAGCCCCTGGCAGCCATGTGGATTTGCCTATTCATACAAGTGAAATCATTTAATAATATGGCCTTTCTGTCTGGCTTCTTGTACTTAATATAATATTTTCAAAGTTCATCCATGTACCATCTATCAGTACTTCATTCTTTTTTATTGTGTATTAATATTCTGTTGTATGGATAGGCCACAATTTGTGCACAATTGTTATTGATGGATATTGGGGTTGTTTCCACTTTTTGGCGATTATGATTCCTATGATTATTTTTGTGTGGACATATGTTTTTAATTCTCTTGGGTGTTGTGGTTATATTCTGCAGGAAGAATCCACAGCTCAATTAAATAGGGGTGCTGCTCCCCTCACCCAAAAAAGGAGGGTTATGTAATGAGGTAAATTTGGGATATGCAGAATCATACCAAGTTAAATGGGTTTCTTTACTGAACTTCTCAGGAACTTTCAGGTTGGCAAAGTGCATTGTGGATCACCTAAGAGGTGAATGTAGGCAATACGTACCAGTCGTTAAGAGAACCAACTCTGGAATTAGGCAGACCCAACTTGCTAGTTGAGTGAACCTGGAGAAAGTTAAACTCTCTGAGCCTTAGTTTCCTTATCTTTAATAAGGGGATTATAATACCCACCTCATGAAGATGAAATGAAATAAAGAATATAAGATTCCTGCTTTATATTTGGTATTTAATAAATGAGATTATTGTTCTTGTTTTGTTTTTTTGTTTGTTTCTTTTTGGCCTTGCCGTGCGGCTTGCAGGATCTTAGTTCACTGACCAGGGATTGAACCAGGGCCCACAGCAGTGAAAGTGCTGAGTCCTAACCACTGGACCGCCAGGGAATTCCTGAGATTATTATTCTTCTAAACTGTCATATTGATAAAGACAGGGAAAGTATCAGCTTGTCCATATCTAGACCTCACTATCTAGTACAGAGCCTGGCATGCAGGCAGTGACTAATAAATATTGAATTATTTACTCATTTGAGGCACATTTCCTAAGAATAATAAGCCTCAGAACAAGATTTGGTACTAATTTTTTTCTTAAATTTGAACTTAGTAAACTGAATCAGTACATCTTTACCTTCTATTTTTCATATTTTCTTTTTTACATTGTGGTAAAATATGCATAACATAAAATTTACCACTTTAACCATTTTTAAGTGTACGGTTCAGTGGTAGTATGTATATTCACATTATTATGCAACTATCACCATCGCCCATCTCCAGAACTTTTTCCAAAATCGTCCTAAACTGAAACTTACCTATTAAACAATATATCCCATTCCTCCCACCCCCAGCCTCTGGCAGTCACATCCTACTTTCTGTCTCTATGAACTTGACTACTGTAAGTACCTCATATAAGTGGAATCATACAGTATTTGTCCTTCTGTGATTGGCTTCTCACACTTAGCATAATGTCTTCGAGGTTCATTCATGGTGAAACATATATCAGAATCTCCTTCCTTTCCATTGTTTATCCAATCACCTGTCACTTGGGTTGCTTCCACATTTTGGCTATTGTGAACAATGCTGCTATGAACATGGGTGGACAGATAACTGTTTGTGTCCATGCTTTCAGTTCTTTTGAGTATATGCTCAGAAGTGAAATTGCTGGATCATGGGGTAATTCTATTTTTAATTTTTTTTGAGGAACCACCATACTGTCTTACATTCCCACCAGCAGGGCATAAGGGTTCCAATTTCTCCACCTCCTCACCAACACTTGTTATTTTCTGTGTGTGTGTGTGTGTGTGTGTGTGTGTGTTTTGTTTTTTTTTAATATATTTATTTTTATTTTGGCTGCGTTGGGTCTTCGTTACTGCGCGCAGGCTTTCTCTAGTTGCAGCGAGCCGGGGCTACTCTTCATTGTGGTGCGCGGGCTTCTCTTGCTGTGGAGCACGGGCTCTAGGCATGCGGGCTTCAGTAGTTGTGGCATGCAGGCTTCAGTAGTTGTGACTCCAGGGCTCTAGGGCGCAAGCTCAGTAGTTGTGGCGCACGGGCTTAGTTGCTCCGCGGCATGTGGGATCTTCCCGGACCAGGGATCGAACCCATGTCACCTGCATTGGCAGGCAGATTCTTAACTACTGTGCCACCAGGGAAGTCCAGTTCTTTGTTTTTTGTTAATAGTAGCCATCCTAATGGGTGTGAATTAGTTGTTGTTTTTTTTTAATAGTAGCCATCCTAATGGGTGTGAGGTGGTTTTGATTTGCATTTCCCTAATTAGTGATGCTGAGCATCTTTTCATGTGCTTATTGGCCATTTGTATACCTTATCTGGAGAAATGTCTAAGTCCTTTGCTCATTTTTTAATCAGGTTGTTTTGTTGTTGTTGTTGAGTTGTAGGAGTTATCTATGTATTCTGGATATTAACCTCTTATCATTTACATGATTTGTAAATACATTCCCCCATTCTGTGGGTTCCCTTTTCATTCTGAAGTGTCCTTTGACAGAAAAATTTTAAATTTTGATGTAGTCCAATTTATCTATTTTTTTCTCTTGTAACCTGTGCATTTGGTGTCATATCCAAGAAATCACTGCTGAATCTAATGTCGTAAAGATTCCCCCCTATGTTTTCTTCTAAGAGTTTTTATAATTTTAGGCTCTTACATCTAGGTTTTTATCTAACTTGAGTTAATTTTTCTATAGGGAAAGGTCTTTGTTTTCTTTGGGGGCTAAAGGTGTGCTTGAGCCCTTCCCCTTACTGGTTAGTAACCCCAGCCAGGGTGCTCACCTGCTCTCTGATTGTATGATTCATTATTCCATTATTGTTAACAATACTATTCAATACCTTGCAATACTTATTTGTTTATATTTTTCCAACTGCTCAATAATCAGGGAGAGCTATCGTCCTTGCTTTAAAAATGAAGATGCTGATACACAGCAGGCATAAGCGACTTACCTGAGGTGACACAGCCAGAAAGTGATGGAACCAGGACTCAGCCCAGATGCCCTAACTACTATTGTGGGTTTATTTGTTCGTTCCCTAAGATATAATGTTTTATTTTACTATGGTTTTCTTTCACCAATTTATTCATTAATTCATCAGATATTTTCTTTAGTGATAATAATAACTTCATATTGTTAAAAAATAAAAAAACAAGAATAAATAGCACATGTAATTCCTTTGTAGTCCTCTCCTGGCCATACACGAATGGAGATTGATGTATTTAAGTCTTTTGTTATAGAAGCTAAGAGCATGGGCTCTGTGTGCATGACCATGGGCAAATTAGTAACCTCTCTCAGACTCAGTGCCTTCATTTGTAAAATGAGGATAATAGTGCCTTCCTCACAGGGTCATTGTGAGAATTAAATGTGTTAACTCATGTGAAGCACACAGATTTACCTTGCTTTTAGTAATGGCTCAATGTGAACTCTTGTCTTCTTAACAACAAACTACCAATAAAAGCCAAATTCTAAGAAAGGCCAGTGAGAATTGATGATTTAAGGCCTTGGTTCCCATAATTAGCCATGTGTATCAGCATCACCTGTGATGCTTGTTAGCCATATGGAGTCCAGGGTTCTGATCCTGAATATTCTGATTTAGAAACAAGATCAGAAACTCTGTGGGTTTAACAAGTTCCTCAGGTGATACAGCTCCATAATCACTGGATCTGTGGGAACCACTGATTTAAGCTTTACCCAGATGCCAACATGAATTGAATTCCCATTAGAACCTACAGGGCCTCAACAGGCCACCGGCTCCTCGACCAAGTGTCACCAGCCTCCAGCTCTGGATCCTGCATTCCTCCTGCTGTCTTCCTAAAACAATCAGTGCATCTGGCTTAACATTGTTAGTACTTAGAGACCCAAGGTAGGTGTCATCAACAATCCATTCACTCACGTACCGAATCCCTCCTATGTGCCAGGTCCCATGCTTAGAACTCTTCTTTTGCTCCCAGCTGAGGCCCATTCCTCTCCCCAGCCCCTCAGTGTAGCACTGAGCAAACATTTTCAGTGGCCTTACTGTGTGCTTGGTGCCTAATGCTTGTTGCCGGGTATACCTCTATAAATAAGAGGGTCTGTGGATTAGACACAGTACAGAGTGGACACCCTGGAAAAGGATCTCTGTGTTCCTGAACTTGCTTCTGACCCCCTTGCCTTGCCCCTGGTGCCCAGATCTCTGGGTTTTCCGGCTCACTACCTTGCAATTTGTTCTTCCACATTCCTTCTCTCTGCACCTCTATTTTTACCTCTATTTTAAATTTTATACGTGCATTGTCTACCCAGCGCTGACCTTGGCTCTTCTCAAACCACCTTGGGTATTAATTCTGCTTGTCAGGACTTCTAGGGCCCCCTGCTCTAGAGCTGCTTCCACTTCCACCTGATTTACCAGTATTTTAGGCAAGACTCAGGCCTAAACTCCAGAGGTCCTGTTCTCCTCTTCCATGTTGAAAATGGTCACCATGTACCCCCACGCTTTTGGGAGTGAGCTGGAGAGTTTGTAGGATTCTGCTCCATTGTACTCTTGGACTCTTTTGCCAGTTTTCCTTTATTTTATACCTTTCCCCCTATGTATTTATATATATCACTAATATATATAATGTAAATTATTTTCCCTACTTACTTCAACTGCCCCTTTTCCTAAGGCTCACATAACCATTTTAGTATTTTGGTTATGAGCAGAAAATATAGTTGATGGAATTCTAAAGTTTCAATCCTAATATATCTCCCACTTCACAAATCAAGGAACGCAAAGTGAGTGATGGTAACATACTTGCCTTAGCATCTGAGTGGAGATTAATACCACAGTTCTTTGACCTCTTGGCCTGGGCAGGGTTTTTGTGGGTCAGTCAGAGTGGCCATGACACTGGGGAGGAGATCCTCTGATCCAGTTCAATGACAGAGTTGTTCTTAATTTGTAGGTAACTTACTGAGGTCCTCAAAGGTGGCTCTACCTCCTGAAAATAATGACCCAACCTCTTGTGAGCTCTGCTTCCAGTGGTGAAAGTCAAATCTCTTTAGGAACAATAGAGACAGTATGTGTGATGGTTAGGGCACAGGCTGCCTGGGGTTGAATCCTGGCCCTACTAGAGCAAATTACTTAACCTGAACTTAGTTTTCTCATCTGGGAAACAGAGGTATTGTTAGTACTTGTTTCATGGGTAGGTAACAAGAATAAAATTATTATATCCATAAACACTGAAGACTCAGCAGTAAGTATTTGAAGAAAGAATTATCATAGGTGCAATTGGTGACCATTGACCACATACTTTACTCACATTATCTTCAATCTTTCAACACCCCTGAAAGTTTGGTACTCAGATATAACATTTTCAGAGAGGAGAGGTGATTTGCCCACAGTCACCCAGCCAAAAGCAATTTAGGAGCTGAGAGCTGTGCTAAAGGGCTGTCTGATTCCCAAGCTGCCTCTTCTTCCAAAACAACTTCCTACCATTTCTCATTCTCTTCTCTCTGTCTCTCTCAGCTCAGCTAAAAATATCCTGAGCAGCATCCTCATTAGCTAATATGCATACATTATTTTTTGCTTTCTGAACATAATTGGCTCATTCAAAGGGAAGGCTTCCACCTACATGAAGGAAGGAGCTGAGCTGCTCTGTGAAAACCCATCTGAATTCAGAAAAGTCAGCTGCCTGGGGAAGCCCCTCTGCTTCCAGGCTTGTGTCCCTAGCTGGATGGCAGCATGGCAGAGTGGAAAACAAAACTTCCATTCACACACTCCCGCCACATTAGAGCTGAGTGACTTTGGGCAAGTCCCTTCCCATTTCCCAAGAGTCAGTCTCCTCAGCTGTTAAATGGAGCTCTTAGAAGCACTTGCCTTAGAGTTGTGGTGAAGATTAAATGAGATAATACGTGGGGCCTGACATTTAGTATACAACCCCTCAAAATCTGGGAGCTTCTACGACATAGGCATCCTGTATAGAATAAACAACCAACACTTGCAGGAGAGGCAGGATGGCTTAGTGATAAAATGCCCAGGGTCTGGAGTCTGGGGGATGATGGATCAAACCCCAGCATGTACCAGGCTCTTGTTCTGTGACACAGTTTCTTTCTCTCCCCAAGCCTCAGTTTTCCTGTAGTAAAAAAGATATAATATATATAAAGAGCTCAATAATGAACAGTGGCTGCATTCACAGCAAGCCTCCCCAACCAGATCATCTCTCTAACAGCAGTGGGAGTAATTGATTTCTGCTTTTAGGGCAGCGCACACACGGACACCACAGAGTACTCATCCTGGGGCAGAGCATGTGTGCTCCGGGCGGCTAAAGCCAAACTGTCTGCCCCGACTTCTCCCGCTGGTAATGTGGCTGATGACAGCTTAATGGACTCTTTACCCTTGAATGCTAAGGGGGAAATAACTCATGGCATTATAACATATGAATGTAATGTGGGTTTTTTTTCTTCTTCTTCTTGAGCAATGTAGAGAGAGAGAGTCAGAAACATATGCAGACTTGAGCCAGCAATCTGAACCTCCCTCTTCCTGGTCCTGTCTGTATGGGGGGACAGATTTAGCCATTGTAATTAACCAAATCATTCAGGTTTGTAAAATATAGCCATAGCCATGTGCGTGTGTGTGTGTGTTTCCCTGAATGATCTAGACGCAGGACGCAGTCAGTTTATGATGAGAGGATGTGAATGCCCCTAAATTATTGATTTTCCAGGGACAAGCCACATGGGTTGTCCTTGGAATGGATGGGTAAACATCCACACGCACACACAGACTCACACACACACACACTGTTATGGAGAAGCTGGTCAAAGATCCACCTGCATGACTTTCAGAAACCCATGCCATCCTGACCAGTCAGGTAGGGAATCCCCGCTGTGGGAAGTTAACATTTTCCTCAACCTCACAGTCTGAGGGAGGAAGTAGTTCATGGCAGCCACAGACACCTCCATCAGATTGAGAGGGGCCAGGGAGGCAGGGCTGAGGGCAGAGAACTGTTTGGAAAGGTGGGGAGACCACAGACTTGAAGAGTCAGGTTGACCTGGTTTCAAATCCACCATCCTGACTTTGGGCAAACTTCTTCCTCATCTCGAAGCCTCGGTTTCCCCAGTTGTAAAATGGATTTCATAACAACCTCTGGCATGGTGCTATGAGAACTAATGATGAAACAGGTAAAGGCTTAACAGGACGGGAGGGCCGGTGCCAGGCTCAGGGTAGTGCAGGGTACAAGGTGTCTCTGCTCCCTTGGGAGGAAATCCAGGCCAGGCAGGAGGTGCGCAGAGTCCCAGCTCCCGTGCAGTGCAGGGGGCGTCCTTTCCAGCCACCCAGAGCCTTTCTGAAAAGGAAGCGTGTGGAAGCGTGCAGCTCTCCATCTGGCTAATGTTCACTTGTGTTTTCTACTGGAGAGCATCACTTTTTTCACCTCACCTGGTTTGTTTACCCAAACAAGCTGCTCATTAACAACACGAATTGCATTTTCTGCAATTCTGTTGACAGCACAAATGTCTGCAGTCAGCTTGGGAGTTTGGAGGGAACTGTTGCCGGATCCCAACCAGCCCAGCCAGCACAGCTTCTGAGGAAAGAAGTCAAGGCCGTGCGGGTGTCTGAGTGGCTGGGGCCTGCTGGCAAGTCCAGCCCCGGGTCTCCAGGCCCTGAGTGGAGACAAGGCCCTGGGCCCTCCTGGGAGAGATGAGGCACTTACCCAAAAACAAAGGTAGACAGAAAAAGATTTTCAAGCAGCGGGGAGGCGGGTGGGGGAAGGAGCCAGACACGAAAGAGTAGATGAAACCCCAGACAGAGGTACAGGCCTGGCAGTGGGGAGGCCCAGCCTCAACAGGGAGACCTTTAGGGGCTTCCCTTGTGGACCCAGCAAAGCCTACATTCAGCTGCCTTTGGCGCATCCAGCAGCAAGAAGCAGATGAGAAAAATAAAAAATAATTCTCTCTCTTCTTGTTTTGGCCCCAAAAGGCCGAGCTCAACCGGGTTTGCCAAAGCTCTAGTCTCTCATCTCCGTTGCTCAAGTGGGAAGAAAGACGAGGTTTTTAATGTGTATGTTCATTTATTTTAAAGGATTGACCTCAGAATGCTTTCTTTTCCGTCCATTTCCTCATTCAATAAGTTTCTATTGACGGTTTCCCAATTGCCGGACACTTGTTGCTGAGGGGTATGGAAGTGCGAAAAGGCACAGCCCCTGCCCTCTTGGAGTTGCTAGTCTAGTGGAGGGAGTGATATTAAATTATAAGACACATAATGGCAGTTCATGATGAGTTGGATGAGGGAGAAGTCCAGGATGGAAACATGTAACAGGGAGACTTGACCTCTGGCAGGGACCATCAGTGGCATCTTCTAGAAAAAGTGAGATTGAAGCTGACACCCCGATTAAGAGAAGAAGTTATCTAACCGAAGAGTGGCAAGGAGCGATGGGTCTGTGTGTTTGGTTTCAGATTTTATCAAGACACCAAAGAAAGTCTTTGGGTTCCTCCTCTGTCTGAGGGAAATCTTGCATGGAACCTGAGAAGTAGATGGTACCTGCCTGACTATCTGAGATAAGCTCTAGGAGGCAAAGCCCTGGTCAGTACCATGGTCTGGCATATAGTACACATACACACATATTTGTTAATTAAAAAAGAAAATAGGAGGGGGTGCGGGTAGGAATTTCATGCAGGGAACAGCATATGCAGAGCCTCAATATGTGCCCATCCCCCCCACCGTGTTAATGTTAACAATAAATCAATAAACAATACTGTTAAACATGTACCTGTAGTGGCTCTCTGTATATAATCAGAGTTCAAATTCGCAGCCTCTCAATGAGGTTAGGTCACCATCCTCACAGTTAGGGAAATTCCCAATTCAGGGTTCTTCTGCTCCTTTATGATGATAACTCACAGTTGGCTCATGCCCCCTCCTCACCCTGGCACACCAGGTTCTTAACACAGCTCTTATCTCAAGAATGGGTGATGCCAATTATCCAACCAGACCCCAATGCCCAGAGCCCAGAGGTAGGACAGAAAACACTGGGGCCTAAGAGCCAGAACATCCTTCCCCTCCTTGCTAGGGGATCAAACATTCCTCACTGTGGCTTTTACTTTCCCCACCGCCTCCTAACAAATGATTTATTCTATAGGGCCTCCTGATCCAACCCAAAGTCAAGAGGGTTAGGAAAATAATAGCAGAGATGTGTTGAGTGATTATCCCACACCAGGCACTGTTTTAAGTGCAGTTACTTGTATTAATGCATTTAATCCTCCCACTCACCCTGTGAGGAAGACACTTGATCATTCCCATTTAACAGATGAGGAAACTGAGGCATCAAGCTATTAAGTGACTTGTGGATAACAGCACCCATTGTACTTCCCCCACCCCTTGTCCCTCCTCAACTCTTTCTGGTGGTGGATCAACAATTGTTGATCTCTTCTATGTACCACACACTGTACATACATGGTTTCATTTAATCCTCACATGAACCACCAGGTAGAAGTGGTTCTTATCCCCATTTTACAGAGAAGAAAACTGAAGCTCAGAAAGAGAAGTGACTCATCCCATGTTCCTGGGTTGGAGAAAATCTTAAACCCTGGTCTGTTTGATTCCAAAGCCCACATGCTCACCCCAGCTTCCAAGTCAGGCAGGATTCTAGGGCATGCTACTGTCTCCTGCAGTCCTCACCCAGGAAATGTATCCACAGTGGTATCATCACACCTGACACAGTTGGGAAAAAGAGCATCCAGCCTAGGCTTCAATCTCCTCACTTGATAATGGAGATAAAAACCCTTAAATCCTAGAATTATTTAACAGATTAAATGAGATCATGTCTGCTAAGTACTGGGCACATAGAGGCACTTGAGAAATCCTTTTTTGCTCCCTTCCTCCAGCTCTTCCCAGTCATTCAGACAGCCTTGGTTTGTGTGAGTCTGTCCAGTTCCAATGGGCGCCCATCCTCACCATCAGGCAAGGCAGGATGTACCTTGAGGGTGGAAACATTGCCCTCTGTTCCCGTTTCCTCTGGGCATTGTAAGGTGCTGTGTACACCTACAGCCCCACACCAATAATCACTAATAGCAGTAATAAACCACTCAGCTTTCATTTAATGCCAAGCACAACGCATTCTGACACGAATAGAAAGGCAAGTCCATGGCTGCACAGACATGGGAAGTCATTTTCCAAATGGGCATTTTCTTTGGAAGAACTAATTTAGCCGCATTTCCGGAAGGCTGCATTCCTGAGGCCTCTAAGTACAGAGATTCGAACTGGCCGGGGTATATCCTGGGCTCAAGTTGGGGCCAGTGCTCAAGAGAAAGAAGACCATCGACTCCAAGAAGCACATGTTGGCTGGAGTGCATCATACAGGTGGGGAAACTGAGATCCAGAGATGAGAAAAACAAAGTAACACTAATAATCATCCCAGCTACCATTTACCTAGCTAGAGATGATGGTAGAGACAGTTCCAGAGGAAAGTCTCCTCCAACAGGAAGCAATCAGCCACCAGTTAGAACAATCTAAATGAGCCCAAACACTCTCCAGACTGGTCATGAAAAAATTTGAGCCTTTTCAGAAAGCAATTTGGTGGATGTGTCAAAAGACTTTTAAAAGTATATGCTCTTTGATATAGTCATTTCCCTTCTCAAAAATCTGACATCAACAATCAATAATGGAGACAAAATACATGCACAAAAATGGTCTCTGCAGCATTACTTATATATATGTCTCAGTATTTTACTGAGCACTTACTATGTGCCAGTCAGTGCATGGCACTGTCCTGCGGTAGATAAGACCTCAGGTTACCCAGGGGCCATTAAGTCCCCTTCATTCCCTAGGGAGGTAATGTGACAGAATAGAAGGAGCCTGGGAGTTGGAAAGACCTGGATATTTTTTTCATTCTTTCTTTCATTCACTCACTCGCTGATTCATTCTACAAATATTTATTTAAAACCTTTATATGTAAACATAGAATTATCTTATGACCTAGCAGTTCTACTCCTAGGTATACAACCAAAATAACTGAAAACAGGTATTCAAGCAAATACTTGTTCATGAATGTTCTTATCAGCATTATTCATAATAGCCAAAAGGTGGAAACAACCCAAATGTCCATCAACCAACAAATGAATGAACAAAATGTGGCATATTCGTACAATGGACTATTATTCAGCCATGGAAAGGAATGAGGCACTGATACACGCTACAACATGGATGATCCTTGGAAACATTATGCAAAGTGAAAGAAGCCAGACACAAAGGTCACACATTGTATGATTCCACTGATATGAAATGTCCAGAATAGGCAAATCCATAGAGACAAAAAGCAGATTGTTGATTGCCAGGGGCTGAAGAGGAAATGAGGAGAAACTACTTAATGGGTGCAGGGTATCCTTTTGGGGGGATGAAAATGTTTTGGAACTAGTTGAAGGTGATGACTGCACAACATTGTCACTATACAAAATGCCACTGAATGGTACATTTTTAAATGGTTAATTTTATGTTACGTGAGTTTCACCTAAAAAAAATCCTTATGTGGGCTTCCCTGGTGGTGCAGTGGTTGAGAGACAGCCTGCCGATGCAGGGGACACGGGTTCGTGCCCCGGTCTGGGAAGATCCCACATGCCGCGGAGCGGCTGGGCCCGTGAGCCATGGCCGCTGAGCCTGCGCATCCGGAGCCTGTGCTCCGCAACAGGGGAGGCCACAACAGTGAGAGACCCGCGTACCGCAAAAAAAAAAAAAAAAAATCCTTATGTGATTTTTAGGGAATTAGGCAGTTGTTCTAAGAATGAGACAAAATCCCTGCCTCCATGGAGCCTGGGGCAGGCAGTCAACAAATGAGTAAACAAAACAAAACAAAAACTAGACGATTGCAGCTTGTGATACAGCTAAAGCAGGGTAGGGAGAAAAACTGGGTGGGAAGGGGAATTCTTTTCGTCATGTGCTCGGGGAAGGGCTCTCTGAAGAGATGACATTTAACAAAGAGCTAAGTGAGGTGAAGGAGTGAATGATGTGGATACCTGGGGGAGAAGAATGTTCCAGGCAGAGGGAAGGGCAGGTGCAAAGGTGCTGGAGGAAGGATGAGCTTGGCAAGTTGTAGCCCAGCAAGGAGGCTGGTGTGACAGAAGCAGAGGGAACGAGGGAGTGTCCAGAAGGGGGTAGCCCATGACCTCCTCTGAACCAAATCCTCATTTCTAAAAATGGGCCAGAATCCCTACCTTGAAGGTCAACCATAAGGATGGGAAAAGGTCCCAGGCTTCGTCAGCCTGTGAGAACAAGTGCATTAGTACAAAGTCTTCTCTTTCTGGGTTCTAGAAAACCAGGCTTTCGCAGTTCCAAGCAGGTCTGGGATTCACAGGGGTGCTTACATTTGTCCACATCCCAGACCTGGACATCACACACTGTCTCATCTGGACAGACTAGGACTGGTGGGGCCCTGTACAGAGGGCACTTCTGGTAACTCTGGGCCTGCAGCTCGAGCCACCATCCAGGGATGCTCATCACCCTGTGAAGTGAGGAGAACGCTCCCCTCTGTGTGCTCAGTTGGTGAGGGCGGGTCCCCACAGCAAGGCTGTTTGAGGCCTGAGTGTCACAGAATTCAGTGAAGTATTTAGGTTCTTTCAATTCAAGGATGTAGCCCTTTGTTCTCTGGGGCACACGACAGAATGGGTTTCATTAGTGCCTGTTCTCACCTTCCTTTTAAAGTCTCTCTCATTATACCAAACAACTTGATGGGAAGTTCTCTCAGAGCTCTCATCCTTCCCTTGCCATGTAGCAGGGTCTCCACCACCCCAACTCTGGGTAAGTCCAAACCTCTGTGGGAGACAGGGCTCAGTGCCTACTGGGTATTCTCCATGTGCTCCCCAGATCCACTCTCCCCTCTCCATAACTCTGCTCTGTGCCCCCGGTTCCGCTACTCTCTGGCTTCTGGTTGGGTTCAGCCAATGGGGAACACCGGCAGAAGATTGGAGGGCAGGAGGAGAGAGGGATGGAGCCTCACACCCCGTACACCGTGGTTTGGCAGAGACTGCCTCTTCTCTCCATGGC